>NC_046190.1:16092045-16395075 GCF_011004875.1 Balearica regulorum gibbericeps
GAGCGCATTGCGCTGCTGTGGTGGGCAGGTTAGGGCAGGGGGTGAGGGCATCAGGGGAAAACCTTTCCTCTTGTACCTGCTCCCCTCTGGGCTGCCGAAAGCTGATCTGTCCCAGCTGGGATGTGCTTCCCCAGGCCCAGTGGCTGCGATTACCCCAAGTGCTGACTGTGCCTCTGGGCTGGCCTGGCTCCCTCTGCCTTGCTGCTGGGGCCAGGCAGACCTGTTTTCCCTGCCAGTGTTGCTCCCAGCACAGGTCCGTCTGGAAGGGGACGCTGTGCTGCCAGGCCTCTGGCCTCTGCTCCCGCACTGTTCCTGCCTGGCTGGGCCTTGCTCTACTGGACTGGCTCCACGGAGCACAGGGCTCCATGCTGCCAGAGCTCCCAACAAGCCTCTTGCAGGCTCAAATCCAAGGACATGTTGGCAGTTGTGCACCTTCATGTGGGGCTGATGAGTGGATTGCCTTCCTGCCTGCTCAGGGGAAGTGGCTCTTCTGATTTGAGGATGGCTGAAGTGCTCCTGTTACCTCAAACCCTTCCTCTCCCTCTTCCTGGTGGACAAAACCTTGCTCCTGCCTGCCCTGACTTCTGGACCCTGGCAGACTGGGATTGCACTGGGATCGCCTGCTGAGGTGGTAGGACTCATGTCCCACTTCCACGTTGTGGCAGGAGCTCAGCTTGGGGAAGTGCCACCCACTCAGTCCAGAGCCAGCACCAGTCATGGGGAGCAGGGCTGGTCGCGTGTGCTGCTGAGTCACCCCAGGGCAGCAGCTGCCAGCCTGGAGCCCCCAAGGGGGGAGTGGCCCATGGGGGCAGGTGGCCTTGCTCCTGCCCCAGCCCTTGTCTCAGCTGTGTGGCTTGGCAATGCTGGCTTGGTGACGGTGCAGCACCTAGCACAAGGCTTCTGTGCCCTCTGCAGCGATGGGGTACCTGTGCTGCTGTCACCGCTGTTGGGTCGATGTGTGTGAATCTGGATTGAGGGGCTGGGGGTGCTGCTCGTACTGGCTGGTGGCCAGCTTGGAGCTGCCTATGCCTTCTTGCCTACAGTGTACCCAGAGAGCCAGTCCCTCTGCTGTCTCTAGCTGGCCCCCCCAGCACAGAGCCCTGGGCTCCTTGGGGTCCTCCAGCTGCTCAGCTGTTCTCATCCCATTTCCTCTGGTCGGTTTGGGATCAGCTCTATTCAATGGATTTTGAAGTCAGGGCAGGGATCACTATCCCCCTACCTCTTCTGCATGGACATAATGAGCAGTGGTGAGCAGTAGCTCTCCCCAGCCATCCAAAGGTCACTGCAATGGGACTGGGATGGGACAGCATCATCACTGGTGTCTTCTGGGACAACGATGGTCATTTCCAGGTGCATGAACTGGGTATGAAGGTTTCCAGGCAGCACCCTGCTCCTGTGGGACAGGGTACTGGCTGGGGAAGGGTCCCTTCCAGCCCCTGCCTGCCTCCCTCCTGGGAGCTGTGGGGTCTGCCTGGTCCCAGGGGATGGTTATTGCCCCAGTGGGGGGCTGTTGTGGGCCTGTTCCTGAGTGTTCCCACTGTGGGCTGGCTTGGGGGGAAGCATCCTGACTCTGCCAGCTGCCTTGAGTTAGCCCTCCTCTCTGCCGCTCACAGAAAATCATTGGCGTCTTCAAGCCCAAGAATGAGGAGCCGTACGGACAGCTGAACCCCAAATGGACGAAGTGGCTGCAGAAGTTGTGCTGCCCATGCTGCTTTGGGAGAGACTGCCTCGTCCTCAACCAGGGCTACCTGTCGGAGGCAGGTGCCAGCCTGGTGGACCAGAAACTGGAACTCAACATCGTTCCCCGCACGAAGGTGAGGGGACAGCTTCCGGGATCTCCTCCTAGGGAGGCTTTTGTTTGCTTCTGCACAGCTCTGCTTGCACCTTGTCTTGTGACACTGCTGTCCTTGGAGATGTCACGTTGAGAGCTCTGGATTGGGACTGCTCCTACTCAGGCTGTGGATATCCTTGTGCTGGGCAGAGCCATGGGAAATGCTGTGTCTTGGTTTTATCAGCCAGTCCTGTGACAATTGTCAGGTGTCCCTGCTGACATCTGTGCTCCTGTCCCCCCAGGTGGTGTATCTGGCCAGCGAGACCTTTAACTACAGTGCCATCGACAGGGTGAAGTCCCGAGGAAAGAGGCTGGCCCTGGAGAAGGTGCCGAAAGTTGGCCAGCGCTTCAACCGCATTGGTCTGCCACCCAAGGTAGGGCTGCCGGCCTCCGTGCCTGCCTGTGGCTGCTTTTCTGTCCTCTGTGGCTTCCTGTAACACAGCCTCTCCTTGCTACAGGTGGGTTCCTTCCAGCTCTTTGTGGAAGGCTACAAGGATGCTGATTACTGGCTGCGACGGTTTGAAGCTGAGCCGCTCCCGGAGAACACCAACCGGCAGCTGCTGCTGCAGTTCGAGCGGCTGGTGGTGCTGGACTACATCATCAGGAACACAGGTAGGGCTAGCTGGCTGCCTGGCATGGGATGCTGCCTGCTCCTTCACACCCTGCCAGCTGGAGAAAGGAGCGGGGGGCAGAGGCTTGGCATCTCTTCACAGTACCCAAAACAACATCACTTGGTTGCTGCCAGGTGGCAGCTGCCTCTGGACTCCTGTGGCTGCCCAACACCGTGGCCATACTCTGGCTTTCTCCCGAGCCAGGGATATGTGGACCTCTCCAGTCTTCAGGGGTGGTTGTGTAGGGCTCTGGGTAGAGTTTGGGCCTAAAAGTGGTCTGTCTCACTTCTGGGTCAGAGGATGAGTAATCATCTGCCCAGCATGATGCAGGCAGGCCCTGGCACTGACACAGCTGGTTTTATCTCCCTGCAGATCGGGGCAATGACAACTGGCTCATCAAGTACGACTGTCCCCTGGACAGCGCGGGCGTGCGGGTGAGCAGCTCTTCCCAGGCAGGGGTTCTGCACAGGGTTCTGCTTCTGCAAGCTGCCTGCCTGGCCAGCGGGTCAGGGACTTCCCAGCTGGTTTGGGTTTCTGAGTGTGCAGAGGCCTGGTCTCTTTTCTCCTGGGCCTTTCATTGCCCTCTGCATGGGTGGTTTGTGACCTAGTGGGACTTCTTGAGGATGCAGCTGGGCTCTGTGGGGAAAACAGGTGTTGCTGGACCTGTGCATCCTTGGGGTGAGGCCTGGGGAGGGGGGAGCAGCTTTGTCCCCCTCCCACCCAAAGCAGATGGTGTTTCCCCGCAGGCAGGGGGCCATGCTATGTGTGAGGGGCTGCTGTGTCTCTGTGGTAGCCAGGGCAAAGATCCTGGCAGTGGGGCTGCAAGGAGCAGGAGAGGGGCTGTTCTTGGGGGGGGGGGGGGGGCTCCTTGTGACATGCTCCACTTCTTTCCAGGACAGCGACTGGGTGGTGGTGAAGGAGCCCATCATCAAGCTGGCTGCTATAGACAATGGTTTGGCCTTTCCCTTGAAACACCCGGACTCCTGGAGAGCATGTGAGTCCCTCAGGCTGTGCCAGGGCACCTGGCAAGCCATACAACTCTGTGCTCGAGCATCCTCCTCAAGGGCTGAGAGTGGAGAGGGCTAGGGCTGTCCCTGTGCAAACCTTCTGGCTTCGTGGGCAGCTCTGCCTCAGCAGAGGCTGTAGGAAGTGAGTGCTGGACCCTGTGTCCCAGATGCAGGTGATCTGGCACCCAAGGGCATGTGGCACCATCCTTTGCCTTCCCCAGCTCTGATGTCTCCTGCTTCCTCTCGCAGATCCATTCTACTGGGCATGGCTGCCCCAGGCCAAAATCCCCTTTTCACAGGAGATCAAGGACCTGATTCTTCCCAAGATCTCGGACCCCAACTTTGTCAAGGACCTGGAGGAAGATCTGTACGAGCTTTTCAAGGTGAGCTGGGGGAGCGAGTGAGGATGGCTTGGGAGGAAGAAAAGCTCTTACAGGGCTTTGACAGGGGAGCTCCCTGTCAAGACCGCAGGGGACAGAAAGGTGGCCAAGCTCCTGACAGTGTTTCTGGGCTGAGGCATAGCAGGGTTATCCCTCTGCCAGGAGCTGAAGATTCAGTGTGGGGAGAAGTTAGGAAACTTGTGTGACAGGAGGAGAGGGGCTTGCTTGGGGAATAGGCATCTCTTGCATGGTGTGGGGCAGCGGGTGGATTCCACTGTGTTCTCTGCTCTCTCTCTTGCAGAAAGACCCTGGCTTTGACAGGGGACAGTTTCACAAGCAGATTGCGGTCATGAGAGGCCAGGTAAGCTGTGTGCAGGGAAGGCAGATGGGTGAGGCGCAGAGCCTCATCCTGCCTGCGTGGCAGGAAGGGTGCTGGGGTGGATGCTTTCTGTTGCTCCGGCAGGGCAGCTCAGGCATTGCTGTGTTGTGCCATGCAGATCCTGAACCTCACTCAGGCGCTGAAAGATGGGAAGAGCCCCCTGCACCTGGTTCAGATGCCACCTGTGATTGTGGAAACGGCACGTTCCCACCAGCGCACGGCTAGCGAGTCCTACACACAGAGCTTCCAGAGCCGGAAGCCTTTCTTCTCATGGTGGTAGCTGCGGGAGCTGCGGGCAGGGCTTGGCCGCCTTGGACTAGCACTGCAAGAGGAGCCAGGCTGCTGCTGGCTCCTGTGGCTGGGACTCGACCTTCTGAGTAGAGCAAGCAGGTGCGGCTGGAGGAACCTGCAGCTGAACTGGAGGAGCCAGGCAGGTCGGGCACGGTCGCTCCCCAGCTCCGTTGGATCTCGGTGCCCTGCCTGGGGCAGAGCCCAGGGGGAGGTGTGGGAATCCTCTGGGAGCTATGGTGTGGCTGGGACCCTGCCCTTGCCTCCCTTCCTCAGCCTGCATGCGGTTCTGAGCACCCCTGCTTGGGGCTGGGATGAGCAGGCTGCCCGGGCCAGGATCCGTCCAGCCCTTTACACCAGCCACTGGCCCTTTTCTTCCCTGCCGTGCCTGCTGCCGGGCTGGGAAGGCCTGTAGGGGGTTATACCCCCTCCCTTTCCCTGAGGGTGTTCTGTACTCCTCCACTGTCCCTCCTCTGCCCCAACCCTGTGCACGCTGCTTTCCTCAGGGGGAGTTCCTGCTGCCCGCTGGCGCAGTGGGGACCGCAATGAACGGCTGTTCTCTGGCTGGTGGCTTGAGGAGGGGACATACGAGGGACAACTCACGGGGCTGGCTTGGGTGCAGTTAGACACAAAGGGGAAAGAGGTGCTAGCTTGTCCTTGTGAAGAGCAGGTGGCTCTAGGAGGGGATGTAGCTTAGTGCTGCCCCCCAGCCTGTGGGAGCCCCCCCCACAGCTGGAGAGGGCTGAGAGTGGGTGTGAGCACCCTCTCCCCCTCTGCTGCCCCAGTCCACACCTTCTGCCAGGTCTCCACAGCTGCTCTTGCTTGGCTTTTGCCCCTGCTCCCAGCAAGCTCCCTGGCTGCTGTGCAGCCAGCGTGATGCCAGCCTTGTCTGTGCCTGGGGCCCCTGTGAGGGGCAGGGGGCTGCTGGGGAAGGGCCCGAGGGGCTCTTCTGCTGCATGGGTGGGAGGTGTGATAGGAGCATGGGGGGGCCAGCATGGGCTCCTGGCTGCCCTGGTGCTGACAATCTCACAGGCCTACTGTGGATGGGTGAGGCAGCGAGCCCTTCTCTCCCTAGAAGCTGCTGAGCTTGTGTTGTATAAAACAGTACCAGGGCTGCTGCCTGCATCTGCTTGCCTTGAGCTGTGGCTTTTCCTCCTGCTGGGGGAAGCTGGTGTTGGGTCTCGCTATCCTGTTAGCCCATCTTTGGGGGGTCGGAGGGAATGAAGGCAGGTTGGGGCTCTGCTGCTTGAACCTGGGAGGGGAGAGCAGCTCCCTCATCTCCTGTGCGGGGAGGGAAGGGGCTTGGCGCTGGCTGTGCGAGCACAGGGTGGGCAGCAGTGAGACCCCAGCTCCCCAGCCAGGCCCAGCTGCATCTCTGACTGACCCAAAATGTATTGTTCTAATGCACTGTAGAAATGTATGTAATGTATTTAAACCATGCAACTGTCTGAATAACAGAGCTGCCGTTCAGCTGGCCGCCTCCTCTGTCTCCACAGCACCCTAAAGCAGGTCAGGGCCGTTTCCCTTGCACCAGGTCCAGTAAAGGTCCTGCTACTCTGGGGGAAGGCCAGGGGTTGGCAGGACACAGCCAGAGCCTCACGCAGCCACCGCTGTCCACTTTTTATTAACCATCGCACCCTGTCCAGTACGCTTAGTGTCCTCAGAGAGCCTGGCTGTCCCAGCACCCGCTGTCCAGCCGCCCCGTTCCTCCACAGCCTGTCATCTCGGAGCTGCTACATCGACCCTGAGGGCGCCTCGGCCCCGCTGCCACCCTCTGGTTCCTTCTCCGTGATCCTGCGGGGAGAAGGCGCGTGTTAGCGCTGTGGCCCGGCCGCTCTTCCCCTGTCCTCCCGCTACCCCCCCCCCCCCCGCCGCCCTGTCCCGCACCTACCGCAGGCGGCCAAAGCGCCGCAGCGCTGCCATCCCGCCGCCGGGCTGGGCCGGCCGCCGCCGGAGCCGCCGCAAGGCCCGCGCCATGCGCCGCTGGCCTGCGTACCGCCAGACGAGGCGGGCGCGCTCCTCGGCCTGCTCGGCCCCGCCGCTCCGGAACAGGCTCCGCAGCTCCGGCAGCCCCACGCCCTGGAAGATGTTGGCCGAAGCTCGCTTGCGGCCGCGGGTCGCGGGCGCCGCTCGCCCCGGAGGGTCGCTCACCACCGAGGCTGGCGTGCCCATGGCCCCGGCCGCTGCGGGCACTGGAGAGACGGCGTCAGGTTTCGCTCCCGCCGCCCGGCCCGGCCCGCCTCCCCCGGGATCCGGCGCGGATGCCCGGTGAGGAAGGGCGGGCGGTGAGGGAAGGACGCGCCGCGGCCGCAGGGAGAGGGCGGGCCGGGACGCCGGGCAGGAGGCCAGCCGCGCGGGCGGGGCCGCCCGTGATCGCGGGAGGCGCCCGGCTCGGGCCGGCGCACGCAGGTCCGGTCCCGCCCCGCCGGTGCCCGGGGCGCCGGGCCCCGCCGTGACCCACTTTCCCTCCGCGCCCGCCGGCCCCTCGCACGGACCTGGCGGTGGCGGCCAGCGTGGGTCCGCCGAGTGGCCGCTGCGCCCCCGGGGCCGCGCCGCTCCGCTCCGCCCCGCCGCACCGGGGTCCCTCCGCTGCCCCGCGCCTCGCGCCACGTTCATTCACCCGCCGCGCCCCGCCGCGCCGCGCCGCCAATCCGCGCCCGCCTCCCGCCGCCAGGGCCAATCGGCGCCGAGGGGCGCGGCCGCACCGCCTCTCGGAGGGGGGACACGTAGCGCCGGTGACGCCATAGGCGGAGAGGCGCGGGGCGGGCGCAGCCCCGCCCCCGGGCGGAGCCCCGGCGCTCGTCACGCCGAAGGGGAATCCCGGGTGACGTCGAGGGGAGCTCCGGCGCGCGCCGCCCGCTGGCCGCCACGCGGGGTCCCGGTGCGCTCCCCTCCGAACCCGCCGCTGGCACCGGCCGCCCCCTCCCACCCCCCCGACCCCGCCTCGTCCCGCGACGACCACCCCCCCCCCCGCAGCGGTGGGACAGGATGGGCGCGGCGGCTCCCGCCCGACGGCGGCGGCAGGCATCCGCTGCGGTCCGCGGGTGTCCGGTGGGCCGGCGGGAGGCGCGGAGGCGGGGCGGGGAGGAGAGAAGAAGAGAGGAGAGGAGAGGAGAGGAGAGGAGAGGAGAGGAGAGGAGAGAGGCCCCTCGCGGGGAGGACTGTTAAGCGCCAGATGTTTGGCAACGGCTGCGGGAGGAAGTCGCTGCCGGGGCCCTGAGTCCCGCCCGAGCCCCGCCGGAGCAGGCAGGGCCCCGCCATGGCCCGCACGGCTCCCCCGGCAGTACCGCCGCCCCCGGGGCCGCCGGCCCGCGGCTCCCTCAGCCTCCACCGTGCCTACCTGCGGAGCCCGCTGGGCCTCCTGCGCCTGGGGCAGCTGGCGCTGGGCGCTGCCTTCTGGGTGACGGTGGCGGCTCACAAGTACGAGGGAGCAGCTCACTTCGCCCTCTTCGCCGCTGTCCTGGTCTGGCTCCTCACCTTGGCCCTCTTCGGGCTGAGCCTGCTGGGGCGCTGGGAGCTGGTACCCTGGCTGGGCTCCCGCTGGCTCCTCACCAACCTGGTGCACGACCTGGCATTGGGCGTGGGGCTCTACGCGGCCGCCACAGGCATCATGGGCTACAAAGCTGGGCAGAAAAGCTATTGTAACCTGCCGGGCTACAGCCAGCACTGCCTCTACAACGCCTACCTGAGCGCCTCCGTCTGCGGGGGCATTGCTGCCTGCCTGTATCTCTTCTCTGGGCTCTACTGCCTGTCACGGCGCTGCCGGGACCAGCGCGACATCATCTGAGACCCCGCGGCACTCAGCTCCCCTTCTCTTCACCCACGGATGGAGCACAGCCCCCCTTTGGGACGAAGTGACCCTGCCGCCTCATCCCCTCCCGGCTGACTGCACCATGCTTCCTCCAGAGACTCCTGCGCAGACAGACAGACGGACAGAGGCCTTCCCCAAGCACGGCTTCTCCTGCATCCCACCAAGACAGCATGGACACCCGGCCGCTGCACAGGCCCTTCTCCCACCCCCGGACAGATGTAGGTTATTGCAAGTGGAAGGACACAAGTGAAGAGCCCCTAAGAGGGACCCTAATTTCTGGGAGCCCCCCTGGGCCCCTGCCCAACTCCCTTGGCCTTGCAGATGCTGCGTGCTCAGGTGGGTGCCGACCTGTCCCCAGGGTGGAGGGAGACTGGCCTGGAGGAGCTGAGCAGGGAGCAGTGGCGTGTTAGTGGGGTTGGGTGGGCATAAGCACCCCCCCACACACCCCGACCCGCAAGCAGCCCCCTCCTGCCATTCCCAACTGCACGGTGCCTCCACTGTTCCCTAACGGAGGCTCTGATCTCGGCTTCCCCATTCCGGGCCCCTCGTCCTGTCTGGCCTGAACACATCTGCCGTCTTGCCGGAGGCCCGTGGGGCTGAGCCCCTCCCTGCCCTGCGCTCCAGGCGTGTGGAGACACCCAGGTCCCATGCAGCCTGATCCAACATCGCCCCAGGACACGCTGTCCTGTTTGGGGGCTGAGCCCGCGCAAGGCAGCAAGGTCCCCATTGCTGCGGAGCGAGGGGAAGGGAGAGTGGGGCGATAGCCTGATCCGGTGACCCTGGCCAGGGAGAAAATTCCTGCAGCCTTGGAGTTTGTACTGCCCTGGGATAGGGCCAGGCGTCCCTGGGGTTGAAAGGAGCAGGGCACCAGGCTGTTCTCTCCCCTGCCCTCCTGCAATGAGGTTTGTGGCTCTGAGCCGCCCCGAGCCACCGAGCCTGCCCTGGGGCCCAGTTGCTCCAACAGGGACAGGCACAGCCTCATCGGCAGCACTGCAGACTGGCCCGCAGCCCGGCCTGGCTCTGCGGCACTTGGTTTATCATCGTGGAAAACTCTCATCTCTGGAGTCTCTGGCTCCATCTTGGGGCCCTGCGCTGCCTGGAGACCGTGGCGAGGTGGAGGGAAAGGGTGAGCGCAGCAGCATGGCGGTGCAGGGCTGGCTGGCGCTGTGGCCGCGGGGAAGCTGGGGCCAGGCATTGCAGGGACACAGCCCGTCTGGGGAACAGGAGAAGAGGACACTGGCAGTGCGGCCAGCCCAGCCCTGGATCAGCCTCCACAGCCCGCCGGGTGCCAAGCCCTGAGGAGGCTGTGTACGGCCGACTGGAGCAACGGGCAGCCCAGAGATTGGGAATTTTTGGAGGAGCACCACACTGGGGCTGCTCTGCCACAAGCCTTCCGCACCCTGTCTGGAGGCAGGTCCTCCCCGTTGCCCCCAGTTACTGCGTGGGCTCGGCTCAGTGGGATGGGTGTCCCCAGCAGCTGGCCACAGGCTCTGGCTGTTTCCTGGGGTTCCCTGGTGCCTTTTTTGTGGTGGAGAGCAGCAGCTGTGATCCCCCTGGGGCTTGGAGGTGTCTGGGGTTGGCACTGGGTCACTGCTTCCATCATGAGGTGCTGTCCCAGCCCATCCCCCCCCTCGTGCTTGAGGGCAATGCCAGCCCCCGGACCATCCACCCCTTCCCTGGGCAGGATGTGCTGTCCCTGCCCTGTGTCTGGGCTGGTCCCCGACACCACCTGTCCCCGCCTGCTCCAGCGCAGCCCCTGGCTTAGGCTGCCCAAGGTGCCCAGCGGGGCTTCTGCCACCACAAGTGCCTTTCCCTGGCTTTCTGCAGCCCTATCTGTTGTGCCACCCCTGTCCCCCTTCAGTCCCCTCTCTGGTGCCTATGGATTCACCTTCCAAATAAAGCAATGTTGGCGCTCACTGGGTGTCTGGGGTTTTGTGCTGGGGCTGGGACCTGCTGGGATGGGGCATGAGCTGAGATCGCACCTGGCTCTGTAGCCCTGCTCGCTGGTGCCTCTCTGTCTGGAGCGTCTGGCCGTCGTCACAACATCCTGGTGTGCTCTGGGGTCGCTCCTGGTAGAGAGGTTTAAACCTCTGTCCTTGGGGACAGTGCTGTCCCCAGCCTGCTGCTCCCTCCAGAGATGAGGCACAGTCTGATGCTTGTGTGAGTGCTGGGTGCAGGCAGCTCCTGCTGCCCATCGGTGAGGAGGGAGGCTAAGTCCCCAGGGCCGCAGGGACACACTGGGGACAGGATGGAGCTGCATTCCTATGGGCTTCATCATGCCAGCTGAAAGGGCTCTGTGTCCTGGGGCAGTGATGCCTATGCAGCTGGGCCCCCGGAAAGCTGGGGGCAGGCTGGGGGCAGCCAGCGTCTCCTGGGGCTGGCTCCGGCCCTGGGCTGCACTCTTGGGACAGGGATCAGCCTTGGACCTCTACTCACAGCTGGGGCGTCACCGGCCCCCCCAGCCCTCTGCCCACAGGACATGTGCCCTGCTCACCAGAGGCTGTGGGCAGCCCGTAGCAGCGTTGAGCCCTGCGCTGCCCTCATAGCCTGAGAGTCAGCATAGGGTTAACAAAGCTGCACGGAGCGTATGGGATGGCATCCCCCTCTTTCGGCATGCCCAGGGTCCCTGGAGCCAGCAGCCCTGCCCTACTGCAAGCACCTGGCAGGACAGCCTGAGGTGCCCGGCGCGGTGGGAGCAGGACCGCAGGCTGCTGTGTGAGGCAGCGCCGGCGAGCCAGGGCTGGGCTGCTCTGGGGGCATGGAGGGGCAGCGGGTGAGCTGCCAGCCACGCTCACGGGCCTGGCGGAACCCCCCGCTCCTCCCAGGGACCCCCGGTGCAGGGCTGGTCTCTGGTCTCTCCCCGTGGAGAGGCGGCCTCGCAATGGAGCCCGTGGGGACAAACCCACGGTGCCCCGGTACGGCTGGGAGCAGGCCGTGCTGAGACCCAGACTGGGGCTGAGCCCTGGACCAGGATTAGACCTGGATCAGGGTCAGATCCAGATCAGGACTGAGCCCCAGATCAGGGTCAGACCGGGATCAATGCCCAGCCCTGCACTGGGACCGGACCCAGCCTGGGACTGAGTTTTAGACCGGCCCAGACCCGGATAGGGACCGCGCCGGGACCGTGATTAGCCCCGGGTCAGAGCCGAGCCCCGTATCTAGACCGGACCCACCGGGCCCGAGTCCCGGCCCCAGGTCGGCCCCGAGCCCCACGCCCAGACCGCTCGCAGGACCCAGAGCACGCACACGGGCCCGGGCCCCGGCACTGCCCGGCCCGCGGGGGCGATCGGCGGCGAGGACGAGCTGGGCGGGGCGGAACCTTCGCCGCTTCCGGGGCCGAGGCCTCTTCCGCCCCTTTGCCCGCGCAGGGGTGGGGCTTCTGCTTGTGTTTTCTCGTCCGGCTCTTCTGATTGGCTGTGTGCCAGCGTCGCGGGTGAGGTCACGCCGCACCTGGCTGCTTCACGGAAGTGTGGTGTAGCGTAGGGCTGAGCTCGGCGGCGGGTCCGTCCCGGTCCCGCTCGGCCCGTCATGCAGGCGGTGGAGCGGGACGGGGCGGCAGGCGGCCCCGAGGGGGCGGCGGGGGGCGTTGAGGCCCCGTTGGAGCCGTCGCCGCCCAAGGCCGCCGCCGCTTTCGACCTGCTGGAGCTGGTGCGGAGCTACCGTCGGCTGGAGCTGTACCTGGAGCCGCTGCGGGACGCCGCCGAGGTCGTCCGCTCCCTCCTCCGGTAGGTGCGGGCTGGGCCGGCACCGAGACCGTTCCCGGAGCCTCGCGTCCCTCACCCTCCCTCCTCTCCGCAGGTGGCAGCGGCCCGTGTGCTCCCTCCTCGTCTGCCTCGGCCTCAACTTCCTCCTGCTCACCCTCGGCCAAGGTGCGTGTGGGGGGTACGGGCCCGGTCCCCTCCCCGGACCCTCTGGGCTGACGCTGTCCCGTCTCTTCCAGCCGCCTGGTACTCGGTGCTTGCCTTGTTGGTCGTGGTGCCGGCCCTGCTGGGCTACCTGCAGGAGACGTGCCGGGCCCGGCCCTCGGAACCGGAGCTGGTGCGCAGGAGGTACCACAGCGTCCGCCGGGAGGACCTGCGCAAGGTGCAGCTCTCACGACAGGAGGCCATCGCCCAGGTCAAGAGCTTGTGAGTGTCTGGAAACCTCCCGGCCGTGGGGCTCCTGGCGCCTCTGCAGCCATGAAGGCTTCTCTGTGGCTGTGGAGGGCCTGGGCTCATGCCAGCCTGGTCACCGTAAAGCATATGAGTGTGTGGGAGCCAGGGTGTGTGTTTGTGGGGCCTTTTTGTCACTGTGAGGTCTCATTTGCAGCCTGATCCAGCTGGAAGGGTTCCTGAACGGGATGTGCTGCAGCTGCGAGGCAGTGTACCGTGTGCTGTACTGGGAGAACCCCACTGTATCTTCCCAGTGAGTAGTACCGGGTCAGGCGTCCTGCCGCGGGCTCAGCAGGGACAGTGGCCCAGCCAGGCCTGTGGAGCTGCGTTTGATGTGTTTGGTACTTGGAGAGAGTGGGTAGAGGGCCAGATAAAGGAAGGGGGCTCATGCTGTGGTATGAGTTGCTCTGTCTTGATTGCAGTGTCCTGCTGCTCCTTCCCAGGTTTTATGGGGCACTGCTGGGTTCTGTCTGCATCCTTTACCTGCTGCCCCTCTGCTGGGTCCTGGCCATCCTCAACAGCACCCTCTTCCTGGGCAACACCCAGTTCTACCAAGGTAAGAGACCTGCCCTGGAAGTTGCCTGTGTGGGAGGGATTCGGGAAAGGCCCTCTGGAGCCAGAGATCCTGCTCTGGATCTCTCCCAGCACCCTCCTGTGAGCCCAGTGTCCTGTGTCGGGCTTTGCCATGTGACCCGATCCTGCCTGAGGGCAACGATGTACTAGGGATGGTGCTCAGCAGCCCATGGTGGGTGGTGGGGAACTGGGGCTCAGCAATAAGATGTGAGAGTCTCTTACGATGTGTGTCCTGGCCTGGGTGCTGTTTCCTGCTCTCCTCTGCACTGTGGCAAACCAGGGCCTGGCAACGCAGCCTGTGCATGAGCATCATCACCCTTCTCCGTCCCTGACCCTGCTCTGCAGGACTTGAAATACTCTTGGTGCCTGTGGCAATGTGTGACGCAGGCTTGTAAACGTGCTGTCGGAGGGGAGGAGAAGAGCTGGAGACGCTCCCTGTTTTGTGGCATGTACTGGAGGAGAGTTGGATGAGATCTGTGTGGCTGGGCCATGACCAAGGCCCCTGCTGTTCCCTGTCCTCTACTGGGGCAGGTGGTGGTGGGGTTCCTTGCTGCCCTAACTTTGACGTGTGAGCAGAGGAGGTCTCAGGGTGCCTGATGGGTAAAGGTTGTATGTCCCAACGTCCCATCTTGAGCCTTGGAGACTGGCTCTCATATCTGGCTTTTGCGTGGTAGGGCTGGGAGGAGGGAAGTGCCACCCTGCTCCAGCCACATTCCCCTCTTACCAGTGATAATGGAGCTCAAGGCCTCGATCGAGCAGCGTGTGGGCACCAAACCTCTCGAGAGCGCTCCAGAGCCTGCCGAACCCTTGCCAGCTGCTGCCCCCCTGGATCGGACCCCCACACCCACCAGCACAGAGGTGAGAGAGGGGCAGGGCTGGCAGTTGTGGGGTGGGAGCTGCAGGGTCAGCTCTTTGGTCTGACTCTGCCTTTGTCTCTCTACCCACAAACTTCTTTCA
Organism: Balearica regulorum gibbericeps; assembly: GCF_011004875.1. NCBI lineage: Eukaryota > Metazoa > Chordata > Aves > Gruiformes > Gruidae > Balearica > Balearica regulorum. Next base: position 16,106,034 of record NC_046190.1, read on the forward strand.
GCTGCCAGCTTTGCTGGAAGTCTGTGAGCCCCTTCTGAGTTACTGGGGGGCTGCCCTGCTGTGCTGGGTGCTTGGCTCAGTCCTCTTGCTGCTTGTAAGGGTGCAGTCTGGGGAGGCAGGGGCTCACCTCACCTTCTGGGACTCATGTCTTCTCAGGGGGCTGCTGGGGGCCTGGTCCTTTGTCCTGGAACCTGCTGCAGAAGTGTGAGCCCACCTTTGGACAGGGGTGGGGGTACAGCAGGACTAGCTCTGAGAATCTCTTGCAGGACCTTACCCCTGGCAGCGTGGAGGAGGCAGAGGAGGCAGAGCCTGATGAAGAGTTCAAAGATGCTATTGAGGTTTGAGGCTGGTGGGGCTGGGCTGTGCCTGCAGGGCAGCTGAGGTGGGAAGGGGTGAGGGCCTTGATGGGCAAGCTGGGTGCTCAGGGAGGGTGGCTGTGGGGCTGGGTGCCTCTGACTCCATCTGTATTGCCTCTCCTCTCTGTCCCATGCTGCGGGAGAAGGAGAACCAGCTGCTGGTCATGGTGAGTACTGCCATGCCAAGGTGTGCAAGAGGGGCATCTCCTCCCAGCTGGAGCCGGCAGCCTTTGCCTGGTTTGCCAGTGGCTTGTGGTGATGCCAGGTGGAGCATCCTGTTTGTTGGGTGGCCATCTCTGGGGTGGGCTGCCCTGTGGCCCTCGAGCGCACCCCCAGCCACCCCTCTGCGTTCAGCTGGCTCTGCTTTCTGCAGGAGGATGACGAGAGCTCTCAGTGCTCTGCAGATTTTGACCTCAACCTTCCAGACAATGGTTTTATGAGCAAAAACGAGGTGATCCGCAGCAAGGTGTCACGTCTGACCGAGCGCCTGCGCAAGCGCTACCCCAGCAACAACTTTGGTAAGGCTAGGAACAGGTACTGCTTGGGGGAGCTCAGCAGAGTGGGGTCTGTGCCGCTCCCAGCAGTGACCGCTGAACTGGGAGTGGACAGAGCAGTGTGGTACCTGCTAGGGTCGTGCTGACACCTCCAATGACCTCACCCCTCCATGGGGAGGATGTTTCCAGCCCTCCTGGGAAGGGCAAGGATGGGAAGGTGCAGCAATGTCATCTCCAAACTGAGCCTTTACAACAGCCATGGGTGTTCCTGTACCTCTTGCTGTCCCTGGCAGCAGAGCCCTGCCTGACTTCTGCTCTCTTTCTTCCAGGGAGCTGCACGGGCTGTGCAGCCACCTTCTCTGTGCTCAAGAAGAGGGTGAGTCTTCAGCTTCTACCCCAGCTTGCTGCCTAGACCTGGGGCAGAAGTCTTGTGCATGTCTGGCTCACCTCAGTCACAGCCTGGCAGCAGATGACCTCAGCTACGTGCTGGGTGTTGTCGCGTGCCTAATGGTGCCAGGGATCCCTTGTGCTGCGGAGCCTTTGTCTATTTGCTCCTTTGGAAGCTGCCTCAGGCCAAACCTGCATGTGCTGGTGTAGAAGGTGTCTGCTCTGTGCCCTGGTTTAGCCCATTTCTTGTGTCCTGAGAGCTTTCCGGTGAAGCAGAGCATGGGTCTGCTTGTGGGAACTAGAGGAGCAAAGCCCACTGTGCGTGTGATGCTTGGTGCACAGCCCCCTGGGCAGTTCTGGGAAGGGGGTATCTCTTGTCCCCTCCAGACCTGCATTGCTCTCTTCCTGCTGCCTCCTGGTCTCCAGACTCGTGGCCCCCTCCCCTTACTCCTGGGTTAGTGTCATATACGTCTGGGACTGTCTGGGGCTTGCATCCCTCCAGAGTTACAGCATAAGTGATATAGATGGCCTTAAACCTCCTGGAGCCTGTGCTCCCAGTGCTTTCTCAGGCTGGGTGCAGGCTGCCTGTGATGTTAGAGCATGCTTGAATGCAGATCCAGCGTTAGGCCTGGGCGGTTTGTCCAGGTGGTGTTGGCAGATGACCCCTCTGCTGTTGCTGTCGGGACTGGAGGAACAGGGAACAGGGAACGCTGTTAGCAGTGCTCCAGCACTGGAGTTTGCCGGGGAGGGCTGGGAGCAGGCCCAGAGTGGTGTCTCACCTCCATCTCTGTCCACAGCGGAGCTGCAGTAACTGTGGGAACAGCTTCTGCTCCAGGTGTTGTTCCTTCAAAGTCCCCAAGGCTGTGATGGGAGCCACAGGTGAGTGGAAAGGTAGAGGAGGGCAGAGCTCCTGCTCCCACCTGTGCTGTCTGCTGCAGGGATTTGTCCCAGCCCTGGTGAGGAGGGTAGACAGGACCTGCCCAGCACAGTCTGGCTTGGGACAGAGTGGCAGTGGGTTTGCAGCTCTGTGGCTGGAGTATCTAGCCCATGGTGGGGAAGGGGAGCATCTCTGATGCCTGCTTTCCTTTCCAGCCCCGGAGGCTCAGAGGGAGACGGTGTTTGTGTGTGCTCTGTGCAACCAGGTGCTCATCAAGTGACTGAAACAGACCCAGGCTGCCTGACACCCGGGACAGTGGGCAGCTGGGAGCCCAGGCTGCTTGGTTCCCAGCGTGGCATCACCCTGCCAGAGGATGCTTGTGCTCGCTGTTCCTCCTGCCAGCGCCAGGCTGGGGGCAGACGAGCCCTCCTTGCCATGCAGCATCTGCCGCACCAGCTGGGTCCCTGCAGCAGAGCATTGCCCACAGCCGTGCCCCTGTCCCTGTGGCTGTCCCCTGGCAGCTGCTCCAAGCCCTGGGCGCTTCCTGGCACTCACTGCACCCTGCCACGTGCTTGCCCAGGCCCTGTGGCCTGGCTCAGTGATGGAGGAGCAACCCTTACCACTTGTGGTCCTACCTCCACCTCCTGGGTGGGGCAGAACAACCTCAGGGCTCTGTCCCTACCTTTCCCAGCACTGTGCTAGGTCACTGTATTTTTGGGATCAAGTCAGAGCTCCACCTGCATTCCCAGGAGATGTGGTCCTTGGTCCTGGCTCAGCTGAGACCCTGCTAGTCACTCCTGTGCTCCTTGGCCTCGCTGCCTGCAGGTTTAGTCTTTCCCCCTATATTCGGCTGTAGCGTGGAGGAGGCAAGAGGTTAAGTTTGGGCTGGGCTGCTTGGCCGGGTCTCCAGCTGCAGCGTGAGAAGAGCCACAAGTTGGTGCTGCTCTGTGCGCTTAGTGACTGCTGCTTTTTACTACAGATTAATATATAAGTGTATATAGAGAATGACCAATAAATCTCTTGCCCTCAGCTGGCTCTTGTCTTATCCCAGGTCACCCTGGCACCTCAGCGGAGGTGGTCACGGAGAAATGGTGGGTCTCTGCCACCAGCTCCCCTTGCTTACTGGAGTTTTCATCTTCTGCCATGCTGTGGCCTTGCTTGCCCCCGGGCAGGGCTGTGTGTAGCTGCCCCTCCTCGGTTGTGCCAGGGCCACATCCTGCTCAGCTCTGCCAGGAGCTGCTGGGCTTTTTCTCTGCCTCCCAGGGCTGTTTGTTTTCCCCTGCCCAGGCGGTGGTCCCGGCAGCTGCCTGCACGCACAAGGGTGACATTTCGCTGTGTGAACAGCAAAGCTCACAGCTATCCCAGGAATGTGACCCTGACTGCCACGCAGCTGGGAACGGCCATGGCCTGGGTCCCTGCCAGTCAGCTGCAGCTCCCCCTGGCCAGGGAGTCTGGGGGGCAGCTGGTTGGCATTGCCCAGTGCCCACCAGGTTGTGATGCCTACCAGGCTGTGACACCCACCAGCCTGAGATGGTGCTGGGGCCCCAGATCTCGCTGCTGATTGTACACCCTATGGCCATGGGGCAGCCCTGGGGGCAGCCTGAGCCCTCCTCTTGGCTGCGGGCTCGTAAACCCCTACCTCAAGCTGTGCGCTATGGAAATCTGGGGAAAAGCTGGACTGGGCAGTGACGATGAGGGTGTCTGAGTTGTGCTGGGTGTGCTCCAAGGCCAGGGTGCGTGGGGGGGACTGGCATGCAGAGGGCTCAGCAATTACGGGGGGCAGTGGAGCAGCTGTAACATTGGGGGAGGGAGCTGCATAGCACCCCAAGAGCTGTGGGGTCGTGTGTGTGGGTATATCTGCAATGGGGTGAGTACTATTCTCTGAGGGGCTGGGGGGATAGAGCTCAGATGGCTGATGGTGGGAGGCAGAGAGAAGTTACTTGTCTTTCTAGAGAAAACACGGAGCGATGAGCGCGATGGCCATGTATGTCTAAACACTCCCTGGAAAGATGCTAATGACGCGAAATACAGAGGGCTACAGATAAACTTGGGCTGTGGGAAATGGGGTTTTATTTGCGCATTTTAAGTTTTGCAGTAAAATGACATAATTGACGATGTTTATTCCTATGGCAGCGTGCTCAGCAGCCTTGCTCTGAATGTTCAGACCTTCTAATGATATTTGAGTTTTTTCCCCAGTTTTTTTCCACGCTGGTCAAGGTGGAGGATGGGGGCAGTAACCATCCACCCCCAGTGCGAGGCTGTGGCAAGGGCTGGTTGCCCTGCGCCCCTGGCCAGCTGCGAGTGCCCTTTGGGGCTCTGGGGGTGTCCAGTGGGGCCAAGTCCATGTCCAAGGAGGGCCAGAGGGAGCAGGGATCACTCTGGCGTGGGGCAGGTGCCCAGCGGCCTTGTCAGCGGGGAGGGTGGGCGGAGGCGTCCTGCATCCTCAATTCCCCTCTTGTCCCGGGAGGCTCCCCTGCCGCGGGGCCAGCTCCGGTGAGAAGCCGCAGTGTCAGGCAGCCAGGCGCTGGGTAAATATCCCAGCAGCTGCTTTCGTGCCTCCCTCACCTGGCGGGACGGGTGGATGCAAGAATGCACTGGGTAAACAGGACTGGAGTGGGACTGGGGTGGGCAGGCTGCCCCCCTTGCCTGCTGGGACTCGGGGGGGTGTTGGGGCAGAGGCAGCCTGTGTTCCGGGGCTGGGGGAGCGAAGCAGAGGGGCAGCACCCTGCTGCCATCAGAGGGGCCAGGCTGAGGGCTGTCCGCACCCAGGTGCTGCGGGGGGATGCCAGCTGGTGCAGGTGGGTGGCCCCGGGGAACATTTTGGGAGGAGGCTGGAGGCTGTGGGATGGGAGGTCTGGCAGCCGAGCGGGGCTGGCTGGGAGCTGCAGACAGGGCTTTCAGGTGCTGCCGAGGTGGGGTGCCAAGGAATGGAGGCTCCCTGGTCCAGGGTCCCTGCCCCCTACTCTGGTCAGTGCCAGGCTCTTCACGTGTGCCTCCAACTCCCAGCCTGTGGATCTGTCCCCCAGGGGTGACAGAAGGAGAAACCTGTCTGGCAAACACCCTCAGACCCAGCTGTGGGGCTCCAGCAGCAGTGATGCCCCTCTCCCCGCCATCCTCCTCATCTCTCCACCCCCCCAGACTCCCTGAGGTGGCAGGCATGCCTGAGTCTCCAGTGCTGCCTGTGACTGCTGGGAACCTCATCCCTTGGCTTGGCTGGGCTGCCCAGCCTCAGGCTCTGGGCATGGCACCTGGAGCAGGGCTAGAGCTGGATCCCAGGGTGACCCCACTCTCCCAGGCTGCCCCGCTCAGCGGGCAGGACTGGGAGCCCCCTTCCATCCTTTCTAGGGTCCCTGAGGGAGCCCCAAGGGGCTGTTTCCCATGAACCACAGGGAGCCGGACACAGGCTTCTCTGAGGCAGAATAATTTACTGTGGTGTGGAAGAGCAAGGGGTGCCTGGGCTGGGTCTTGGCGGGGAGGTGTGAGGGATGCAGCAGAGCTGGTCTGGGGGGCTTCAAGTTGGACACCCCCCTACAATGATCTATGTGGGATGGGAAGGGTGGGGAAGCTGAGGCAGGGGCTGTGCTGCACTGGGCACTTGGTCTTGAGGGGGCCAGTCTGTGGGGACAGCAAGGCAGGAGGGACCTGCCTTGGCTGGGGTGGGTCCCTGTGAAGGTGGGATAATCCAGGGCTGGGGTGTGAGCTCAAGGTGAGGGCATGGGATGCTTTGGTGGGCTGGAGTAGGGATTTGGGAGTCTGAGAGTCTGGGACATGTCATCAGAGAGCCAGGCAGGGGACACAGGGGTGCAGGGTAGGTGTTTCAGGTGCAGCCAAGGGGTCCCAAGAGGGCCAAGCAGGGATCCTAAGTGCAGGCAAGGGTCCCTGGTGTGCCAGGCAGGGGTCTTGGGAGTAGCCAAGGGTCTCTGGTGCAGGCCAGGGCTCACAAACATGCAGAGCAAGGGTCCTGGGTGCAGCCTAAGCCCCTGGGTGTGGGCAGGGGTCCTGGGAGCAGAACAGGGGTCCCAGGGGTGCAGAGCAGGGCTCTCAGGAGAGGGCAGGGTGCCTGGCTGTGGATCAAGGCTCCCACGAATGCAGCTGGGAATCCTGGGGATGCAGAGCAGGGTCCTGGGGCACAGCCAAGGGGCTGAGGGGAGCAGAGCCGGGGTCCTGGGGTGCAACCAGGGGTGCAGCGTCGGGCCAGTGCAGGAGTCCTGGGACAGGGCAAAGTGAGCAGAGCCCTAGTGCTGCCCGGCCCCATAGAGCAGGGGGTGGTAGAGGGGGCAGGGGTAGGAGAACATGAACTTGACGGCAAACTTCATCTCCTTGTTGTGCTTCTGCCAGGGGTAGATGGCAAGAAGCAGCAGGCGGCTGCCCACCTTGCGGCCCATCACCAGAAAGCTGCCACTGAGGCTGTCAAGCTGGGGGCAGGGGCAGGTGCCTGCGTTCCTCATGTGCAGCACCATCTTCTTGGTGTCCTTGCGCTTCAGGGGGCCCAGCTTCAGCACCTTCTTCTTCTGGGCGGCCACCAACCTCCGCTCCCCATTCTCTTCCGTCATCTCCTTGATGCGCATCTTCACCACTGTGTGGGGCAGCCATGGGGCATGGTTGTTGGGAGGGGATTACCATGAGGCACTGCTGGGGTGATGCTGGGGGGGGGGGGTCTGGGCCAGGCACCTGTGCAGGACAGGGTGCAGCCCATGCCTGGGGTGGGACCCAGAAGAAGGGTCTCTGGGGAAGTTACTGTGTGGGGAGACGAAGGGGCTGTTTTGGGCGGGTGGGTGGGTGTGCTTCAGCAGAGGACCCAGTGACCCTCCCAAAGTCCCATTCTGGCTATCCTCCTCCTGTGGTGCATCCATCCCATGCACACAAGGTCCAAGGGAATGGCTCGGGGCAGGGGGAGGGGGGTGGTGGGGGTGGTGTCTCCCGTGGGGCTGTCCCTGTACAACTGTGCCCTCCAGCCAATCCCTGCCTGGGCTATCAGAGCTGGGGGAGACAGCCCCTTGTCTGGGAGGGGGGCCAGGAGACGCACCCCAGCACTCACCGAAGTCACTGGAGCACATCTGCTCCATCATGCCGTCTGCCTTGTGCTCCATCTCGCACTGGGTGCAGATCTTGGACACTGTGGTGAGAGACCAGCCACTGTCACAGCTCTCTGCTGATGATGCCTGTCACCCAGGTCAGCTCTGCGGGGACATGCTGGGAGAGCCCCGGCAGCTCCTCTGCTCCCTGGGCAGCTGTGCTGGAGTGATGCAGGAGGCACAGAGCACCTCGCTGGCCAGCATCCCAGCACCTCCCAGGAGATGCTGACACTTTAGGGCACAGCAGCAGCAGCGAGGGTGGCCCCAGCCTGAAGGGTGTCACAGTCCTGATCCTGACCCTGGGCTGCCTTTGGGTGATGTCCCCTCCCCTGCCTGAGGGGACAGCCACCCTGAGACAGCAGCGTGGGGCAGAGACCCACAGGTGCAGGATGCAGGATGTTTTTTGCTGCTGGGATGGGACCCAGCAGGAGGAGAGAGACATAACCCAGGGCTCCCACCCCATTCCACGTTCACCCCCAGCGCTGCTCCCATGGCCGCTCTGTTCTCTCCTGCCTGGGGGCAGCTCTGTGCAGGCAGAGCTCCTGCCCTGGGCAGCAAGTGGTGCCCAGCCAAACCAGCTGATGCTGCTGGTACTGTGCCCACTCGTGCCTTGCTGCAGATGGAGGGTCCTTGGCCAGTGCCCTGGGCTCTGCTTTGAGGGGTGCAGGGATGGGGGCATGGGGGCTCCGTAGGGGGACCCTGCGTGCAGGTCCCCGGCTGCCCCACCCTACGTGGGTCCCCATCCCATCATGGTGCCCTTCCCACTTACCTGGCGGCGGGGTGGCTTTGCTGTTCCCAAACTGGATGGCGATGCAGAGCTCGTGGTCGGAGGGGAACTTGCCGCAGTGCAGCATCTCGGGCCAGGGGAAGCCATAGGACTCCATGACGGGGGCACAGGAGTCACGCACCACCTCGCAGAGGGAGCGGCAGGGGTAGACGGGCCGGTCGAGGCAGACGGGGGCAAAGAGGGAGCAGAGGAAGAGCTGGGTGTCGGCGTGGCACTGCTTGGCGAGCAGGGGCACCCAGCTGCCGGCCTGCTGCTTGGCCTCGGCCATGGTCTCATGCTCCAGCAGGTTGGGCAACCGCATGCGCTTGTAGCCCACGTCGCGACAGAGCTGCATGTCGGGCGGGATGTCGAGGCACTGCGGCTCCCGCCCGTAGAAGCGCCCGTGGGGCAGGCTCTCGGGCTGCCAGCCGTAGTAGTCGTAGTGCTGCCCGCCGCCCCGGGACCCCGCCAGCGCCAGCACCAGGGCCAGCAGCGCCGTGCCCCGGCCCCCCGGGGAGCCGCCCGCCCGCGGCATCGCCGCTGCCCGCCCGCCGCCGCCGGCCGTGCCTGCCGAGCGGGACGGGAGCGCGGCTCGGCGCGCTGCCTGCTCCCTTAGCGCCTCCCACGCTCGCCGCCCTTTCTAAGGAGCCCGGGGAGGCCTCGCCGGCAGCCAATCTGCTCCGGCCACCGGGCCCCCCCCGGGGCTGGCCCCCCGGCCCCACGCCAAGCCTGCCCCGACGGCCACGCCGCTAACGCTTGCTCTCCCGCCCCGCTGCCCCAGCCCTCCCTCCTCGGCAGCCAGGTGGGTGCGCGGCGCTGCATGCCCCTCGCCTTCCCAGGGAGCCCCTGCTCGCAGCCCCCTCAGCCCACCCTGGCTCCATGTGCCCCTGGGATGATGCCCTCTGGAAGGGCTGGCTCACCTGCCACATGGGGATGTGTTGTGGGCACAAGGTGCCCCTGTTATTCACCAGCCCCTCTGCCCCAGTCCTGCCTGGCACCCCAGAGGCATGCCCTGGCATGGGGCAGAGGACACTGGTTCCTATCCTGCGCCCCCCCCTCCCCTCCCCCCCCCCCCAGGTCTCCTGTGCCCCATGCGATATGGGTTTGGGAATGTTTGGGGTGCAGGGGTTGGAGGCGTAGGACACCCCAGAAGCTTCATGTTGCAGCACTGGGTGCAGGTGGGCTACCCATGTGCCAGGTGCCATGTGTGGCATCAATGCCAAGGCGATGCCATGGGCATGGGGTCCTTATTCCTCACAGGTGGCCCTGCCAGCATGCACCTTGGGCAGCCCATGGTCTGCTGGGCACAGACGTAGCTGGGGTTACACCTCCTCGGTGCCCAGGGCATGGGCAGAGCTGAAGCCTGAGTAGGGTGAGGGTCCTGCCGGGGCCACATTCTCACATCCCCTTGGAGATGGGCCGGGCCAGGGGGTGCAAGGCTCAACACCCCATTAGAAACCCATTTGTCTGCGGGGGTTATCTGGGGCACACCCTCCCCTTCCCACGATCGATGCCCCCGCCTGGCCAACGGGGTCTGGGCCGCCTCTGGCCCCTGCCTGCTGGATAAGGCAGCTCTGTTAATGGGCGACAGAGCAAACAGCCTGGTGCAGGCAGCGATAGCAGGTGCCCTTTGCCCTGGGCTGGGGGCAGGGACTGTCCCCCCAGCCTTGGTGGGATCCATCTGCTTTGAGGCCGTGCTGGGAACCTCATCAACACAACCTGCACTTGCCTGCAGCCTGCCTGCCCTGCCTGTGCCCTCTGTGCTGGGCACACCACCCATCACTGCATTGCCCAGTGATGCTTGCTGCCAGCCCGAGGGTGGGCTGAGCTCATCCCACCCTGACCAAGTCCCGGAGATGGCACCATTAATGTGTAACTGCCGGGGAGCACGATAAGATAGAGCAGCCCTTTATCAGGGCTGCCCGGTAGCAGGAGGGAGGGTGCTGGAGGCATCGGGCTGTCACAGCAGGAGTGAGATTGCTTCAAGATAAATGCTGATAGAAAATAGCTAATCCATGATGGATGGGCCAGGGCAGGGCATAATTGCCACCGGAGCTGGGCTGGGAAGGGGCTGGTGAGGTCTGGGAGCAGGAGTGAGGAGGTGGAGGCAGAGGGAGCCTGCGTGTGTGGGATGGAGCTGCCAGTGTGTGGGATGTTGAGCACACCTTGCCCTAGGGGTGTGCAGTGTCCCTGGGCTGTCCCCGTGGCACTGCCAGCACCGGTGCTGTCCTGCTCTTGGCCATGGATCGGTTCCTGGCTCTCAGCTCGCCCTGTTCCCCAGCCCAGTCCAGCCCTCAGCCAGCACAGTCCCTCCTAGGAAGCTGCTGGGGGTGCTGAGCACCCTGTCCCAGCTGGCACCCCACTAGATGAAGGCAAGGAGGTTGGTGGGGCTGGTGGGGGGAGCATGGGGCTACCTGCCAGTTGGCCTTGTCACCCCATCTGTCACGGTGCCTTCATTAGAGCTACTGAGTGACCTCCTGGCAACATGGCCACACTGGGGGGAGCAGGGCTGGCCCCAGGAGAGAGGTGACCATCCCCTGCTCCTGCCCTGCCAGGTGTCCTGGCAGCCTTGTCCCCAAGCTGAGACTGTGCTTCTGCTCTGGAGGGGTCCCTGCTGTGCCCACATTGCTTCCTTAACCCTTTCCCACCCGGGATGTCCCAGGGAAGGTAGATCTGGGCTGTACCCTGGGGAAGGGGATGGCCCAAGGGCAGCTGGAGCTGGAACTCTGTCCTGTCTGCGTAGGCTGTTCCGGTGCCCACATCCCCATCCCGCACCCGCACAGCCGGCTGGGGGACTGACACTTGTGCCTGTCAGTCCGGGGAGCTGGCTATGCCACCGCCTGTGTCACCTTTCACAGCAGCGAGACCGGAAGCGGGGCCATGGGGGCTGCCCCCTCTACAGTGGGGACATCGGGGATGGCCAGCCAGGGTGGCATGGTAAGAGGACATCCCCTGGGGGTGCCCCCTCACCACTTTGGGCCCTCCCCAGGGACCTGTGCCTGGTTGTAGCACAGAGCAGATCTGAGCCAGGGGAGTAGGAAGCTCCTGGGAAATGAGATGCTGAGCAGGGTCCTGGCTGCCTCTTTCCATCCTCCCCCATCGTGTCCCCACTCCCTCTCCCGCCGCAGCTTGGAGTGCTACTGACCTTGTTTCTGTGGGCAGAGGCGCATTCCCTGGGCCTGGGTGGGCTGAGTGGGCTAGGTGGGCTGGGTGGGCTCCCTACCATCCTCCTGTCATCCCCATCTTCTCATCCTCCCTGTCCCAGCCCCATCCCAGGCTCCTGGGACCCCTGGCTCCCGGACTGCATTAGTGCCAGGCATGGGCTTCACCCACCGCAGAGCGGGGACCCTTGGGAGGGCACAGCATGCCAGGGCTGGCCGTGCAGGGACATGTGTCCCAGGGTGTCTGGCAGCTCCTGGGGGAGAGCACCCTGCCATGAGGGGAATGCGGGACTGGCCGCACGGCTCTGGGGGGGGGGCCTTCCCTGGGGGTGGCCGAGGGAGGTTGGGGCATGGCTGGAGCACTGTGGGGCTAAGCTGGCCCGGGGGTGCGGGACCGGTGGGGCAGACAGCAGGCAGGGGCAGCGGTGGCCATGCACTTGCCCTGCGCCCACACACGTTCCCACTCACCCGGCAGCCCCAGGAATGCAGCTGGCAGCGCTCCCAGCCCAGCTGCGGGGCCGAGGCCGCCTTGGCACCCTCCCAATCCCCCCGGCAGCTCCTGGCCCTGCCCGGCTCCCGCCAGCCTGCACACAAACCCCCTGTTCACTGTCAGTCCCCCCCGGCCCTGGCCCCCAGCTCCCCTCTGCAGGGTAGGGAGGGGGCATGTCCCGTGTGGGGACCCCTCTGGCGAAGAGCTCCTTTGCCTCACAGCATGGCACCATGCATGGGGACCCTCTCTGCAGTGCTGTCCGCCCCCCCGCCCCGCCAGGAAGGTGGGAAAAGCCACCCACGTCTGCTCCCAGCCCAGCCCGTTCCCGGCATGGGGCAATCCTCGCACAGCCCCGGCTCCCTGCTGGCACCTTTGCCAAAGCTGGACCTTGGCACCTTGCTCTGAAACCGCATCACTCTCTGCTTGTCTGTTTGGAGGAGGTGCTGTGTGTTCCCCCGTGCACTGCTGTGGGGTGCTCTGGGGGGGCTGCCCCCACCCTCTGCAGGGGTTTCCAGAGCAATGGGGTCCTAGCACCACCCACTGGGATGGACACAGCTGGACGTGGCAGTGCTGTGGGCGCTGCAGAGGGGTGCTCATCCTCAGGGTGCCCATCCTCAGGGTGCTCAGGCTGTAGGGCTGGTGGGCTCCAGTTTGAGGCCGTCTCCGTGTCCTGCATCAAAGAGCAGGCTGGGGCACTGGGAGCTGTTTTTCAGCAGCTCCTGGTGTGGGGGACGTGCCCCCCCCCCCCCCGCCATACTGGTGCACACACCTGGCGTCTCCCAGGAAAGGTTATCAGCTAATCACCCTACCCGCCGTCTCCATATGCCTCCCAAATGTCACCGTTGTCCCTGCTGGGGTGGTGACCTCATGCTCCCCCCCATTAATGAAAGCCCCCCCAGTGCCATGTGAAGCAGCTGTCAGGGCCTGGCCCAGCCGTGGCCCCTTTGAAGTGGAGCTGGAGCTGCTGACAACCCTGACAGGCTGGGAAGGGGGCTTGGCACGCAGCGGGTGCAGGATGGGGCCCCAGTGGTTAGTCCCAGGCTGGTCGCAGGGTTCCATCTGTCCTCCATGGCCCCCAGCCACAGTGTGGGGACTGCAGGCAGGGTCGGGGTGTCAGGATGCGGTGCAGCGCTGTGCACCCATGGACACATGGGGAACACCCCCTCGTCCTGGCCCGGGAGCCAAGTGCAGGGGCTGGACCAGGGGCACTGCTGGGCCATGGCTGTCGCACTGATGGGTGTGGGCACACTGGCTGTGAGGGGACGGCCATAGGGGCCCCAAGCGTGCCCACACCTGTCCTGTGGGGCTAGGGGCAGGGGCTCTGGGCAGTCAGCCATAGCTGGGGGCACGGGGAGGTCTGCGGGAGCTGTGGGACAGATCAGAGCCCCCTTGCCCCAGGAGCAGAGAGGACCCAGGCAGGGGAGTAAAGGCAGTTCTGGCAGCAGCCATGCATGCGGTACCCACCCCTGCTGCCAGGCAGCCTAAAAATAGCCCCTCGGGGCTCAGCAGATGGAGCAGAAGGGCCACAGTGCTGTTGCTGCAGGTACCCTGCCAGCCCCTGGCAGTGCTGGGGGGGGCAGCAGGGCCATGCAGCACTTTGGAGCTGCCCTGAGCCCCCACTGCCCCTGCTCCTACTGCCTAGGATCCTGTCAGCTATGCCAGCACCCCTCCACCTCTGCCCTGCCCTGCTGGGAGCCATGGCATGGCACCATGTGGCTTGGCATGGCATGGCATGGTGTGGCATGGCATGGCAGCAGCCTATCCCTTCTGCATGGAAACCAGCAGGGTCTGTCTCTGCTCTGGTTAAAACTGGAAAGCCCATGATGATGCATCCTGCATGGGGGTCTGGCAGGCCCCAGTGGGCTCTGGAGATGCTGAGGGCTGTGGGCACCACAGGCAGGGCCAGGGGCTGTGCGGGGATGGGGAGCACTGTGTGGCAGGTCCAGACTATGTCCTGCCTGTGTGTGTCTATGGGGAGCACTGTGGGGCAGGTCCAGGCTGTCCGTGTCCTGCCTGCCACCAGGCAAGGCTTGCTCCTGGCTAGTATGAAGAAGGTGGCTCCCCATGATGGGGTGGAGATGTCCCACTAAAGGACACTCCTTGACACATGCCTTGGTCCTGCAGACAGCAAGTTCATGGCTTTTGAGGCAACTGGAACCCAGAACCGAGGGTCCAGTGCCTAGGCCGGGTTAGTGCAGCCAGAGAAGAGACATCCCTGGGGCAGCATGGCAGGGTGGAGGCAGACGGGCAGAGTCTGGGGCAGCAGGGACAGCTGGGCCCCCCCGGCTGCTCTTGGCCCCTCGCCGTGGCGTGGGAGAGCAAACTTCATCTCCTGGCAGGCACAGCATTGCCATGGCAACTGGCAGGGCGCTGCCAGGCGGGCAGGCGAGCCCTGACGTGGTGGTGACACACAGCACGGGAAGGAGCTGAGATGCAGGGCCTGGGTTGGGGGGCATCCAGGGTCACGCTTGGGTGTGCGAGCGCGTGCACGCGTGCCTGGGTGCGTGCCTGGGTGTGCATGAGGGTGCAGGCAGATGTGGGCATCCGAGTGCATGCACAAATGCCTGTATCTGTGAGCATGCACGTGTGTGTGTACATGGGAGAGTTCACCCTTCCCCCCCAGGGGGTCCTTTGGCTCTGTGGCACTGCCTGGGCAGGGTGTACCCCCCTGCTCTGCGGTGTAGGCTGGCAGGGCTGCTCTGAACAACGGGAGCAGCAGGTTCTTCCTGAGACCGGGAGTCAGACGAAGCTACCTCTGTTTTGTCAGAGCCCCTGTGCCACAGGCAGCCGGCCGTGCTGCGTTAGCAGCCTGAGCAGACGTGCTGGCAGGGCCCCGCGCTGCCTTCAGCATCGCCCAGGTGTTGAGGGAAGGGCTGGCTGCTCTCCTGCCTGACCAGGGCCCTGTGCCCAGCCATCGCATCCCTCCTGCCTCATCATGGCCCCAGCTGTGAGCACCCTCTCCTTCGCCTCTCGGGAGAGCCTCTGTCCCCCCCCCGCCCCATTTGGCACTTCTCTGGCTCTAATTGAGCTGTCAATGGGCAGAGATAACAGGGAATTCGTTAGGTCTCCTCTTTGATGTCTGCCCGAGCTGTGATTGCAGCACCGGCTCCAGAGCGTAGCGCGAGCTGCAAATCCTTCGCAAACAAACCGCTTCAGACGAGGCCCCTCGGCACGGCAGGCTGCCAGCCCCACGGTCGCCCCCCCAAATCCCCGCCGGGCCAGCCCCACAGCCGCCCAGGCCCCGGTTACCTCCAGCAGCACCCCCTCGGCAGCCAGTTCCCCCCAGGGACCTACAGCCGCATCCCCTCGGCTGCCGGGCCCCGGTACCCGCAGTGCCGGCCGGACCCTCGAGACCTAAAGCAGCAGCCCCCCTTCGATGCCCCTCCGCTGGCGCCAGCCCCGGGGCAGCCCGGTCCTTCAGGGGCTCCGTGCCCGTGGCGGCGAGCGCCCATCCCCGCCGCCTCGGGGCGGGCCGTGGCGGTCCGGGCGGCTGCGCACACGGGGCGGCCGGGCCCGCCTCCGCCGCTCGGCACAGCAGCACCGCGGACAGCGCCGGTCCCCCCGCGCGGCTCGGCACGGCCCCGGTGACAGCGCCGGTTCCCCCGTCCCCGGCACGGCACGGCCCAGCCCCGCCCGGCCCGGGCGCACGCCGCGCCATGGCCACGGAGGTGGGTGCGCGGTGGCACGGCGGGAGCCACCCCGGCAGCGGGCACCTCCCGGCGCCGGGCTGCGGCGGAGCTCCCCCGCTCTGCCCTCCTCTGCCCGCCGCCATCGGCTGGCTGGGCGCGGGGGGAAGGGGTCCGCGTGGGGTGCGCCGGTGTGGGAGGGCAGCGTGGGGCTGGGGTCCGCGTGGGGTGGCCTGGGGAGTGGGTCAGTGTGGGGCTGGGAGGGGTGCGCGTTCTGTGCGTGTGCACAGAAAGGCCAGTGTGTATGCGGGGTGCCTGGAGGAGTGTGTGGGGGGGTACGGGGTGCCCTTATTGAAGGGAGCAGCGTGGGTCTGGGGTGGGGTGCCCCGGGAGAAGGGGTGGCTGTGGAGCTGGGAGTCCTGCTCCCAAGTGCCGTGGTTTGGACACGGGACGGGGGCCGAGGGTCTGTGGGCACACAGCAGGAGGTGGCCCCCATGTCACCCAAGGGGAAGCGCAGGGAGGGGTCTGACACCCGTCCTTGGCACAACCTGGCCCCTCCATCCTCCTCTCCAGCCCTCCCCCCCAGCTGCTCCACGGCCCAGACCCCTGGGGGCTCACGTGTGCCCTCGTACCCCGCGGGGTGCCAGGGCTGCCGGGGCTGGGCTGAGCGCCTGCCGCCGGGGCTGCCGATCCCTTTTGTGCAGCAGCCCTGCTGCAGCCTGCCCACCCGCTGCGCTGCCGCTGCAGACCCGCTGCCCGGCCCCTGCTCCTGCTCGGCTCCTTCCCTCCTCCCGCCTGCACACTGTTGGGGCGGCTGCATGCTGGGGTGCTGCTGGGGACGGAGGGCTGTCCCCTCCCCGGGCCGTGGCCCACCGGGGACACACACCGATTGTGCAGCAGCTGGTGCAGGCGAGGCTAGACACCGGCCCAAGGCAGGAAGCACACAAACTCGCCCACGCTCTGAATAGGGGGCTGCCGTGGCGTCCTCTCCTTGCTGCCGCCCTCCCCTCGTACTTGGCCTCGCACCTCCTGTGCCAAGCTGTGCTCATGGCATGACACAGCCTGTGCTGGGGGCTCCCCTGCCTTGGGGGGTGCAAGCCTGTAGCCCTCATGCCCTGATGCTGGGGGAATGGCATCGCTCCCAGGGTCCCCAGCCCACAGCAGGGATGCCCGTCGCGCAATGTCTATGGCCCCCAGCTCATCCCACCGCTCTCCAGGTGCATAGCCTACAGGAGCTGCGGCGCAGCGCGTCCCTGGCCACCAAGGTCTTCGTGCAGCGGGATTACAGCGATGGGACCACGTGCCAGTTCCAGACGAAGTTCCCCCCAGAGCTGGAGAGCCGGGTAGGGAGCCTGGCAGGCCAACAGAGTGGGGGGTGCCCTGTGAGGGGGTCAGAGGGGAGAGGGATCTGAAAGAGTGGGGCTCCCACAGGGTGTTGTATGGACCTGGGCCAGCAGATGCTGCTGGGTGCATGCAATCACAGCCACCTTGCCCAGCGTGCAAGGGCTTGGGTCCTTCCGGGGACTGGGAGACTCTGGTGATGGGCTGCAGACTCAGCACGTCTTGGCATGGGTGGGTGGTGGGCAGGTCCGAGGGAGCTGAGGAGAGGGTTAAGTGCTCCCCAAGTCACTCCAGGGATGGGGACTGTGCAGCGCAGGGGGTCAGCCTGTGGCCAGACTCATCTTCACCCCTGTTTCTGCTCTAGATCGAGCGGCACCTCTTTGAGGAAACCGTGAAAACTCTTAATGGCTTCTACGCTGAGGCGGAGAAGATCGGGGGCAGCTCGTACCTGGAGGGGTGCCTGGCCTGCACCACTGCCTATTTCATCTTCCTCTGCATGGAGACACACTACGAGAAGGTGCTGAGGTCCAGGGGAGGACTTGGGGACAGGCACAGCTGGCAGGGGGCATGGGGATGGCACAGGGAGCAGGGGGGGCTGGAGGCCAGAGCAGGCATTCCTGGGCTGCAGTGGGGGGACATCAGTGCTGGCAGGCCCTGAGTGTCCCTCCATGTGCCAGCAGGTCCTGAAGAAGATTTCCAAGTACATTCAGGAGCAAAATGAGAAGATCTATGCACCACGGGGGCTGCTGCTCACTGACCCCCTGGAGCGTGGCATGAGAGTCGTATCCTCTGGGCATTAGGGTGCTGGGGGGCAGAAAAAGGGTGAGGGATGGGGGAGTGGGTGCTGGACAATTGGATTTGCAACTGGCATATCCCACAGATGATCCTTAGCAAGGCCCAGATCGAGATCTCCATCTACGAGGATCGGTGCAGCAGCGGCAGCTCCAGCAGTGGCAGCTCCAGCAGCAGCAGCGGTGGCGGGGGTGGCGGGGTGGGGGGCCGGTGACTGGCAGGGAGTCCCTGCAGGGACTCGTACTGCCAGGACATTGGCCTCTCCGAGCTCCGCAGGCTGCACTACCAGAGCACCCGCTTCTGAGCCCAGGGTGGGTGGGACGGGGAGGCTGGGGACTGCCCAGCAGGGCTGCCCACCCCCCTCTGTGCCCCCCGCAGTTGCTCTGCCCCTGATCAGACCCACTGCGGGCAGGGGCTGGTGCTGGGGCGTCTCAGGTACTTCCCACTGAGCCAAACTGGTGCCAAGGGGCTCCCACAGCCCTCTGGGTGCTCGGTGCTGCTGCCCCTGCCCCAAACGAAGGAGCTTGCCCTGCCATGGGCAGCCCCAGCTGGCAATGCCCTGCGTGCCATGCATTAGGGAGCAGCAGGACAGGCAGCGCTAAGGGGAGGGGACACACTTATCCCCACACCCACAGGCACTGCCAGCCCTTGCTGCACTCCCTCCCTGGGGTGTCTCGCTCTTGGTGCTGCAGGGTAGGCTCAGCTGCTGCGTGCCCACTGCCCAGGGTGCCTGGCAGAGCCCTGGTGCCACTTCATCTGCACAATGGTGCCGTGCACTCACCCCAGCACTGCCCCATGCACTGCCTGTTGCTGCTTCTCAGCCCTGGCCAGATGCCATCATCCATCTGGCAGTGGCATCCCCACCAGTAGCATCCTCCAGCACTACCCATGACACTGGGCACTTGCTTCTGCTCCCTGCCTGACCTGGTGCCATCCCCAGCTGGACCCAGAAAGCTCCCCAGCCTCGAGCCTTGTGCCCAGGGCAGGGAGATGCAGTGCTGGGCAGGCTCCTGCCCTTGTGCTGCGTGCCACAGGCTCGTGCGTGGCCCAGCGTAGTGGAGGCTGAACTGTGGCATGGGCGAGTCAGGCTCCCTACCCTGTCCCTGCAGAATCTGCCCACTCCTGGCTGCCGGCAGCCCCCTGCCTGCTCTGCCCCAACGCAGGGAGGGTGCCCAATGGAGCAGCTCCACCAGGACCCTTCCTCTCCCACTGCTGAGCCCTCCCCTGCCCAGACATCCTGCATGCATCTGCCACGAGCACCCTGATTCTCAGCCTGGCCTGTGGTGGGGACACTGAGGGGCACCTGGACCCAGCTGCAAGGTGTGTGTGTGGGGGGGTTCATGGGCCAGGGTCAGATGGGGGGAAATAGGAGGGTCCCTGTGACATCCAGCACCCTGAGGAGAAGAGTCCCTACCTGGGTGCAGGGCTGATCTGAGATGGCATTGCTCTCCCTGAGGTCCTGGAGGGAGGACCCTGCCCCGTGGGACTCCCTTTGGCTCGGTCGTGGCATGTGTGTGGGGTGGCCCTGGCCCTACCATTCCCACTGGGGCCCCCCTGCATGGAGACCTTCCTCAATAAACCCCATGCTTCATCCCCCACTGCCTGCCCTGTGTCCTCCTGCATCAGAGGGGGGAGTGGGGCAATGCTGGGGGGCACACCAGTGTGCACAGAGCCCCACAAGGATCATGAGCTTGGAGGAAATAAGGGGGAGGGATGAAGCAGTCCATGGGGGGACAGGGACAGACCCGTGTAGCCATCACATGGTCCCAGTGACAGGGACCCACAGGTAAATCACTGCAGGAAAAAGGGTTTATTCAGTTGGCACTGGGTGCAATGAGCATGGGGCTGGGGGTGAGCAAGGGACACCCAGCGGTGCCCAGGCAGGCTAATTGCACCAGCAGCACCCACCCATGCCTAGGGAGAAGCCATGGCGGCAGTGGAAGGAGCCGTGGCTGTTGTGGCAGATATAGTCGCAGGGGCCAGGCTGTGCCTGGCACTCATCTATGTCTGGAAAAGAAGGGGAGAGGGTCAGAACTGCAGCAAGGGTACGGGGCTTGTCTGGCATGGGCAGGGCAAGGGACAGAGGGGGGCAGCTCTGGGGCTGGGTAAAGCTGGGACATGAAGGCATCTCCAATGCCTGCAGCCACACAGCTGTAGTCCTGCCACCACTTGTCCCCAAGGCTGTCAGGTAGCAGATGCCTCCTCACTCCGTTAGCTGCTGCACAGCCACAGTCTGTCCATCCTGTCCCCTGTGTTTTGGGCTGGCCGGGATCAGGGCTCTGAGCACAACAGAGCATCTCAGGAAGCAGCATGCCTGCTCCCATGGCAGCACAGCTGCCAGCCCCGCTGCCTGCAGGTACTCACCCAGGCACTGGCTGGCAGCAGGATCAAGGGGGCGGAAGCCTGGGCGTCAGTGGCAGACATGTGCCCCAGGGGTGTTGGTGCAGAGCTGGCTGCAGTTGTGTAAGCCCTGGGCACACTCGTCAATGTCTGGTGGTGGGAAGAGAGCAAGCAGCACAGGGTTACAGTATGCAGCAGGAAGGCAGCACGGCCCTGTTGTTGCTGTGTGGGCAGGGCTGCCGGCTGCACCCCATCCCCTCCAGTGCTGCACATCTGGCCGTGCTCCCAGGGCTGGGAGCAGGGATAGGCAGGGGCAGAACCGCCCAGGGCCACTGCGCACCCTCCAACTCGCTGGGGGATGCTGGGGGTGCTCCCCACCCCCCTCCCTGTACAGCCCCAGGGTAGGGTTGGCAGGAGCAGGGGCACAGCCCTGCCCCACACAGCTCAGCAGGCCGGGCTAATAGACAGGATATAGTTTATTGAGGAGTTCTCCGGGAGAGGGACTGGAAGACTGAGCAGGGTCCGACTCCAAACAGTGGGGTCAATACATTAAAAAACAGACCAGGAGGGTCTTTCCCCTGCAGGGCCAGGGGCGATCCTCCTCTGCCGGGGCTGGGGAGGGGGGTCCCTGTCACGGAGGAGGGGGCAGGTGAAGCACACACGTCGCAGGCCAAACCAGCAGGCACATGGTACGGTATCGAGGCGACGGAGCAAGGAACCAGGTGGGGAGGTGCCAGCAAAGGGGCGCTGCCCCGGGGCTGCTTTCCCAGACACGGTGCAAGGGGTGAGCCCCCTCCACAGCCAGGCAACCAGGCTCCGTGCCTGTCCCACCGTGGGCCACCCCGGCGGGGCACAGCCAGCACTCCCAGGGTTGTTCAACATGGAGAGAGAGAGAGAGAGAGAGAAAAAGAGAGACAGGCAGAGGCTGGCCGGTCCTTTCACCAAGGCTGCTCTGGCGTGTTACAGGCAGGGGTTAAAGTGCACAGAGGCAAAGGCAGAGTCCGAGGACTAGAGGGAGGAGGGCGCTGTGGGGGGGCCCAGGCCAGCTCCCAGTGGAGGGGTATCCCCCAAAAAAGGCCACTTGAGCTGCACAGAGAAGGAGCAAGAGAAAGAAAAGAGAAAGAGAGAAGGGGAGTCAGTGGGGACTCACTGGGAGGAGCAGGACAAACATCCAGAGCCAGGGTGCAAGGGGTTGGGCAGCTGCATGGCAGCTCGCAGGATGGGGCTGGGCCTTTGGCAGGGGTGCAACAGCATCCCAGCGTGGTGCTTTGGGGCTGTGGTGGCACAGGGTCAGGGCATCCCCACCATCACTCACCCACGCAAGCTGTGCCATCCTCATTGGGTTCGAAGCCTCGGCTGCAGCGCTTGCTGCTGCGGCAGCGGTACCCGCCATAGGTATTGATGCAGACAGGCTTGTCCCGGGGGCAGACGAAGGGAAACTCAGTGCACTCGTCCATGTCTGCAAGCAGAGAGGCCTCGGTGTGGTGGCTGGGCTGGGGGCTTGGGGCTGCCAGCCACAGCCCCTCCAGTTTCCCCTATACATATGGGATGACCCCCCCCAGAGGTAGCCACGCACAAGCCATGCCACTGCCCAGGAGGCTCATGGCATGGCCACAGCCACCCTGTCACATCCCTGCTGCCCCTCCATCACTCGTGGCTCTAGCACAACGCCTGCCACATACCAGCCGTGCCTCCCACCCCGAGCATGGCAGTCTACCCCCTTCATGTGATGCCAAGTGTCCCCTCCGGAACTGTGCTGCTGCCCTCATTCCCATGCCCTGTGCCAGGCAGGCAGACGTACCCTGCACTGAGGTACATAGCAGCCCTGCCTGCACACCCAGCCGCCTCCCTGGCTGCTGCCTGCCTGTAGCAGAGTGCTGCCCTCATGCCCCCCGCTGTGCCCACAGGACCATGCCGCAGCATCCCGGGGGCAGGCATGCCTGTGCCCCTAGCAGCCACTCACCTACGCAGCGTCCATTCTCGTGCTGGGAGAATCCCTGCCCGCACTGCATTTGGGAAGAAGCAGAGACCACCGGGATGGGGAGGAATCAGCCCGGGGCAGCCACCGAGCCAGCAGAGCTCAGCTCCTTGTTTCTACCCCCAAAGCCTTCCACCCTGCACCCACACCTGGCCCTCACCTCCAGCGGGGCAGGCATGAGTGGCTCCTCCGTGTCCAGGGGGTAGGGGACCTCCAGGACAGAGTTGGTCTCACTGCTGGCCACAGCTCGCACCACGACGCGGCCATCCGGCCAGGTCACCTCCAGGCTGCTGGCTTCGTCGTGCCCTGCAGGCGGGCAGCTGGTCAGAGGTGGGGTCTCCGGGGCAGGCAGGGGCTGAAAGGAGGCCAGGGGGTGGTAGGAATGGAGGGACAAAGCCTTCCCTTGCTCCCCGAGCCAGGACCCTGGTGCCTGTGCCAACAGCCCATACAGAGGGATGCAGACCAAGGGGTGCACATGGGGACAATGAGTTGCCCTGCCAGTGGGCAGGAACACCCCTGCAGGCTTGGCTGCCAGCTGTGCTGAGCCAGGGGAGCGTTAACAGGCAGGGAAAGCCCTGGTGCCTGGGCAAAGCAGCAGGCAGAGGGTGGAGAAAGGGGCAGCTGCCCCTTACAGCAGAGCTGTAGTGGCTGAGCACTCTGCCTGCAGCCTCCCCTGGAGCCCACCATGCCCAGGGCAACAGGCATGGATGACTACTGTGCTGCAGGGCACCGGGGCAGAGGTGGACCCTGCCCAGGGAGGTGTTGAGGATGGCTGGGAATGGGGGCTGCCCCTTACCCCCGTGTCTCACCCAGTCCGAAGTGTGCCACGGGCTCCATCTCACAGAGGTACCCTGATCCGCCGTCGATGATGCGCAGGTGGGCACCACTGTGCCGAGTGAACAGCACCACTTTGGCCCCCCGCGCAAAGGCCCCAAAGCGGGTGCGGGGGATGATGCGCAGCCAGTTGTTGCTGGTGCCCTGCAAGGGAGGAGGGAGCGGGGAGACTGAGCAAGGAGAGGCGTAAAGGATGGGGAAAATACGAGGACCCTCTGCCTGACTCACTTGGGTGCCCTTGAAGATGGAGATTGGCTGTGCCATGGACTCGCCGTGCGACAGGATGAGGTCCAGCATCCCATCACCATCAAAATCTGTCACTGCACCCCCTGCAAGGACAGGATCAGGTCATGCCTGGGGCACAGCCCCGTATCTCCCAGCACTACACCCCTCTGCCAGTGTGAGCTCCCACAGGCACTCCTGGCAATGCAGGGGCAATAGGGAAGATGGTGTGACCCCTGTGCAGGAATAAGGGTCCCTGTATGGGTGGCACCCTGCCATCAGGTGGGTCAGCTCCCTGGGCAGTGGAGGCGGACAGGCAGTGCCTGAGGGGCTGTGGGAAACAGCAGGCTGTCTGCCCTCCCCCCCACCCCCCCAGCCAAATGCAGAGGTTGGCTTTGAACAGTGGGCACCTAGGAAGAGGCTCCCCAAGAGTGAAGCTCTGGGGAACAACTGGAAACAGCATTGTTATTTGGGCATGGGTGGAAGGAGAAAGGACAGGGCCACTCCTGGGTGATGGGGGCTCCAGGATACAGGTGGGGAGTGGGCAGGTGACTCAGCCAGGCATGTGGCATCCCCAGACACATGGACCCCCACTGCCAGGGCTGGGGGGACCCACCCGTGCCCCGTCCCTCAGGCTCCAGTGCATCCCCTGGATTCAGCTCTTCCAGGATGGGGTCTGAATGCTCCCTGCGGATGAGCCTGCCAAGCACAGACAGGGCATTAGTGCCAGCCCCTATGGTCCCCAGCACCTTCCTCAAAATTGCCTCCCCTCCCGCAGCAGCATGGTAGAGAGGCGACAGCCCCAGTGACTATGCAAGGTGGATGAGAGACGGGACCTCACAGCCTCGCTCCATGCAGGGGTGACAGGTATGTCATGACAACCTGGCTCTTGTGGGTCTGAACTGCAGAGCAGCAATGCCATCTCCAAACACTGCTGCATCACGTTGGGAATGGAGTTTCCCCCGCAGCGGGTCCCAGCCACATCACTGCCCTCCACCCACCCATGGGTGCCAGCACCAGGTGGACAACCAGGTCCCACCACCCCACATGCCAGACGAGAAGGCGTCACACTGTGATTATGAGGAATTGACCCCCACAATTAACAGCAGCCACGAACAAGCTTCCATGTGGCTGCTAATCAGCGGTGCAGGGGACCCCAGGGGCTGCTGCAGGCACGATCACAGCAGCTGGTAATGATGCCAGGAAGGGCTCAGTCACGGTGCCTTTTATTAGCTGAGCCCAAGCAGTGGTGCTGCTGGAGAGGAGCCCTGTGAGCCTGGCTGCGCCACGAGGGCTGCTCAGTCCCCCAGAGGGGGGTGTGGGCTGCCCCGGCCCCCCCAGTACCCACCAGGCTCCTACCGGAAGAGGCGGTTGGCAGAGGAGCCGCGGTAGGCGATATTGTTGAAGAAAACCTCCAGCTCTTGGTCATTGTCAAAGTCGGCTGCGATGACAGTGCGGACAGGGGACGGCATGGAGAACTTGGGGGTCGCAATGTCCTGTATGAGGGATGGGAATGGGGTGACAATGGGCACGGGGAGCAGGGCACCAGGTCCCACTTTGGTGCTTTGGGTCCCCTCCTTGCTGGGAATTTGGGCTCAAAGCCAAATCAGGGTGAAGCCAGTCCCCCCAGCCAAGGAGGCTCAGTGGCAAAGCTGGCAGTCGGGGGGTCCCAGTCCCAGCCCTTACCCGGAATCGGATGTGCCCAGGGACCCCACTCTGCAGGTAGAGGCGGTGCGGCCCGTTCCAGTTGCCGTAGACTATGTCCACTCGTCCATCGCGGTTGAAGTCAGCCAGTGCCACGCCGCGTCCGTGCTGGTAGGGGTCATCCAGCCCTGGGGAGCCACAAGGGGACAGGGGGAGAGGGGACACCCTCCCTGCCTCTGTCTCCCCAGAATGTGCCCCACAATCCCCAGACAGGTACTCCCCATGCAGGGCTGCATCCCTGCTCCCCCCAGTTCCCCCTACTCACCCACAGCAGCTGCCACGTCCTGGTATGTCCCATCCCCACGGTTGTGGAAGAGGAAATTGGGGCTGTTCTCATTACCACAGAATATGTCGGAGGCGCTGTCACTCAGGATAGGGCCCACGGCCACCCCACGGCCCCCTGGGGACAGCAGCCCAGGGGTGAGGAGGCAGCCAGCACCCTGGCCCAGAGGGGTTCGTGTCCCCCATTCCCCCCCTCGGTGCTGCCCACCCGGTGCTCCCAGGACCCCCGGCGTTCCCTCCTCGCCCGCCTCCCTCCTTCAGTCCCTCTCATCAGAAGCTAATTGGGCCTGGCACCCGCGTGTGTCACTCCCAACCCTAATCACTACCATCGCCATGGTGACAATACTCCTAATTAGCGACAATTTACCGCTGGGGAGCCAGGGCACGGCAGCGGTCGCCGCGTGGGGCAGCACGGGGGGCAGGCTGGCACCCTCCCCACGGCCCCGCTCCTGTGCCCACGGCCCCCTGCCACGCCGCCTGCCCTGCGGATGCTGCGGGCTCCGGAGGGATCAGCCCAGCTGACGGTGGGCGCGGGGGTCCTGCCAGGTGGGCAGTCCGTGTCCCTGGTGCCTTCCACGGGCCGTGGGGCTGCCACTAGGTGGGGCAGTCAGGCAGCCTAATGCGTGGCGCGGACTACCCACTGCCCTGCCCCGCTCTTCCCTGCCCGCAACGGGGTCCCGCACTCGCCGTGCCCAGCAGCGCCCCGTCCCCGCAGCAGCCGGTACCTGTGTACTTGCTGACGCCAGCCTGGGCGGCCACGTCCACCAGCACCACGACGCCACGGGCAGGGTCACTGGCAGCCACGTCCATCTCGATCAGGGCGTGGGGGCCCACGTTGCCGCTGGCGTAGTTGGCGATGTAGATGGAGTACCTGCCAGAGCCCTGTGGCCGGCAGCACCTCCTCAGCACCCACCCACCCAAAACCCATCTCCACGGGGACCACAGGATCCCCGCTGTGGGGCTGGATGCTCTCATGGCTCCATGGGACCAGGCACCGCTACCATGTGCTGAGCAAGAGGTCTACAATGCCCGTGGCAAAAAGCACCCGGGGAGTGGAGGAGATGTGCCCCGTTGCCTCCAGGAGTTCTGTGGTCCCCAGGCTCACAGTGCCGACACAAGGCAACCTGTCCCCCCAGTATCCCCAATGTGCCAGGTCCCCCCATCCCCACTCCCCTCTCCTTGTCCCATGCAGCAGCTGGACCCTGATTTAGTGATAATCGTTTGGAAACAAACCACTGGGGGAGGAGGAAGAAGAAAGAGCAAGTGACAGGAGCATAAATCACCTCGACAGGTACGTTTATCAGCTGGCAGCAACTGTGTGGACAGGCGCCCGCAGTCCCCACGGCTGGGAGGGCTGCCAGCCCTGACAGTCACGGGCTGCTGGGGGGCAGCCCCATCCCCAGTGGGGGTGGGATGGGGCTGGTGCCCAGGCGAGGGGAGAGGTCCCCTGGGAGCCCATAGGGGAGGGCCGGAGGGGCTCGGGGGGTGGGAAGGGAGCGGAGATGCCCGTTGCCTGCCGTGCCCTGCCTACTCACCGTCCGGTCCACACAGGCAACGGAGCGCCCGGCAAATCGGCTGGCCACATCCCGGTTCACCTCATCGCTCAGGAGGTCCTCCCAGCGCCCGTTGCGGAGCTTGAAGAGCTTGTCTGTGTAGGTGGCCATGCCTGGGGGCGGGGGGGAGCACAAGTCAGCGGGCTGCAGCATCCCACCTCCTCCCGAGGAGGGTGCCCTGTGGCAAGGGGACGGTGTGGAAGAGGTACTCTTTTCCCAAAGCATCCCAAACCTGTCCCCTGCAGCCCCCAGCAGCACCATGGGGCCTGGCTGCCACTGCAAGAGCCCCCGTGACCCTTTAAGGGCTGCCAGGAGACATGCAGAAGAATCAACTCATTAAGGTAAAATGTGTCCCAACAGGGCGCAGCCCTGTAGATCATCCCCAGGAAGGTAAAAAAATCGATGTTGTGCCAGGCACAGGCAGCGAGCCACGCTGTCCGTGACAGCGCCAATGGCAGCACCTGATTTAGGTACAGGTGTGCCGGCAGCCACCGCCAGCCTGGGTAATTAGGAGTGTCAGGAAGACAGATCCATTGCGTGGAGGTCAGGGCAGTGGGACAGGGACATGGAGCAGCGCTGGGCTGGAGCGCTGATCCAGGGAGCTCCAGAGATGCCTGGTGCCAGCCAGGGGCACATGGGTCCCCTGCCCAGGACAGGCATCCCAGGAGCTGGGACAGCCCTGGCAGGACAGGATTAGACCTGGCGTGGTCCAGCTGACACAGTGGAGCCATGGCATGGAGGGGCATGGCTGCTGCAGGGCACAGCTGGCACTTGCAGTGCAGGATCCATGTGGCAGGGCAGCCTCAAGGGTGGTGGGGAAGCTGCTGTCCCACTTGGGGTACTGTGGGGAGGGCAGTGGGCAGCTGGAAGTGCTGACTCAGCGGCTGGCTGGGCTCAGCGTCCCACCCGTGCTGCCATCAATCAATGGAGCCACTCAACTGAGAAATTAACTCCAGCCCGCACACATCCCTCATGTGCCGAAGGTCGCAGGCGGCCATGCTGCGAGCTCCCCCCATGCCCGGGGCACAGCCGCTGGTAGGGCTCACCGGAGAAGGCATTGTTGGTATTGAGGAAGTAGATCTCCTCGCGGCCATCCCCGTCAATGTCGCAGGCCGTCACACCGATGGCATTGCCCTGCCGATCCCGCAGCGCATAGTACGGGGAGCCTCGCTCATCCTCTGCCACGTTCACCAGCCGCCCCTGCGCCTTGTCATACTTGAGCACCAGGTTGGGGCCATTGTACCTGTGGGTGCGAGCAGGGGTGATGGCATCCCAAGACTTCGGGACAGGATGAAAGCCCCCATCCCAACCCTGGGCAGACACTGGGTGTTACACCAGGTGTTCCCCATGATGGGCACAGCAAAGACCTTTGCTGTCCATGGAGGTCAGGGAGCCTGGGCTGCTCTCAGCACCTGAACATGGGGCTGGCTCTCAGCTGTTGATGGGGAGGGCTCAGCTAGGACCTGTTTCAGCCTATGTTGAGCACTCCATGTCTACCTGGCCTGGGTACCCCAGGGCAATGCCAGGGCAGGGGTGGGGTCCAAGCAGCCAGTGAGGCAGGATGGGACACAGGTCCCTGCTTGCAGCCCTTTCCTGGGGCAGGGAAACTGGCATGCAAGGCAAATCCTCTTGGCATGCTGCTCCCCACCAGCTCCCCGCCTGCTCCAGTAAACAAGTTATACAACGGGCACCACAGCTGCTTACAAAACCCACCTGGCTGCTTGGCTCAGCCCAGCTGGAGGTGGTGGCCTGTGCCCCTCTGGGGTCCCCAGTGCTGCCTGTGGTTTGCTGCCTGAGGTGATGCTCAAAGTGGCAGCAAGGCCATACTCTGCTGCCCACCATGGTGCCCCCTGCTCCCACGTATGGATCCCTGGGGGTGAGGGCCTCTCTCCAGGTGAGCACATCTGCACGTGCAAGCCTCCCTCAGGGGTGAGCACAGTGGTGCGTATGCAGACATGCTGCACTGGCGGCTCACAGCCGTGCCAGCACACACAAATGCAGAGCCCACACCTCGATCCCTGCTGTCCCCAGCCAGGACCAGACTCACTGGCAGCAGCTGCTCTGTGTCCAGCCCCGCTCGGGTGCTGGCAGTGCAGCACGCAGCTCTCTGCCTCCCTAGCTCCTGCCAGCCCTTCTGAGCCATCACTCCGATAAAGGGCTATAAAAAACCTCCAGCCAATTAACCAAATCTCCAGAGAGCGTTGAGTCCTGTCAGTGGAGCTGAGCTGGCTTGGGGACATGCTGGCTGTGCACTGCAGGGTGGACCCCAGCCACTGAACAGCTGCCACTGCCCCGCAGAGAGGGGACCTGGCCCTGGGGTCAGGATGGGGACACCTGCATGGCCTCATGCAGGCACCCAGCTAGCATCAACACACTATATGGGTGCACACACATGCACAAGTGGGTGCATGCCGACACCCACCCCACCACTCTTGTGCACAACCCCTTACCCAGCTCACAGAGGAGCAAGGAGCTCCTGGCCCTGCACAACCACCAGGTCCCACTGTCACCAAGCTGCTGGGTGCACCACTCACCCTGCCACCACAATCTCAAAGTCACCATCAGCATCCAGGTCAGTGACGGCCACGCCGTAGTTGAGCTGTGTGGGGTTGCTGTCGTAGTCAGGCGGGAGGAGGCGGTGGGTGACGGCTGTGAACATGGGCTCGCTGCGCTGGGAGCCTTCGCTGAGCCAGGCCAGGAGCAGTAGGCACAGTGCCAGCATCCTGGGCACCTGGGAAATACCTGCAGCCCATCAGCTCCAGGAGGAGACCCTGCTCCAGAGTGCCTGAGCATCCCCACCACTCTTCCA
Organism: Balearica regulorum gibbericeps; assembly: GCF_011004875.1. Lineage (NCBI taxonomy): Eukaryota > Metazoa > Chordata > Aves > Gruiformes > Gruidae > Balearica > Balearica regulorum. The sequence continues at coordinate 16,135,121 of NC_046190.1, forward strand.
TGGGAGACACTGTCTTTCCACCCCTTGTCACCCACCCCAGCCTGTGCCACCCCCACCAGCCCCTCAACCCTTGGCCCTGCCACAGCTCTGACATCCCCATGCACAGACCCTCCTGGGTGCAACTCACCCTCAGGGCTTCCTTGGAACAAGACCGTACTCCTGTGAGCTGAAGCTGAGCAGAAGTTGGGAGCCTATCCTATGGGAGGTACTAGGGAGGCAGGAGGGCTGCAGGGTGCTGATGAAGCTGGGCTCAGCCCCAGCTCACCCTGCCCCAAGAGGCCGCTGGCACCCAAGATCCTGGCAAGTCACGATGCCAATCACTGCTCCCTTGGCAGGGCCAGAAGGAGGAGGCAGTTGCCAGGCTGGGGAGCTTGTCCCCGGTTCAGCTGGTCTTCCAGAGCTGGGTAAGGCCAAGGGGAGAACATGGGGATACTCTGTTAGGGGACTCCTGTGTGCCTCAGTTTCCCCACCCTGCTAGCGCTAGTCCTCCCAGGGTCTCTGTGGGGCAACCTCCTCTCAGGCTAGCCGGGGAAGGTTTCTTCTGCACAGGGATGCGGCCGTGGGAAGGAGATGCTGGGAGGAACGGGAGACGGGGTGGAGAGGCTCATTTAACCTGGACTGCGGAAGACAGCGTCTGGCAGCACACACAGAGGAAACCTTGAGCCCCACCACCCAGCACACACAGAGCCCTGCATCCCACTGCACTGATCCTGCTCCCCTTCCCTCTCCAATCCCATCCGTTCCCTAGAACCAGCTGCAAGGGCAGATGTGTGTGTGTGTGTCCCCAGCTCTACTCTATGCTGCTCCCATTCCCTCCCTGGCCTGACCCACATCCTCCCACAGACCCAGGCACAGCCAGTCCCCCTCTGGCACTGTGCTCTTCACCACCCAGCCAGACTTGGGGCACCTTGCCCATCACCCTGCCATCCTATCTGGAGTGGCTCTCCAGGTGCAGGAGCCTGGGTCTTTCCCTAGTGCAGGTGTCCCATGCAAGGCACATGCGATGGGGATGGGGTTTCATTGGGTTGCAAAGGGATGGGACAGTCCCTGGATGTCACTCTGCAGTGCCAAGCAGTGAGGGGGGAGAAACTTTGCACAGCCCACTGGGCTCGAAGCAAGCCACCCACACGTGGACATATGGATGCAGAGCTACCATAGGAGCCCTCTACAATGGGAGGGTGGTATGCAGAGTGGTAGCCCCTCACCCCTGGCCACAGCCAGGCAATGTGTGACTGTCCCCAGGCCACTGGCAGGGCTCTCCCTGCTCTGCTCCCCCTCCAGCTCTTGCTCCCCACAGTTTGGCCCATTCCCCAGGTGCCTCCCCACCCCATCCAGCTGCAGCCGAAATCCCTCCAGGCTGAATGGAGCCTTTCCAGGAGGAAACAATGTTCCTGATTGAAGACAAAAGGCCTTTCCCAGCAGATCCGGTGCTTGGTGCCATGGGGAAGGGATGCACGGCCCAGAGCCAGGCCATTTTGGGAAGGGGAGGGAGGCTCAGGCTGTGTGTTCTAGATGGGAAAGGCCTTGTGGTCCCCAGCATGCTGCTGATAGCACCGAGGCCCCACTATGAAGCTCCATCTGAGGTCTGAGGCTATGGGGTTCTGCTTGTATGCAGGGCAGAGCTCAGCCTGCCTTGTCCCAGCAGAACCATGTCCTGGCTTGGTTGTGACATCTGGTAGCAAGGTCACCCCAGGATGCCTGCTCAGCATGCTTGAGCCTGGTGACACAAGGCCAAGGTGTCAGGCAGGGGTAGAGGCAGCAGGATGATGGAACAAGGCAGGGAGTGCCATGGGCACCCATGCAGGCTGCAGCAAGGCAGTGCAGGGACAGGGTACTGGCCCCATGGGCAGGGATGCAGCATGTAGGGCTCATTTGCCCCCATGCATGGCTGTGGCTGGCAACACCAGGGTGGAATGGGACTGGGAAAGGAACCATGGGGCAGGCAAGGGGGTGTGCCCCAGACCCTTCAGCACAGGTGGGGAGATGCTGTCCCCAGCACTCTTCATGCACTCACATGCACGTCCCCAGCCCTTGGCCTATATCATGGGGAGGGTGGGAGCTAGCTCTGTGTGGCCACCCCATCCTGCATACCACCATGACATTGCTGCCCACCACATCATGCACCCTAGTGATGTCATGCTCCACCACTGCAGCAACATCCCATCCCGGGCCACAGCCGCCTCCAGCGCCACTACGACATTGCACAACATCGTGCAGCAGGGGCCTTACTGCACCCCAAAGAGCTCCCCAGAGCAGTGACAACATGGTGGCATCACACCAGCCCATAACATCTTGCTACATGTGCTCCAGTAACATCATATTCCTGTTCCTGCAATTCCCAGTCTGCCACTGCTATACCCACCAGGACAGAAGACAGGCAGGAGACATCCTGCAGACCCAGCAGGCCCTCTCCCACAGCAGCCACACTGCCCAGGGGTGCCAGCAGTGCCCCTTCTGCAGCATCTCAGCCCCAAGCAGATCAGCCCCTGCAGTGCCTCTGCTCTGGTCAAAGTCTGTGAGCCCTGGTCCCACTGCCCCAGCTGCTCACTTTTGCTGTGGGTTCAGCACTGCTTCCTCCCGCACCCTTCTTGCGGACCCTGGCCTGTGCATGCATCCCATCACAGATGCTTCCCATGGGCACAAAGCCCCCAGTTGCTGGCTGTCCCGTCCCTCTCTCCTCCCATGCAGGACTCTTCAGCACCGGACCTGGCATGCTGGGGCTCAGCCAGCAGCAGCTAATGCAGTGTGGAGATGAGCAGTCACCTTAGCCTCTGTGCTCAGCCCAAAGAGACACCAGGTCCTTGGAGGGCTCAGCTGCAGCTGCCTGCTCCCAGACCCACCAGCACACAACCAGCCCCTTCCCATGCAGGCAAATACACAGATGGACCCCTCTATCGGCAGCCCCCAGCTCTCCACAGTCTCAGCCACAACCAAGCACGAATATCCCTAGGAAGAGGAGCTGCCTGTTCTCTCCCTCTGTCCCTTGCTTCTTGCCACCCTGATACCTCTCCCCCAGTCCCAGCCCACACCCCCCATCACCACTCCATCCTCCTGAGCCCGGTCCCCGCCAGCCCAGCATCCTTCCATCCCCATTCCGTCCTTCATCCCCTTCCTCCTGCCTTGCCACCCCGCATCCTCTCCACGCTGCGGGGGCAGGCTGCGTGCCCGGCCCCTCTCTGCCCGCCACCAACTTCTCTCCGGGCCGGTGACCGTGCCGGAGTTGAAAGCCACCCCCTCCCCGCCCCAGAGTCCCCGGGAAACTTCACGGAGCAGCAAATCACCCCCTACTCACGGGCCAGGGGGGCTGCCCGGCGCCCCCGCGGCGGCGGGAGCGCATCCCGCAGCGGCCGCCTCACCGCCCGCCGCACCGCGCCGCCCGGCTCCGGCTCTGCCGCTCTCCGGCTTCCGACGGGGCCGGCCTGGCCGAGCGGCGGCTTATGTAGGGCCGGGCGGCGGCGGCAGCGCCAATGAGCGGGGTGAGGGGCGCCGCTGCCAATGGAGAGCGCGGAGGTGGGGCTGCGCTGCGCTGATTTACTGTCCCCATCGCAGCGGCAGCGCTGGTCGGGATGCTGCGGGGGAACCCGCCGGGGAGCATCGCCCCGGGCACTGAGCCCGCCGGGGCTGGAAGTGGTGGTGGGGCTCCGGGATGAACGGGGCGTCGCTTCCCGGGCAGGTGGAGCAGCGGCGAGGGAGCTGGCTGGCCGCGGGGGGCACACGGTTCGCAGGCGAGGAGCTGCACCCCCGCGGTCACCCCGTGGGTGCTGGGGGGGTGGCACTCGGGGCAGGGCTCCCCACCTCCTGCAAGGGCAGGCGGGGCTATGGGGCGAGGGGTGCGGCGGGGGTTTGCCCCGTAGAGCGGTGCAACTGCGGGCACGGGAGGGGGAAAGAGAGCGGAGCCGGGCAGGTCCCGTAGTGCAACACCTGGCAACACCCCGAGGGCTCAGCACCCTCCCTGTTCCAGCACCCTGCGGGTCACCCACCTCCCTCTGCAGTGATCCCCGGGAGTGGCTCTGCCCTGGCAGCCAGTCCAAACTGCAAGAAAGGTCCCATCTCTGGCCACGCAAGGCACTGACTTGCCCGAAATCTTGTGGCCAGTGGATGCCCGAGGCAGGATCGCACTTAGCCCGCAAGCCTGTCTTCCCTGACATGTTTTTCTCCTGAGTGGCCACTGCAGGGCTGGGCACAGCGCTCTCAGTGTGTCTCTGGACAGCACCGGCAGGACACAATGCTACCAGGTCACCCCAGTGGAGCATGTTTGCCTGGGGCTGTGGCCGCCAGGAGAGACATGCTGGGAGACAGCAGGAGCTGCAGGAGCCCGGGCTGTCCGGGCTGCTTCAAGTGGCTAATCACCCATCCTGCTAAAACCCTTATTCCTCATTCAAACGTGTCTGGCTTCAGCTTCTGCCTGTTGCTCCCGGTTCTTCTTTCCCTGCTGGATTTGAGAGCTCTCCAGTCCCAGTGATTGTCTCCCATGAAGGTTCCTCCACGTGGCCATCAAGTACACCTTGATTTCATTTCTGATGACCCACTCTCGCAGGGTGCCTGACTGAGCACTGGGCTTTCTGCACAGCTGCCAGCTGCAGGGTCCTCATGGCCAGCATGACATTGTCCAGGCACAGGGAACCCGCTTTGGGGCACTGCCGTGGAGCAGGAAGCACCCCTGCTCTCTGCATTTGCCATTGGGAGGTCGGGATACTGAGCAAAGCCACCACGGCTGGGAGGCTGGTGTGACCATCACAGGTGTGCAATGCTGGGCTCACTTGTCCTCGTGCACCCCAGAGCTATGGGTCCGCTCTGCCTGCCAGTGGCCCACAGCCTCGGTGCCTGGCTGCAGCTTTGCATGCGTGTGTGCGCTCAGGGCAAGCACCCCCTCTGCTGAGTCGTTAGCTCATCCCAGATTAGTAACCACCTGGGTAATTATTAGCACAAACTCTGCAAGCTGGGTCCCAACGCCCTGCCTGTGACCGGCAGGAACAGAACAGAAACACCAGCAGGAAGCCAGCTTAAGCATGCCGAGACTGTGAATGGTGCTGGGCACGCCAGCTCCCCGAGGCTGCAAACCCGGTACGCCAGCACACCAGGGCCCGGCCCTGGCCCCGAGCATGGGCACACCTGCCGGCTGACACAGACAGGCCTGTCAGCATGCCAGCGCACCACACGCATGCACCTGTACACGCATGTGTGTGCATAGGTGTGTATGCATGACGTGCACAGCTAGACACGCAGTGCCGTGCACACACATGCAGCTCCGCAGGTGCACACGCTGCGTCAGCAGGGATGTGCTTACACCACGACATGCTGTGGTTACACAGATGCTGCGTGCATGCAGGCCACACATGCTGAGAGGGTCTTGCAGGCTGCAGCCCTCAGCTCATGCTACCAGCACCCAGCAGGGTGATTTTCCACTTGTGATACTGCAAGGTGCTCCCCAATACCTGCTGCTGGAACCCCTCAGTGACTTTCCCATGGATGCTGCCACCCTGTCAGGCTGGGATATTTCTCTGGGGAGGAAGAGCAGCCATCAGGCACCTTAGGGTAACAACTGCCATGGCTGTAATCCACAGCCCTGCATCAGTCCCTGTGCCCATCCAGCCTGGCCCAGCTGTGTCCATCCCACACCTCTGCTTGCACCCATTTGGGGACACAGTGGGGCAAGCACGTGGGGTGGAACACGGGTCTCTGCAAGGAGCTGCAGAGGGGAGCACAGAGCATCAGTGAATTGAGCTGGGATGTATGTGGGGATGTTCGCGGGGCGCTGAGGCTGGGTGTGGGCACCGGGGTGTGGGTAGCCTGGCTGTGTGGCATACAGGGAGGGATGCATGGAGGACGGTGGCGGTGGCGGTGGGGACAATGCACAGGAAATTAGAGCGAGCAGCAGCCAGATATGCTGCGGGGGGAAGGGAGCTGCTGTGCTTCACCAAGGGCTACACGCAGGCAGGGGGGAGGGTCTTCTGCTGAGTTGGGGCCAGCATGAGCACCAGCCACATCCTCGAACACCTAGGACCTGCCTTTCCCATCCCCGGGGCAGAGGTGTCCCAGCTTTCCTAGGGTGCTTGCCCCATCCCTGCTGACCTAGCACCCTGGGAGTGGGGACCGTCTTGCAGCCAGCAGCATTGACTTCCTGTGTCCCTCTGCCTGGTGACTCATCTGCCACCCCGGGATGCCCCTGGGTAGAAGGGAGCAGAATGCTGGGGACCAGTCTGCCCCTTGTTTGCATTGCAATGTGCAGAGGGGTGGCACAGGGCTGTTAGCTGGCAGTGCCAAGTGCTCCGGCCATTCAGGGTGAGCCTGTGGGGTGGCAGTGCCAGGTGATCCCCATAGCCCTCACAGGAACAGCACTGCTCTGGGAGCTGGGGGACCCTCAGCAGGACAGGAATCCGTCCAGGATCAGCTGGATTCATGGAGCACCCAGTCTGTCCCCTCCAGCAAATTCCAGATGGTACAACACAAACTGGGTGCAGGTGAGTAGAGCAGTGCTGACACAAGGCACTAACCTCTAGGATACTTCGCCGGGGCTGTCATTCCTTTTTCTAGAGCATCATGAACACCGAGACACCTGCACACAGCCTGGTGGGTGCACAGCAGACACACATGCTGTCAGCATACTCACGTGCACCTACATGCACACATACAACAGTCTGTGTGCAGCCATCCCGTCTGCACGCACTCTCTGTGCTCACACATGGTGTGTGAGCACTCAATGCGCTGCCCAAATATGCACACAGCCCATGCAGACACACACACACCTGCACTTACACGTGCATGCAGCAGCGTGCGCACACCCCACCATGCACACTGCCCTGTGCACTGCTGCTCGCTGCACCCACCACCACAGCTGGGCAGGCTGCACCAGCCACCCTTGCTGGTTTTCCACACTAGAAGAGGGGACAGGCTGTCACTGCAGCACACTGCGGGACCCCTCAGCCACCGAGCCGAACCTGGCTCCTGCCTGGCACTGCTTATTTCTCTGGTGGGGCTGTGCTGGGACCTCCCTGCTCTGAGGGTCTAATTTCCACCCTAAATGTGTTCATGGATAATTTATCCCCAGTCATTTATCCCTGTGCTAACGTTGTCTTTTAGCTGAAATAGCTCTTCTCCTCCCTGGCGTTTACCCCGCTGATGTATTTATAGTGAGCGCTCCTCTCCCCCACAGCCTGTGCTGTGCTGGGCACGAGCCGCTGTCCTCCCATCACCGGTCTCCTGGGCTCTGCCTCCCCTGGCAGCCCCACAACGCCTCTGCTCCTCTCCCAGGCTGGCTCCAGCACAGGCAGGTCTCCCAGGGCCCATGCAGGGACGCAAGTCCCCAGCCCTGCCAGAAATGCCTCTCCTGGCTCCTCCTAGGATTGCTTTTGGCTCTCCCATAACTGCACGCCCGTTGTGCGGCGGCTCACAGCGATGGACTCCCATGCTCAGCTGGCTGCTCACTTGGTCCCTCTTCTCCCTGCTGTCCCCTCCCTGTCACTGTCCTGCAGCGCCTGACCTCCAGCCTTGCCCATGGACCCCTGCCCGCTCTGGTCCTGCACCCCAGGCCAGCCCACTGCTACCCGTGCCGACACCTCCCTGCCCGGGGGGCTCTTTGTGCTGGGGCTGGCAGTGACCTGGTGACTACCACCCATCCCAGTGGCTCCCTGTGAGCTGCTGCCTCCCAGCACCCTTCCCCAGTCCTCCTGCCAGCGAGGTCCCTCTCAGGTGCTCACTGGGCACAGGAACCCCTGGCGAGGCGTTATCTTATTACAGAGGCCAAGTCAACCCTGAAGTGTGTTTAATATCTTCCAGTCCTCTTCATCACAGGTTTACCGTACCCTCAGCAGCAGCAGGGTGTGAAGGCTGGGCCCTAGGTGCTCCCCACCCAGGGGGGCCCCTGGGGTGCCCAACCCCTGCCCTGGGATCCCCAGCCCCGCGGCTCTTTCCCACCCCAGTCCCTGGCTCTGCACAAGCCTCCCTGGTCCCTGCACGGTCCCCAGCTGCTCCTGTCACCGTGCACAGTGCCCCTGGGTCCCCGCTTGGACTCTTCCTGTCGCCGGGACATCATTAGAAATGTTAATTATTAATTATCACTAAAAGCCCTTTTTGCTGCATTGCTGTTCTCTGCCTATCTCTGCCCCGTGCTGCCTGTAACCGGATCCACCCGCGCTCGCCTCCCGCCTCGCAGTCCCCATCCCTGCTTTCCCTTGCTACCTGCTGGGATGCAGGGTGGGGCATTGAGGGCAGTGCCCCATCCCCCTGCAGGATGTGGCCCCACGGGATGAGCTGAACTTGTCCTCCCTGGGATCCTGGAGCCGTGGCTGGCATGGAGATGCACCAGTACCAACACTCAGCCTGGGGACGGCCCTGCCTCATGCCAGGAAAGGGGGCAGGAGGCCAGAGGAGGCACCTGGCCAGTGCTGCGATGGAGCCAGGGACCATCAGCTCTTCTCAGCCAGGGACGGTGAGCTGCCTTGTGAAAGGAGCACTGGGACAGGGGTCCCTGGCTGGAGGGGGTCTCACCAGGGTATAGGCTGTGCTCTAGCCCACCCAGGCAGCATCCCTGGCTGGGTAAGAGCAAACATGCTGTGGGGAAACCTGGGGTGCTGCTGGCAGCTGGCTGGGGCTGGCAGGACCCACGGGGCTGGTACATGTTCAGGGCAGCCAGCTGCTTCATAGGAGCCATGCAGCTGCTGGGAGGCAGGGGGATGCCCAGCCTGCCCAGCTCAGCCTCCTCTGTCAGGGCCTCCGAAAGATTTATCAGCTCCAAGTGGATCCTGCTGATGAATCAATTCAAATCACAGTCTATTGAAAGCAGCCAGGTTCCTTCCCATGGGGCAGTGACTGTCACCGGACATGGCGGCAATGCCACAGACAGTGCTGGGTGAGATCGGGAGCTTATTCCAGTTGCAGCATCCCCGAGCACTGCCTGCCAGGCAGCAACCACCTCCTGGCAGCATCTCTGCCTGTCAAAGCTGGCCACAGCACCCTGGTACCTCCTAGGGACTGTGGCAGGATGGGCCACAATGGAGCGGGCTGCGAGACCATGCCAAGGGGGGGCTACCTCAAATCAGGATAAAACCTGGTTTCCCCCTCCAAGAGGTCTCTCCTGCTTATTCTCCCCATCTCCCAAAGGAGCCAGGCTATCTGGGTAAGCAAACTCCCCAGCCCCGGGGCTGTCACGGGCCACCCCATGCTGCTGCCCGGTCCTGCTGAGAGTGCTGGAGAGCAAGACAGTAGTGGGAAGGAGACAACAGCTATAGCTCAGGGAGAGGAATTTGGGGGCAAGCTCCTGGGGGAGCGCAGGGAGGAGCACCCAGGCCGCTCCTGGAGCGGTATTGATTCCTGCAGCACAAGCACTGTATTCTGTACCTATTCATTATAGATGTGCAGGAAGACAGGGAGCAAGAGACCCCAGCTCCCACCTCCACAGCCAGCCCACACTCCTAGGGGCATGGTCCCATCGCCTCCCTGCCTGCAAGCTGCCGGCAGCACCGGCGCCTGCCCGCACTGCGAGCTGCTTCCTCACATTATACAGCTCTGTCACGAGCCACCGAGTCCCCAGGTGTTTGGTGCAATAATGCAAAGCAGATCTAATCCACCCCAGCCCCGAGCTCTCTGCAGTCCCATCCCCACGGGCTGAGCATGTCCCCTGGCCGGGCATGGGGGAGAGACCCAGGGTTGCAGGTGCCCTGGGTGCCCCCAGCACGCTGCAGCTGATGGGCAATTCCCTCCTTGCCCCTGTGTGCCCTTTGCAGCTCCCCAGGGCTTTTCTTTGCCAAAAGCACTCTGTAATCACTTGCTCCGCAGCAATAAATCACAGGGATGATCACAGAAGCACGGGCCGGCGCTGGGCTCCCCAGGACCGGGGTGCAGCGAGGCGCCTGAGGCGATGCTTGGCCCCAGGACGTGACTCATTTTCTGGTGTTTCAGTGCTAAGCCCAGTGATCACAGCTCGGGGGGGGTCTCAGGCCATGCTGCCAGGTCTCTGACCTCCCTGTGTTGTCTGGCTCCTTTTGAGCCAGAGCAGAGCAAGCAGGGACTCCTCTGCACCCCACGTGCAGTCCCAGAGGGTCCCCAGGGCTGGCTGGGGGCTGACGCGGCTGCAGCAGCCTTGGTACCCCAGGACAAAGTGGTACCGTGTCCCCAGACCGTGCCTGGCTGTCTGTGTTCCTCCTGCTCACAGCCTCCTGTCCCCTCTGACACCTCCATGTGTGTGTTGAGCCAGCAAGTTCTCAGCTCCCTGAGAGCCCTGGGAGTCACAGGGGGTGACAGGCTTTCTGGTGGCTGGGAGGAGGCTCCAGGGCTGACAGGCAGGGCTGGGGGAGAAAAGGATGCTCAGGGAGCCAGAGCAGAGCTGAGGTTGTCCCATGCTGCCTCTTCTTCCCATCCCAAGGGCCGTGGCTCAGCCCAGCACAGGATACTGCGTGAGTGGGAGCTGGATGCATGGCTCGCCTGCGATCAGACCCAGATCTGGGGCCGCTGACAGCTTCTTTCTCTCCCGTGCTGCTCCTTTCAGCCTGTGCCTCCCCACAGCCCTGGCTGACGTAGCTGCAGATGAACAGACAAGGAGAGCCAGGCAGCACTCCCGGCCCGCTCTGCTGTCCCCTGGGAGACACAGACATGTCAGCTTTAGATCAAGACTCTTCAGAAGCAAGAGCAGCCCCAGGTATCAGCAGAGAGCGGCCGGATGGCTCCCAGCACTCGCTCCCACTGGCTGCATGACACGGACAGTGGGTTTTAGGATGCTAAGGCAGCCAGGATTGGGGTGCTGAATCCTCTGGTGCAGAGCCATGGGATGCTGCACCAGCGCTGGGCTGAGTGCCTGGGCCATGGCTGGGCTGGGAGCAGACCTGGCAGCAACAGCCAATCCCTGCCCTGGCACTGGGAGCAGTGGGAGCCCAGTGCCACCCTGCTCTGCATAGAACATCAGTCAGACCTTGGAGAATGGGATCTCCACACCTGGGAAGACTCCTAGGACCCCTGAGACCCCTCCTAGCCAAGGAGAAGGTGGGCCACGGCCAAGCAAAGCCCTACAGCCCCACTCTGGGGTAGCTGGTCTCAGGGGTTGGTGCAAGTAGGGTGCCTCTACACTGCCCCCTTGCCCTCACCCATCCCCTCTTCCCTGGGGAGCATGGGGGTGTCAGTGGTGTAATGGGTCCCTGTCCTCGTGGGTGGCAGTCTGGAGGGTACCCCAGTGTCCCTTGTGGGAAGCAGGAGCACAGACACAGCTGCTGGAACTGGAGAGGACACCTGAGGATGTCTCCAGCAGGGGAAAGTGAGGGGGTCCTTCTGCATCCCACACCTCACAGCACTCGGACCATGCTGCTGCTGCCATGGAAACTGCCATGGAGCATCATCCTGCTGCACCAGCCAGGGCAACCAGGGCACAGCGGTCCCCAACCTTCCTTGGGCTCTGTCTGCGGGCACCTGGGTTGACAGATTGTGAGAGGATGGGTGCTCCCTGCCAGCCACTGTCCCTGGGTCACCCTGGGGCTGTGATGGGACGGGGGCACCCCGGGTGGGACACCCAGGGCACGGCAGGGACGGAGAGGCCGGGGAAGTGCTGATGGGGGGTGTCTGGTGCCACGCTCAGACAAACCCAGCTCCCACGCGACCAGGGGCTCCACGCTGCTTGGCCTCCCACAAACATAAATCATTTTCTAATTTATAACATGAATAATTGATTTTGCCTCCGTAGCTGGCGATAAATCTCCTGTGCGCACATGCATAAGAAAATAATAATAATGAAAGCGATCAGGATCTGCTGCCATCGATTAGCTGCAAGAGGGACCACGGTCCCCTGTGTGCCATGGCAGGCTGGGGCAGGGGCTGCTCCCCGGGGGGGTGCAGGGTGGCCCTGCATAGTGTGAACCTTCTTTGTCCTGCACAGGGCCACGCAGCTGGGGCGAGATGACCCTACCCATCCGTGTCTGTCTTGCCCAAGGGTTTCCCTGCCCAGCCTTCCCTTCCCGGTCCCTGGAGTGATCCCGCAGGACTGTGGTGACGGAGCACAGCTTCTTTTCCAGGGCCTTGCCTTGTTCACACCTGCACCCAAATAAAGGGAAATCAAAGGTAAAACATTATAGCTTGGGTCCACCGCTCAGCACAGAAGAACAAGGTGTCTGGGGCTAATGTACCATCTGTGCTGAGCCCCCGTGGCTGTACTGGGACCCACACTGGGCAGTCAGGAAGGTCTGAGTACTTCAGGGCATCCCAGACCTCAGGCATCAGCAGTCCCAGACCTGTAGCTGCACCGGAGGAGGGATGAGATGCTTGGCACAGCCCCATGCACTGATGCCCCATGCAATGACTCAGTTACACCTTGCCAGGATGGCAGGTCACTGGTCCCCGGTCCCTCAGCAGCTGCACACCCTCTGGGGAGCTGCAGAAGCTGCGTTGGCTGCCGGCTGCCTGGGCACCAGCCTCATGTCCCACCACACACAGGTGGCGTGTGCGCTATGGGGCATCACTCCTCCCTCACCCACACCATCAGGCTGCCTGGGAAGCAGCTGCTTGGGAATTGCATCGGAGAGCTTCGGCTCATTAGGAAGCTGATCCTGGGCAAGGGGGCAGAGGGGGGGCAGAGACCCCCTGTCCATCAGCCAGACAAACCAGGGCGCCTGCACCAGCCTGCCCAAAGCCTTCACAGCCCTGCGCCCCAGCGAGCTGGGTCACGGCCCCCCTCTGCCCTCAGCCTGCAGTGACAGCAAGCCCCACGCCTGCCTGCATCCCCTGGGCCACCCTCTCTTCCACTGCCAGCCCTCGCCCCGCCTGTGGGAGAATCCAGCCGTGTTCCCCGGGGCGTCCCATCCTTCCCCCACGGGTGCAGGCCCCGTCTCGGGAGTGCTCTGCAGCACCAGAGCTTCATTAGGAGCCGGCGGACGCGCCGGTCCCGGGCATGCTGCCCTCGCTGCCCACGCTGCCTGCGAGCGCGTGGAAGCGCCGGGCCCCCGTTCATTATCTGCCGGGCGCAGGCAGGCTGCTCCTCGCCAAACCCCAGGAAGGAAGCAGAGCAAACCTGCCCGGCGCAGACACCTTCCCCCGTCTGGGTGTCTGGGCAGCCGGCATGCCGGCCGGCTCGCAGCCCTGCGGCGGGAGGGCGGGATGTGGCCCGGGGGTGCCCGAGCCCCCGGCAATTCCCCCGGTGCCCCCCCGGCAGGCAGAAGCGGGGGTCTGCGGGCCCAGCCAGCACAGCCGCAGCGAGCACCGCTGCTCCCGCCTGGTGGGTGACATTAAACGGTAACGGGAAACCCACGGCAGCCTCCCGTGGGGTCAGCCGGGAGCGGGAGCGGGGGTCGCTCTCCCTCCTGCTGCTCTGTGTCCATCACCCCCCCAAGCCACGGAGCACCCTGCCCTCGGCCCCCTTCCCCCGCCTGCCGAGTGGTGCCTGGGGGCGGAAGGGCCGCGGTGGCACCGGGGCTGCCCGCGGCGGTCCCAGCTCCGGGGACGCGCCGAGGATCAGGGCGGCGGCCCAAGTTCCCACGGGGTGCCGGGGCCGGGGGCTGCGGGGCTGCCAGCGCGACGGGGAAGGAGCGGCCGCCCGGGGCGCGGGGCGGTGCGGTGCCGGTGCCGCACTACAGGTCCCGGCGCTCCCCGCGGCGGGGCGGGATGGGGCGGGTTCAGCGCGGCGGAAGCGGCGGCGCGGAGCGGCGGGGGACCCGGCGCGGCCACTGGTAACGGCGGGGGCCCGGCCCGGCCCGGCGCGGCTCTGCCCGCGGGGTGCTCGGGGCAGGGGCACAGCAGCCCGGGGTGCGCGCCTTGACCCGGTCTCCGGGCTGCACGCCGTGTCCCCTGCCCAGTTCCGGGGCTGCTCACTGTGCCCTCTGCCCCGCTCTCCCCCACCCCCTGTCCCAGCCCCGACCACCACCCCGCTGGCCCTGGAGCACGCAGGTAACATGCCATGTTGCAGACCCCATAACTCTCCCCAACTTATTGAGTCACTCACGGCGCAATGCCTGTGGTGACAGCCCTCTAGGGCAGGGGAGTTATACGACATCCCCGAGTGCTCGGTGCACCACGCTCTCATGGCTCATGAAACATGTCCCTGGTGCTCCCAAACACTGGATGCTGTTTTTCACGGCTGCCTGCCTGGCCTCGGTATCCCCTCTTTCCTTAACGCTGCCTGCGGGTCTTTGCGTGTTGCCCACCACGGGGCTGTTGCAGTCTTGGGGTGGTCCGTGGCATGATGCTGGTGTCTGGCTTTTATCCCTTGCACATTTTGGGGTTGTCACCCTTGCCAGTCGCTTTTTGGTTTGAGCGCACCCAGGGCTCTGGGTCTTGCTTTTCAGGCTGCTCCTGCCCACCGGGTAGCTGCTTCGGGTTATTTTACCTTCATTTTCCCAGGCTGGCTCTTGTTTCGTTTCCTGCCTACGTTTTTCGGATACTCTGAATCATTTCGCTGCTTTGGCCGGTGTTGCAACACCTCTCTGCTCAGGATCATCTACAAATATAATTACAATTCACTATTCAAGTGAAAGTTTGGGAGATGATATAAAACAATACCCTGAAGTTCAGCTAAATTGCATCCTGCTTGCCTTATCCAAAGGCTTTACCAAGCGATTCTTCTGAAATGACTCCCGCTGGGCAAGCCAACATCCTTCATCCAGAAGCCCACCGTGGTAGGTGTGCAGGCTCCTTCCTCTGGATGTTATATTCTGTGCTAGGGATGGGCACAGAGTTTATCCTGCGCCTGGCTCCAGTTTTACGGCCCTTCGTTGCAAAGAAAATCAGTGTCTGGTTTGCTCTGCCCAGTACCATGTGTGTGTCGGCAGGTTAATTGGTTTGTATTAGCGCTGGCCATGCCGGCCAGGTGAGTGTGTCTATGTGGAGATGCTGTTTTTGCTTTCTCTGCAGCTGTTTTTGCAAGGCCTCTGCCTCATTTGCATTTTTCTGGTTAAAAACAGTAATTTTGCCCTTTTGAGTCATCTTTATTTTTGAGCCATCATTAATTTTCTCTCCCTCCTTGTTTATTAATAGACCTTTTCACTTTTGTGCTGATTCTGCCTGGGTATATTTGTAAAGTCCTTTGTATTTCCCTTAGCCCTCCAGCTGTTAACTCTTTCTGCTGGTTTGTTGTCCCTTTTTTCCCCTGCAGCAGCGAAGGATCACTATCGACTTAGAAATCCCCCTCTTTTCTGAAACCTTCCCCTTCTCTTGTTCCAGGTATCTCCTAAGAGCATCACAAGTGAAAGGCATGATTGAAATCTCTTTTCTCAGCGCCTTTCATGCCTTTGCTGCCTCCTTGCATAGCCAGCATTTGCTCTGGCTGCTAGAGAGCATCTTTCTCCCAGCAGCAGGGAAAAGGGACGTCTTAAAGCCCACAGGGCTGCAGGCAGGCATCGGATGGGACGTGACTCTCTGCTCCTTGAAGTGCTTTGCTTTGCTTCATGCTGCTGCTCTGTGTTCTTGTGTTCGCTCTGCCTCTCTCCACCAGGTATCCAGGTCCTTCCCTGGCCCTGTCGCTTGCAGCGTGAGCTGAGCAGGCTGAGCTGGAGCTCTCCTCAGAGCAGGAGAGGTTCAAGGTAGCCAAAACCTCTGGCAATCCTTACCTGGGCTGCTGGGTGCCGGCGTTGTGCAGTCGGCGAGTGTGCTGTGGCACGTGCCTGGCGTGGGATGAGCCCCGCGAGCTGTGGATTCCCCAGCGGGGCTGTTTAGAATCTCCTTGTACCTGCCTTTTTATTAGTCTTGTTATTATATTTACTTTTTTCCCCTCCAAAGAGCCCAATCTGCGGCAGGCTGTAAAGAGTGACATTGCGGGCGTGCGAGCTGCATGCCGAGACTGCGCGTGGTCCCCCAAGGCTCCCGGTCCCCGGTGCTGTCCCCATTCACCATCGAGGCTTTAAGGTTATCTGCTCTATCGATGGGAGTATGGATTGAGTGGAATTAGAAACCTCGAAGGCTAAAAATACAGCTCCCTGCCAGGAAATGCGGCAGCCTGCTGGGAGGGCGCTGGGTGGCACCGAAACTTTTCCGGGAACTGGCACGCTGCATGTGAGCCCCGCAGCCCAGCATCCGTGCCTGTTCCTGGACTCCCCTCACAGGGCTGTGGCTGGCACCTCTGCCCGCAGCAGGAGAAGGTGGTGGGTGCCCTGGCTTTGCTGTCAGAGCCACGCTATAGGTGTCCTCACCTGCTGGGTGGGGATGCAGATGATGGAGGAATTTGGCGATGCACTGTGCAGCGTGAAGTAGGATCTGCGACATGCTCAGCTATGTTTTGCTGTTATTTGTGGGGTCCTTCCCCAAAGAGGAGAGGGAGAGAAAGCAGGGAGACAATGCTGCCCATCTGTGCTGCAAACGGTCACTAGAGGAGAAACGCAGGCTGCCACATTGCCCGAGCAGCTGCTCTGAGACCTCACAAACTTGTGCCATGAGCACAAGCTTCCCATGAGCAGCGTACTCCTGGGGATAGTGCGAGGGGAGCCTGTGCCTGTGGGGAGCATCCCCTTGGCCCCACCAGGCTGTGTTGTGCTGTGTTGGTGGGCATTATATGCCAGGCAGCTGGGCAGCACTTCCTCCGCCACTTTTACTGTGGTACCGTGGCATGCCTGGTCCGCAGCTCCCTTTCCCAGCCTGGTGCGATGATGCCAAGCTGTTTTCCCAGCCGGTTCCAAAAAGCAGGGCAGCACCTGGGGCAGCACAAGCCCTTTTGGGGATGCGCTGCCCACCTCCATGTGGCTTTGTGGGGCGAGCAGAGAGCTTGGTCCCAGAGTTGGGAAGCGACAGGCTTGCCCTGCCCAGCATAGTGTGAATGAGACCCGAAGCCAGGGCTGTTGCTCTGCCTCCCGGAGCGTGAAATCAGTCGGTGCCGACGCGTGGCCGTGGCATCGATGAAGTGTGTAATAGGCTGGGGGCAGGAGCTGTGCTGCCCTGTGGGGAAAAAGCAAAGTGCTGCAGCATCCTTGCCAGCGTGGGCCAGCCACCACCTTGCTGTGCTCCTCCCTGGGCTGTGGGAAGCGGCTCTTCCCCGGCAGCGTATGACAGGCAGAGGCAAAGCTGTGCGGGGAGAGGATGCTCCCAGCGCCAGTCATCTGGCTAATGCCGCACCATCTGCTTTGGAGGGTGAGGCAAGGTGAACGGCAAGCTTTCGAGGAGCCCATAAATCCTGCGTGCCAAGGCTCTTCTTGGAGGTGACTCGGATCTGCGTGGAGCAATGCTGCTCCTGGCTCCTTCCCATGCTGGAAATTCTCGGGAAGCAGAGCTTGGGAGGATCAGCGATGAGGGGGGGTTCGGTGATGTCCCATGGGCTGAGACTCTGGGCTTGGCTGGGAAAAGTCCTTTAGCAGAACGTGCTTTCGTGTGGTTGGAAGCTCTGCGTGGTTGGAAATGGTGGTGCCGGGGGGGGGTCCCGGTGCCCCCTCCCCTCCGGCACTTGGGCTGCCGCTTGGTGAGAAAATGTATAATGCCTCGGTGTTGAAAAATGACTAATCTAGACCTTGGAGGCTTTGTAGGATACGTTCTTTTCTTGCGGTCGATAAAGATAAAGGGGATCGTTCTGCCAGCAAAATTAGTGTATCAAAGAGGGGGAAAAAAAATGACAAGAGCTGCAGAGACAGAAAAATGGTTGGGGCAGCCCCGGGATGGTGCCCAGCATCACCGCGGCGCCCATGCCTGCGCCTCGTGCCGCGGTGCATGCTCCTGCCCACCTCCGCGGCACGAGGCGCAGGCACGGGCGCCGCGGTGATGCTGGGCAGCACTGCCCTGCCCGGGCTTGCCAGCGGTTTCCAGAGAGCCGTGAGAGACCCATCCATCACGCCAAGGCAGCCGTCAGTCTGTCCATCAGGAGGAGGGGATGATGCCGTGCGGCACGGGCAGTCCCGGCCGCTTTCCAGCCGGTGGTTGGCCTCCCCTCGCCTTCCCGGCACCGCTGCCGGCTGTCGGCGAGGGGCCACGGGGAACGTTCGCGCCTCGGTCGGGGGCTGCGTAGAGGGGAGGCTAATGTACCGGAGGTGCCTCGGAAATGAGAGCCTTGGATGGGTTCCTGGCCCTATTGATCCGCCGGCAGTTTATGCATCCTGACATTCATAATCTTGGTCGGTGCTGATGGTCCAGATTAATGGACCCGGGGGCTGTCCATCCGTCACTTCACATTAATTACTGAAGAGGTGTTTTTCCAGTGATTTACCTGACAGCGGCCCGTGATGAATCCCCCTAAACGGAGTGGGCAGTGATTAATCACGGGGCCCCGGCCTGGCCCCACGCTACCTTCCCCTCAACCACAGCGCAGCCCCCCATGCCATCCGTCTCCATAAACCCTGCCTGATGCATATTTATAGGAGCGGGGGGGGGCTGGCAGCTTGCGGCCTGCCTGCTGCTGCCAAAGATGATGAAAAATAAATCTCTGCCGGGATGGGGCAGCGGTGTGCCGGGGTGGCAGCCATGGTCCTGCGCTGGGGTGTCCCTGCACTGGGGTTTGGTTTCTGTTGCTCCGTGACGGCCATGGGCTTCTCTGCAGTTTGTGATGCATGAATGGTGCAAGGGCTCTGTGTCCTGCTTCAGCCACAGCTGCTGGCCCCTGGGGCGGGGGGGGTCCCCGGCAGCAGCTGCTGGAGCAGGGCAGGCACCTTGGTGATGCTGGCAGGGTTTCCCTGCTTCTCCCATAGCCCGGTACACCCACCGAAGGCTCTAGGACTGCAGGGTGCTCCACATGCCAAACCCCATCTGCAGAGCCACAACCACGGGGGCAGTATTGGGGCTCCACTATCCATCACTCTGTGCTGGCCGCTGTGGGAGTGAGGGTGGGTGCTAGGCTGGGACCCCGACCCACCGACCTGGGCAGGGGCTGCCCGCTGTGTGCCCGGCTGCAGGGCTGCTGGGATGCAGCAGGGCAGTGACGCTGTCTCTCCTTGGCAGGTGGTGGTGGCACCATGCAGCAGGAGGCGGAGGGCGGCCGGCTGCGCCGCAGGAAGCCCGACATGGCCCTCTACGTGCCCAAAGCACGGCGGGAGAGAGCGGCGCAAGCGGCGGGTGATGTGCCGGCCAGGCACTGCCGGGAGCCTGAGAACCACCGTGTGGCACAGGACGCTTACCGGGGCAGCGGCGAGGGGCAGAGGCGAAGCTCCCGTGTCAGGACACATGTGGGCAGAGCGGTGAAGAAGGAGAACAAGGTGGATGCTGGCCCAAAGGAGCCGCGGGCAGCCTCTGCCGGGCACTGCCAGAGGCTAAGAGGCAGCTGCCCCATCACACCAGAGAGCCTGAGGGCAATACCCAGCGTGCAGGAGCCATGCCCAGATCCAGCTGTTGCCCAGCCCTCGGACAGGTGGGACAAAGCATCGCATGGTGAAGAACTTGGGGAGCTTAGTCGTGGCCGCCAGATGATGAGGACCAAGCCTGACCCTCCATCCCCACCGAGTGCCCAGCCTGGGGCCACGGAGGCTACCCTCGAGCTTGGGGGTGACCCCGCTAGCCCAACGCCCCCCGCTAGCCCAGCACCAGTGTGTTGGACAGGGCCAAGCAGTGTGTTGGAGCATTTGGGGGACAGCACCCCGGATCCAGCCAGGGACCTCTGCCAGCACCCGGGAGAGGGTGTCCTGCCGCCAGCAAGGGCAAGCAACCAGGGCAGCGTGCCCGGGCTGACGTGGGAGGCTGCAGATCCAAAAGCCCAGGGAGAGGAAAGGGAGCCTGGGGGGTTTCTTCTGGCAGGGCAGAGCGAGGCTGGGGTGCTGGCAGAGGAGGAGGAAGAGGAGAGGCAGGGAGGCATGGCTGAGCTTGCTGGGGAGAGCACCATGGATGTACCAGGAGCTGGCTGCGAAACCAGGTGCTCGAGGGGTGGCGTGGGTGATGCGCCGGTGCTCCCCGAGGAGAATACCCCGAAGCACAACATGGGCAGCCCATCCCAGCTCCCACCCAGCAAGGAGGAGAGTGCTGCCAGGGCCAGGGATCCCAGTGAGGAGGGCATCCCGGTGCCCACTGCGGAGGGAGCAGGCAGCACTTCTGCCTGCCCAGATGGCAGCGCCGGGGCTGAGAGTGGTCTGCTGGGTTTTGGCAAGGAGCTGGTGAGCAGCACATGGGAGGGGGCATGTCCAGAGAGCCGCAAGCCCCCGCTGCCCCTGGAGCTGCTGTGCTGCGGCATAGAGGGGCTCTCGCCCGTGGCCTGGGTCGAGGAGCCAGCAGGGGCAGATGAGGACACAGGCTCACCGCAGCAGCACCCGTGCAGCCGGGAGGCCAAGGAGGAAGAGGGAGGTCTCCGCAGTGGCTCCCCGAAGGTAGAGCCCCCCAGTGCCGGGACCCTGAGCCAGGCCAGCCCAGGCGCTGAGGAGAGCTGGGACGCGTTGTTCAATGATGATGGGGACTGCCTGGACCCGCGCCTGCTGGAGGAGGTACGTCCTGCGAGCCGGCGCCCACGGGGATTTGCAGGGATGGTGGCTGCTGCCTGCTGGGATGCGGGGGCAGGGGTCCGTGGGGGTCGGCTGTCCCTGTGTCCTCTGGGGTGGGCGCATGGAGGGGCAGGCTGCACCCGGGGCACGTGGCCAGCCTGGCTGTGCTGCCTGCTGTCACCACAGCTGTCACCCCAGCCGTCCCCGAGGGCACGAGCTGCCTGTGGTGCCGAAATGCCTGGGACCTCCACCTTCCCCCCTGGCTCGTTCCCATCCCATCCTGTGGTGCTGGTGGAGGCTGGGGGAGATCTCACTATGGTACATAAAATGCACCCAGTAAAACCTGCTTGGGCGCCGTAAACTGCAACTGCACCCTCGTGAAACTGGGGCTGGTGATAAAGAAATGGGCTGAGACGTATGGGCTCCCATTGAAATAGCAACGGGATGTTTCCTCGAAACTATGGCTTCTTAATCAGCTGTGGCTCGTTACCATCCCCTCCTGCACGCGTGTGGCTGAATTTACTACAATTAGCTGCTTAGCACTGGGACCCACGCCGTTTTCCTGACATTCGCGAGGAAAGCTCGGCTTCTGCAGCAAGGCTGGATATCCCTTATTGCATTTTAAATCAGTAGCATCAAACTGGTAATTTTCCAAATGACATTAATGTGCCCAAAGTAACAAACAGTGCTAATATTGTTACAGCCAGCGTCCATCCACCCCAGGCTGGAAGCAGGGTGTGAATTGGCGGATGGTGCCTGATAACAGCTGCTGGGAAGGGATGAGATCAACTCAAGATCATCGTTACTGAGGAGCACTGGTACCCACCTCATCCGTGGGGCTGTGCTCGGGTTGGCATGCCCTCGCCAAGCCTGGTGTGGGGCTGGGACAGGGAGATTTGGGTACCCCATCCCTGGCTGTGCTCTCCCCAGCCAGGAGGTTGTGGTGAGCGCTGGCGCAAGGGGGATGGTGCTGCTCCGACGGCAGCCGGTGCACGTGGCACTGGCACTGGCTTTCCGTGGGGCTGGCACGGGGGGACACGGCTTCGTCCTCAGGCGCAGCGGAGCAGCTGCTTGGCCCCGCTGGGGAGGCAGGTCAGGGAGTGCCTGTGTTATGGTGCAGCCGTAGGATGCTGTGGGCAAGGTTGTGCCGTGCAGCACCAGTGCTAACTGTGGACAGCTCTGGAGCATCCGTGTGAGCTCCCCCGTGCACAAGCTCTGAGCAAAGTTTGAGCTTTCCAGGGAGTTTCCCAAAATGGGTGAATAAGAACCTGAAAAAGGGATTTTTCAATTAAAAGTTGCCATCTTCACCCCCCTGCAGATTCCCATGCTGAGCCTGGTGCTTCCTGAGCCCTTCAAGCTCTTGGCATGCAGACGTGGCTGCTCAGGGAGGGTGCAGGCTCTTGGGGAGAGGGAGCTGTTGTTAATTAACAAAAAGGACAAGAAAATTAGTAGCGTTCTTCCTCATAACTGAATCCTTATGCACTGCGGATAGCTGGCAGAGAGCAAGATTTATGATGTTCTGTGTGGAGGAGAGATTTCTGATAGCGGACGGCTCTTTAATCTAGCAGGAAAAACACCACAGTGAGATCCATTGGCTGGAAGCTGAAACCAGACAAATTCAGAGTAGAAATCAGTTTGAACACAGAGGGTAATTAAGCACTGCGACCATTTCCTTGCAGGCTCAGTGGACTCTCCATCGGCCGGCGGGGCGGGGGCCACGGTGTGTGCGTGCGTGCCGGGGGCTGTGGTGTGTGTGTGCTGGCATGCGCCTCCCCTCCAGCTCTGGAGGTGCACTCTTGGTGAGCGAGCAGGAGCATGAGCGAGCAGCCACGGACCCCTCTAATGTGCTTCAGCAAGGATTCATCATTAGGGAGCAGGAAGGCATGATGGACGGGCTTCATTCCCTGCAGCATCCTGCCTCTGCTGTCTGTCCATCTGTCTGTCAGCAGATGCTTCCCAGTGCTGGGTGCTTGCCAGGGCTGGGGGCCATACCCTGGCTCCTGCTCCCTGCCCTGCCCCACAGCTGGGGGGCTGTGGGATGCTGCGTGCCTGGGCTGGCAGTGCGGGGGGACCTGTTGAGCCATGCCTGCCGTGCGGCTGAGCCCGGCTGCCAGACGGCTCCTGTCCTTGCCGCCCCGCCACACTTGGTGATTTGTGAAGGTCAAGGACCGCTCCGACACTCTGCGCTCCCGCTCTCTAATCATCTTCCTGGTGCATGGCACTAGCTGAGTGCTCTGCTCCCTCAAGCGATGCTGCAGGGCTTCATCCTGCCCGGGGACGGCTCCTTCGTGTCCCCCGAGCAGGCATGGGTGCCTGCCGGGTGCGCTGCCCCGCACAGGCTGCGCTCGGTTAGTGGGTGATAGTGGCGGGGCAGGTGGCTCTGCTGGCAGTGCTAGCCTGTCCCATGAGCTCCATAACTCAGCTCTACCCTCCACCGGCATCCAGCCGCCCTGGCAGCACCCCCTCACCTGCCGTGAATCCATCTTCCTCATAAAATTGTTGGAATGAGCACTTTTTATTGACTGAGCTGGCTGGGATTTATGGACTCTAACCTTCCAGCCATGGTGTGCTCTGCTACGATCGCTTGGGGGATCGGGCTGGGAACCTGGCTGAGTTATGTACCCCCTCCCCGGCACCACGCTGGCCCCACACTCCGGAGGAAACGGCGGAGCCGCTGGCAGCTTTGGGCTGCACCTGGCCCAGTGTCACAGCTGGAGCGGGGCCATGAATCCCCTCAGCCGCTGGCACAGCACGGTTTGGAAGTGGTGCCCACCAGCACCGATGCTGTGGGGCGGAGGGGAGCAGAGGGGTGGCTGCACCCTCGTGTCGTGGCAGTGGGAGACTCCTGCTCGTATTTTAAAATGAAGGTTGAAAAATGGGAGAGGAAGAAAAGTGCTACAGCTGTCATCTTTTAGGGCTGGAGAAAGTGCCCCACTGTGAGATAGTAAACGTGCACAACCCGTTTAGCTTATCAAAAAGAAGATCGAGAAGGGACTTGATTAGTGTGAGTAAGTGCCATCACAGAGAGGGGACCAGGGACTGTGAGGGCTCTTTAATCCAGCTGAGAGGCAGAACAAGAACTGCCGGCTGGAAAGCAAAGCCATACAAATTCAAATAAGAAATAAGGCATAAATTTTTAGCCACGCAGGTGATTAACCACCAGAACTTGCTCCTCAGTGGAGCTCTGGCTTTTCCATCTTGGCGTCTGGGGTGCCAATGGGCTGCTTCGGTGCATGTGCTGCAGACGGGACATGCCGAGCCTGGTGTTCCCACGTCTTTCCTCCTGGCCTTGCTGTCATGCTCCTTGTTCCCCAAATGTATTTTGGGCAGCACGTCACTGTGGAAGGAGGGGTGTGCTTGGGTATATGTGCGCTGTCTCACCGGTGCCATTCCTACCATGTCCCCAGCGGGATTGCGGAGTGCAGCAAGTGAAGGGATGCTGGTAATGGGAAAAGCAAGTGAATGGCGTGAGAGCCCTGGTCGATAACTCCTAATATCTCAACTCCATGAATCCATCTGCAGTGCTGGGGCAGGGTGCGGGGGCCGGACCACTTCCTGGGGAGGGCTTGCTGTGGGTCAGGAGCTGACGTGGGGCGGGCATGCACGAGTTGCTCAGTGCTGTGCCGCTCCCACCCCTGCAGCTCTCGGGAGGTGAGAAGCGCCAGGAGAGCCAGCAGTCACCCCGCTTTGACTACTACCGGGCTGAGCCCGCCGCACCAGACCTCAGTGATGCTGAGCTGCCCCATGTCATCGAGATCTATGATTTCCCTTCAGATTTCCGAACTGAGGACCTGCTGCGTGTCTTCTGCAGCTATCAGTGAGTCTGCTTGGCATTGCCCCATCCCTGGTGCTGGGGTCTCCTGCCTGGGGTCTGCTCCAGACCCCTGCCTACCCGATGCCGATGCCTTGCTGAATTTCCCTCTCTCTGGCAGGAAAAAAGGCTTTGATATTAAGTGGGTGGACGATACGCATGCCCTGGGCATTTTCTCCAGCCCCATAACAGGTACTGCTCCCAGTTCAGCTGGGGATGGGCAGAGGGGAGGCATCCCTGCCTCTCCCATGGCTGGATCCTGGGCATGGGGCTGGCCCCACACAAAGACACCTCTGCTCTCTCCTTGCAGCACGCGATGCCCTCAGCACCAAGCACCTGATGGTGAAGACGCGCCCACTCTCCCAGGGCACCCGTGCCTCTAAAGCCAAAGCCAGGGCGTACACGGGTGAGTGATGCTGCCCCGTGCTGGCTTGTGTCATGGGGCTTGTGCTGCAGCATCTTCATCCTGGTTATTAGGAAGGGATGGAGCAGCCGGCACAGCTCCACAGTGCTTAAGTGCTGCAGAGCTGTGCCAGCTGCCTTGTCTGTCCCGGGATGCCCCTACTGATGTCCCCCATCTTTGCTCACCCAGACTACCTGCAGCCAGCCAAGGAGCGCCCCGAAACATCGGCCGCCCTGGCCAGGCGGCTGGTGATCGGTGCCCTGGGGGTACGCAGCAACCAGACGCCAGCTCAGCGAGATGCGGAGCGGAGGAAGCTGCAAGAAGCCCGGGGTAAGATTTGGATGCCCAGATGGGCTGTGGTGTGGGGGGACCCTCCTTGTGGATGCCCCTTCTCACAGGGTGCTGGGTGGGAGAGGGCTGTGCCAGGGTGGGCTCCTGACACCTCTACAGGGAAGTGGGTGGCTGTGGGGTGATGGGGATGCGGGGTTGACCCTCCTCTTGTCTCTGCAGAGAGGAAGCGCTTGGAGAACAAGCAGCGAGAGGATGCCTGGGAGGGCCGGGACTGAGTCAGGAGGCTGCACCTTCAGCCCCTCTGGGAACCCCCCTGGGGTGCCCAGGCCCCTCTCTGTGGGCAGACAGGGCACCCTGCATCTCAGAGCTGGGATGGATCCTGCACCGCCTCCCAAAGCACTGGGCTGCTCCACCGAAAGGGCTGAGCAGGATGCGTGCAGGCTGGTTGGTGCCGTGCGGATGCTGTGCCGTCAGGCAGTGCTGCCCGTCCTGCCCAGGGCAGGACCCCTGGTGCTGCCTGCTGCAGCAGGAGCTGCTGTTGGGACGTGGGGAGCTCGGCAGCAAGCACGTGGGGCTGTGCGGGGCAGCCCTGGCCACCTGGCAAGGCCTTGTGAGCAAGAGTTTCTGTCCTTTATTTTGCTAATAAATACCATTTATTTTACTCTGTCTGGCCTGGCTGTGGCTTTCTGTACTCCTGCATGCCAGGGGTGGGGGGGGCTTGCATGCTGGGGACTGCTGCACATGGCTCCTGCCACCGTGGGGATGTGCACCCCTCCCAGGTGGTGGATGTCCCCGGCGGGTGGGTGGGGGGCGCAGGCAGGAGGGGTTGGGCAGGGCGGCAGGCAGGAATGTGCTGGCAGGGACCCTGTTTACTTCCGCGGAGCAGCTGCGGCCCCAAACAGCGGGGCCCTTGTCAGTGCACAGGGAGGGCCACGTTCCTGGCCCCGCGCGGGGCTGTGATGTGGTTGCGCTGCCGGCCCTGGCGGGCTGGGGGCTTCCTGCCATGCCCTGGGTGGGCGCGGGCGGCCAGGTCCTGCCTTTGGCTCCTCTGCTTTACATCGTCTCTCAGCACCCGAAAAAACACCCTTGTGTGTCCCACCGCCCCCATCCTGTAGCCCCCCTCCAGACTCTCGGGGCCACGGTTTGTGGGGCTCCCGTGCCCTTCACTGCAGGTGGGGACAGGAGGACAGTTCTTTTCCGCCACCCCTGCCAGTGGTTTGCTTGGTTTTGGTCAGGCCCACCTCACTCCAGCTTGCGCCGAAGGGCTTGTGTGGCTGCCCCATGTCCCTTGGCTGTCCCCCAGCTCAGAGGCAGCGGAGCCGGTCACGACCCTGCAGCGGTGGCTGCCTGCCCCCATGCCGGCGGTGCTGCCAGCTGGGAGCCGTCTCAGCCACCTTAGCCGCTGTTCCTGGCTGCTCACAGCTCGGCCAGTGGAAATTTCAGGCCGTGAAGCTGCTCTCATGTGGAAAGCATCTTCCCCACTGTCTGGCATCCCTTGAACCCCAACCCCAGCGGAGCGAGCCTCTGCCAGCACGCGGCTTGCCACGGCCCCTGGCCTCTGGCCACCCCACCGCGTCACCACCGTCCCCGGCAGTTCCTCCACGTGTGGGAACTGTCACGTGTGGGTACAGTCCTGCCTGTCCCAGCTGTGTGGGGCTGAGGCGGGTACTGGCAGCCCCCCCCCCCGCCTCCCCCCCCCCGGCTGGTGCCTGCTGGCAAGGTGGGGACAGGCAGGGGTGTCCAAGGAGAGGGGTGGTGCTGCCCAGTAGCTGGCTCGTCAGGGGCCAGGCAGTACAGTGTGGGTTGGTGGCATTCCCATTTATTTCCTTTAAAATTTTTTTGCTAGAAACCGTGGGAGGAAAGAAACACAGAGAGCAAGGGCACGGCCTCCCCCAGGAGCAAGGGCTGCAAGGGACAGAGTGGCCCCAGCCCTGCCCCCAGGGCTGGGAAGCGGCCAGGGCAGCCTGGGAAAGCCCGGCATGGCAGCTGCAGCCGTGGTGGCCAGTGGCCTGGCTGCTGGCCCATACTGCCACAGAGCTGGCCCAGACCCTTCGTGTGCACGGGGTCAGCCAGTTCAGGGCCAGGGTGCCCTGGCCGGCAGCGAATGGTAGTGACAAGCCAGAGCCACTTGGCACTGGCCGCATACAGGCAGCTGGGGGGCTGGTGGCCCTGGGTGGCAGAGGGGTGACACTACCTGGCTGGGGGACACATCGTCTAGACCAGGGTCATTCCCAGCTAGGGACTGGCTTTGTGGTCCTGGTGGGGAAGAGTGCAGGGAAAGGAGCAGGGGATGGTGGGGTTGGTAATAGGGTACCTGCTCTCCCATTGCACAGCACCTTTCTCCCATCACACAGCACCTTTACTGAGGACAGGACTGGTACACAGGTGACAGTGGCTGGGGCCTGTCCTGAGTCTGCTGGGGCCAGGGGGGCAGGAGGCCAGGCTGAGGTAGACATCCTGGGGGGGGTACTGGAGCCACAGAGGTGGGGGCTGCTGCAGTACCTGGGTCCTCTCTTGTAGGTCCCGCTGGCGGCATGGGGCTGGGCACCCCCGAGTGCTCCCCACCGGCCCCGGTGCTCATCTCCATCCTCTGCAGCAGCATTAGTAAGTACAAAAGCCTTTGAGTCCTTGAGCTCAGTCCAGTGCTGCTGGGGCGCAGGGGCCGGGGTGCAGGAGCCAGGCTGCCCCACAGCGCTGCTGGGAACGTGCTGATGCCGGGGGGGGGGGGGGGGTCACACAAGGTTGTTGGCAAGGCGCTCCTGTCGCTCCAGATCGCTCACCACATCAGCACCGTAGGCATCACCTGAGGAGAGCGACAGCATGAGTGGGTGGGGGACATGGGACCTGTGGCACCCCCAGCCCCGCCGCTTCCTCCCGCCCTGCCCACCATGCCCCCTCTGATCCTGGCCCTCCATACTTGTGTGGCAGCCATGCATCCAGACGCGCTGCCCATCATACTTGCACTGGCACCGCATCACATTGTTGGAGAAATCTGACTCGGCCACCTCATGCTTGGGGTTCACGACCACCTGGGGAGGGTGAGGAGCAGGGCTGGGGGCACTGTCGGCCCCCTGGAGTGCTGCTGCGCCTTGGCCAGCCTGGGCCATGGCACACACCGCGGGGTGCAGAGCAGCACCCCGATGTGCAGGGTGAGGGGTGCTGGTGGTGCCCATGGAGGGCAGCCCACAGCCCTCAGCTCCAGTGGCTCGGTGCCACTCTGCCCCTCCATCCCCGTACCTGGAAGGTGTAGCTGCCTGGCGGCACATCGGTGATGTCGATCCACTGGCAGTCGATGTCATGGCGGTAGGTGTCCCAGCACCCCACGCTCACCCCCTGCTCCCCAAAGTTGGCGCAGGCGAAGCGTCGCTGCAGCCCTGTGGTATGGAGAGGAGGTGAGGGAGGGCATGGGCAGAGCCTCCATCGGCGAGCAGGATGGGGGGGTCGCTGGCAGCTCTATGGCTGGCACCTACCCTCAGGGCAGTTGGTGTCCTCCAGGCAAAAGCTGGCCTTGTGCCCTTCGGCCACCTTGGTGCCATTGAGTGTCAGCAGGTCATAGTGGGTAAAGACCTCAATGCTGTGGAAGTGCCTGTGGAGACAGAGGCTGAGCACGGTGCCGGTGTCCTGCCGGGGAACACGTGCCCGGCCCAGCCGCCCACTCGGGAACAGGAAGCACCCAGAGGCTCTGAGTAAATTACAACCTTGAAGCCAAATAAAGCCGTAATGACAGTGCCGGTGCAGACGCTGCTAATTACCCTGGGTGGGCCAGCCTCTGCGGGACGGGTGCCACCGTGCCCTGCCTGGCCCAGAGAGGGGGCAGCCCCCTGACAGCCCCTGCCACAGGCCACTCACCGGTGGCATTGGTGCCAGGTCCAGGCATGGCGCCCCATCCTGGGTCGGAAATCGGCTCTGCCCAGGTTGTGGATCTGGGAGGAGAATCGGAGGAGGCGGCGGTGGCCATAGGGCCAGTGCATGTCGTCAGCGGAGCGGGAGAGGCAGCGCTCCTCATGGGCACAGTACAGCAGCCCCAGGGGCCGGTCCTCCAGGTAGGCCGTCTCCTGCACCAGCTGGGCGTTCATCACCAGGTCCGGGGCATCTTGCACAGAGCAGATCAGCAGGGATGGAGCAGGCAATCCCCACCCTGCACAGCCCCCCTGCTCTCTGTACCAGGAGAGGAGGGTGTGCCCCCTCCCAGCAGTAGCCCATGGGCTCCCGGTACTCACGGGCGGTGCAGGTGACCCCCGCCGAGAAGCGTCCCCCGCCACTGGGGCAATGGACAGGGCCGTGGCGCTGGCACTGCTGGAGGGCCAGCTCGGTGCCAGTGCAGTGCACCCCGCTCATCACCACCCGGGCGGCATCGGGGCTGCCTGCCCAGTACCATGTCTCCTGGGCAGAGGAAGAGCACAGCGCTGGGACCAGCCCTTGCACCCCCTGCCAGCACCCACCCCGCCTCCCCTGCCAGCTCCCCTGCCCCAGCACTGCCACCAGGGCTTGTCCTCCCAGGCTGTCCCTTCCCAGAGCCCCCGGCCACCCCATGTCCACATCACGCAACACGTTGGACCCCTGGCAGCCCAGGCCCCAGGCTGGGACCCCGCTCACCTGGAGAGCATGGCTGGCAAAGCCCAGCCCCAGCTGCCTGCAGACGACCATGGCCTCGTTCAGGCCCCACTGTGCACCACACACTGTGCCCCACTGCAGCCGCCCTTGCAGTGGCACCAGCACCTCCACCACACCTTCATCAGGGCTGCGGCCCCCGGCCAGCCGCACCTGTGGGCAAAGAGGGGCTGAGCCAGAGTGTGCGGAAGACCCCCAGCCCTCCCACCCGGCGCTGCAATGGGGCAGTCAGTCACACACATCCAGGTGAATGTCTCCCTGACATTCCTCTTCCTCCTTTCCACCCCACAAGACTACTTTTGCCATTGGCTCATCCTGCAGACCCCCATCAGCATGCTGCTGTGTCCTCCCCCATCCCCAGGGCCACACCAGGGCTGCTCTGAGCATCCAAACTGGGGCACAGAGCTTGGGGTTCAGGGGCTGTGCAATGGGGTTGGGGTTCCACAGGCTCTGGGGAGGAGGCAGGGGCTCACCTGGCTCTGGAAGTCCATGAGGGGCATGTGGCAGCGGACAGCAGCGTCATCCTCGTGCCGGCAGCCGCTCCGCTCAGCGTCCCGGAAGCGGCACTCACCCAGGGAGCGCTCATGGCCGGTGCACCGTACCTCGCTCATGTGGATGGGCCCCAGCCCTGAAGGTGGGTCAGCACTCCCTGCTCTGTGCCCATCCTGGAGCAGGGAGGACCTCTGCCCTCCTTCCCCCGATCTGGGCGTTCCCTACGGGAATGGGGCTGCCCATGGCACGACCAGCCAGGGGAACCCCATCCCAGTGTGGGCTGGAGCTGCCTGGACTGCCAGGATGCTCCAGCAGCACCCAGTAAACCAGGGGTTTTCCCCATCATGCCCCTCCAAGCCCAGCAGTGCCCTGAGTCCCTGCCATGTTGCCCACCTCACCTTGGCCCATCTGGGCTCCCACCAGGGCCTGCTTCGCCGTCCCGTAGCCCAGCTGCCGGCACACCACGCTGGCTGCAGCCAGGTCCCACTGCTTGTCACACACGGTGCCCCACTGCCCATGGCGCAGCACCTCCACCCGGCCCTCACCAGCGTGGGTACCTGCTCGCAGCCGCACCGGGAGCACCTGGGAATGGGGAGCAGCTGGTCAGCGGCCTCAGGGTGCACCCACCCCATGGGCATGGGTGCAAACGGGGTGGCCGAGTGCTGCCTGGCTCCGGGACCCTCCGTCAGCAGGACGGGATGCGGGGCCGTGCTGGGGCTCACCTTTCCTGGGGAGGTCTTGCTCCTGCCCTTGCCCGTGCCCTTCTGGAAGGCAGGGCCAGGGACGCAGCTGACAACGGCATGCATGCCATGGGGGCAGGCATGCTGGCGGGGGGCTGGTGGGGCCACCTGTGTCGGGCAGCGGGCCAGGTGGGGCTCCATGCCCTGGCACCGCACCCTGTGGACCCAGAAGCTGTTGTTCCGGCTGAGCGTCTTCAGGCTGCCGAGGGAGAGGAGCAGGGGCCGGCGTCAGCTTGGGTGCTGCAGGCTCTCCCCCACCCAACACCCGCACTGGGTGCCCAACCAGGGTGCCTCTGCCCACCCTGCCCAGGGCTGAGCCTTACCTGGAGTTGGGGTCCTTCAGCTTCATGTTCCAGAGCTTCCTGTGGGTGCACAGAGCCAGGAGGTCCGGGGTGGCCATGCCAACCCTGCGGGGCTCCAGACCCCCCATCCCATCATCCCTGCCCTTCCCAGCACCTCATGGCAGGACTTGGAGCAGTGGCCCAAGGCGGGGGTGGAGGGGCTGAGGGCCACTTGCCTCTCCTCTCCTTCCACCCACACTTTTCTGGCCACGGCTGGTGACCATCCCCACAGCCACCCAGCTGCTGCTGAGCCCAGCTCTGCCCCTCGTGGAGGCCCCAAGAAGGGGACCCAGGCATGGCCAGGCCCTACCAGCACCCCGCACACCCACCCAGCATCCCTTCCCTGACACCCCCTGGTCTCTTGCCCCCACGTGTCTAGCCAGGCACCCTGCCCCATGTGCTCCACAGCAGCAATGCAGCTCTCCCGCATCCCTACCGGTAGAAGCTGGTGTTGACGTGCTTCTCCCGGGGGAAGCCCAGCATCCCGCAGACCACACGGCTGTTGTTCCTGGTCCAGCCGGCATCGCACACCTGCCTCCAGCGCCCGCTGTGCTTCACCTCCACGGCACCCTCCGTCACTGGCATGCTCAGCTTGGCCCGTGCCAGGATGGGCTTGAGCCGCACCTCCTCCAGGCTCAGCCCTGGCACCTGCCACGGTGGGCACAGGGGTCGGCATGGGGGCTCCAGCATCGAGGGCAGGGTGTGCAGGATGGGAACAAGGGAAAGGGACCTGCCCCAGACCCCCGTCCATTCTGCTGGGCACTTACTTCTCCCAGGTGACCAGAGATGGTGGCCAGAGAGGGGGCACCAGGTAGGCGCTGTCCTGAGCACACCACACCGGCATCCTCACCGTGGTGGCAGTCGCTGGTGCCCCAGCCATTGTGAACGCACTCTGCCAGGGAGCCCTCACTGCCCCCACACCGTACATTGTCCAGCCAGATGGGGCCTGAGAGAAGACACGCAGGGCTGGGGGTCACCGTTGGGGGGATGTCTCCATCTCCCTCTCCAGCACCATGGGCCCCATCCAGCCCTCATTCCCCACCTGCCCCCTACCTTCCCCTTGGCCGTAGGTGGCACTATGGGTCCAGGTGACAGCCGCGGCGTAGCCCAGATGCCGGCAGGCGACGGTGGCCGCGTGGAAGTCGAAGCCATCATCGCAGACAGTGCCCCATCGTCCCTGGTACAGCACCTCCAGCCGGCCCTCCCCAGCAGGCCCCCGTGGCCCCGCTAGCCGCAGTTGCACTGGGGCTGGCTCCTGCCCGCTGGGGGCCACCCGGCACAACAGCAGCACCAGCAGGAGCAGGATGGGGCTCACACCAGCCAGCATCACCATTGTGGCTCTGCAAGTAGGATGCCTGGGGACAGCCCAACACTGAGCCCTTGGGGACCACAGTGGGGTGGAGAGTGCTGCTGCAAGCCCCCCCGTGCCCCAGGAGCTGGGCAATGGTGGAGAGATGTCATGGCCCCTCACAAAGTAGTGACATCCCTGTCCCTGTGCTGCAGGGGATGCAGGGGTTGGTCCCTGCCACACACAGCTTGCAGTGTCCCCCACCCTGGAGTTCAGCCCCAGCTCCACACCCACCTGCCCATCACCAGGGGCACCCAGCCCTGGCACAGCCCCCTCAGGCACCCACTGCCCCACAGTCAGCCTTGCCTGCCAACAGCCACAGGAACCCCCATGAAATTACACTGCCTCTATTGCTTCCTGCCTGCCCCATGCTTCAGGCCACGAATGGGGGCCCCACAGAGGTCCCCCCGCCCTTATCTCCCACCTGAACACTGTGCCAGACACCAGAGTCCCCTCCTTATCCCACACACAGCCCCTGTCCCCCATCACCCCACTTCTTCCCCTGCATCCCTGCTCGGAGCACTAGTGAGTTTGCTGTCGGTCCCCCCACCCCGTGCCCAGACCCCCACTCCCGGGGCCATCCCCGGCACTCACCCTGGCAGAGGGTGACGGTGCAGGACAGGCAGCAGCGTGGGACAGGCAGCAGCGAGGACACACGGCGCCAGCTCCCGCCGGCCTCCAGCAGCTCTCCTGCCGCCGAGCACCGCCTGCCGCCGCTTTTATGGTGCGGCGGGGTGGGCCGCCCCGGGTGGGGACCCGCGCTACCCAGCCCGGCCCCCCCGCACCGTGCCTGGAGCCCAGCCCTGCACCCTGCTTCCCCCCCCCTCCCTCCCCCCCCCCCCCGCAGTCCTCCTCTGCCACCCTGGACCAAACCTCCCCCCCCCCCAGCCTGGAGGATCTGAGCACCCCTGGGATAGCCCCTACCTGCTGTGAGCCCGGACCCCCTTGCGCAGAATGAACTCAATGCCTCCAGCCAGGGATGCCCCCTCCCAGCATCACCGCACCGCAAGGCTGGCCCCCAGCCAGACAGAGCATGGGTTTTCTGGGGGTGATAAACTGCCAAGCTAAGGACACCCCACAAGGACACCCCTCGCCCCTTCCCACCCCACTCAGCAGCTCCAGTGGTTGCGCAGGCATAGGGTGCCTGGGGCTGCTGCAATGGGGCCAGGACTTGGGGGGCACAGAGACCGGGGGAGGCTGTGGGGTGGAACTGGGAGACCAAAGCAGGGTCCTCCCGGGGCTCAGGGCATCACCCGGGCCATACCTGAGCCAGGCTGGCTGCAGGGGTCCCCAGGCACTGCTCCCCTCTGTGGGACGTGGAGTCAGGGGATGCCCCCCCTCACCTGCCCCGGGAACAATTTCCGGCTAGGGGTGCTGCCAGTCTCCAGGGCACCCCGCTGCCCGCCTGCCCCACCATGCCACACCGTGGGATGGGGGTAAACAGGAAGCCCTGTGCCCTCACCGTGGTGGCCAGGGGCTGGCCAGGAATGTGTCGGTGGCTACTGGTCTGTTTGTTTGGAGTCAAAGCAGCTGGTTCCTGCTGGGAGGAGCCAGGATCAACACGGCCGGGAATAGCCCGTGACCTCATTGCCACGTCCTGCGGGAGCCTCCAGCACCCCGGGTGTACAGGGGTGCCCGGCCCTGAGACCCTCTTGCAGGGGACCCTCATCCCAGCCCTATGCCCCAGCTGGGCTCAGGGCACACACTGGAGCGTCTCCTGGGATGGGGGTCCCTGGCCAGCCCCAATGTGGGGGCCACAGAAAGCCCTGGGGAAGGGCAGGGCTGGGGCCAGCACAGAGCCCATGACTCATTTGTGGCTCGATGGTTTGGAGCTCAATTACTCAAGTGTGAGGCCAGCAGCCTCCCCCCCCCCCGCCCTTCCCCCCTCAAGCCACCCCAAGGCAGATGCTAGCAGGGGTGCAGGGCAGGTGAGTGCTGGATCCCGCTGCTCCTGGGGGCAGCAAGAAGAAGGCGGAAGGAGGGGTCCAGTGCGTTCTCCCACACCTGGGACCTGCCAGCCTCAACCTGCAGGAGTGAGGGCACTGTGTCCTTCTGCTCAGTGTGACCATGGCAGGCTGGGGGTGTCCCCTCTCGCTGTCACCCCCCCACTCCAGCCCAGCCCTTGGGGCTCACTGGGTGCCAGTACCTGCAGCCCCGAGCAGCCAGCGACTGCAGCAGCTAAAAATACACCGCTGGCAGCAGGGCAGCCCCATGCGCGGGAAGCTGTGGGCAGCGGAGCAGGCGTGCGGGGCTATTCTCAGAGGACTGCGGGACTATTCCTGGCCGGTCAATATTGATTCAGCCAGCTCAGGTGCAACAGCTCAGCCTGGCAGCACTGTATTTAGGGCCCGGTGGGAGGTGAGGCGGGTGGCTGAATCGTGGGCATTGTCCGCGGGAGGAAGAGGGCAGGGAGAGGATGTGAGCTCTGTAATCGGCAGCGAGCGGCTCCCGGCAGCAGCCCGGGAGAGGGGCACACCCCGGGCCTGCCGCCGGCTGAGGGGTGGCCAGTGAGAGCCGCTGGGTAGCACAGAGCATCTGCCCTGGGGATGGAGGGATGGGGCCAGGACACATGCAGGCAGCTCCCAGCAGGAATGGGGGGTGAATGGGGCATGGGGGGGGGGCAGTTGCCAGTCCTGGCTCCTTGCAGTCTCTGACCTGCTGGGTGTGGGGTTGCTGTACACACAGCCGCTGAGGGCTTGGGGCGGGGGGGGAGCAGAGGACAGTTGTGGCTTCAGGTAGCAAAGCAGGTCTAAAGCAGCTCCCTGTGTGTTCTAGGCACCTTGAGGTGGCCCAGGCCAGCCCCGGGCTGGGTGGCTCCAGCCACATTGCCCTGCATGGACCTGAGCATGCATCAGTGAGCAGAGGAGGGGGCGAGGGGGCTGGTTTTCCCCGTTCACTGCTCTGGGACATGCCATGTCTGGCAGCACCCCCAAGGCTGCATTGTGAGCCACGGTGCAGATGGCACAGTGCAGCCCCCCCACATCAGCATGTTGGGAGCTGCATGAAGAGCTGAAAAACCACAGTGAGAACACTCAAGACACAGCCTGGGCCAGGGTTTATTTCCATGGGTGCAGGCAGGGGCAGAGCAAGGCTTGCCATGGCTGCCCGGTGCCCAGGAGCCACCCGGGCAAGGCTGGGCTGTGGTGGGCTGGAAGCAGCCATGTGTTCAAGGTGAGAGTGGCAGCTGGGAGCCGAAGGCACCCTGCCAGCCTGCACCCCTCCAGCTCTCAGGGGATGCTGCTGCCCTGGGGTGCCTGGGAAGGAAGTTGGGGACAGGTGGGACTCTGTGTAGGCACAGCATGGCTTGCTGCAGTCACAACCCTGCACAGGCGAAGTCAGTGTTACGGCTGCCATCACAGGTGCCTGAAGTCCTCAAGGGCCACCTGAGCTGCGTTGCGTCCTGCTGCTCCCATCACTCCTCCCCCTGCAAGGGAGCAGCAACAGGGAGCAGTGGGCAGCTCTGGCCCCGGGAGATGGGGCCCAGGGCTGCACCAGTGAAGCTGCTCCATCTCCCTGCCCGTGTGAGGGCAGAGGGGAGTAGACCCCTCCCCCCCCCAACGCCTTATGCTGCCCTTGCACCTCTTCCATGCACCCTGTCCTTCTCCTGCAGCCCCCTAGGAGGATCCTGGCTCCCAGCCCTACTCACCAGGGTGGGCTCCACTTCCACAAAGGTACAAGCCAGGAACTGGGGACCGGTAGCCTGAGTAGGATGGTGCTGGCCGGGCAAAGTATAGCTGGTCAAGAGACATCCCTCCATGGAAGATATTCTGCAAGCAGAGCTCAGGCTGTGTGACCTGGCTGTGACCAGCCCGATGCTGTGCCCCTACCAGTGCTGGCACCAGAGCGATGCTTAGAGCTGAGCCCACATGGTACCCACCCCACCAGGCAGCCCAAAGATCCTCTCCAGGTCTGGTGGCGTTAGGATGTCCCTGCCGATGACGGATGCCTTGAACCCTGGGGCATAGGCTTCGATGCAGTCAAACACTAGAGAGGGATGGAGTGACTGGCACACAGTTTGGGGGACACGGTGCCTGACCCCTGAGGAGCTCCAGGGTGGCTCTGCCCACAGGCAGGGACCAGCACTCCTGGTGTTACCTGTGTCTGTGTCTGCATTACGTACCCGTGTCTGCATATGCATTTCTGGCATGCTCGTCCCAGGGCTGCCCGCCCGCCAGCTTGAAGGGGGTATACTGGGTGAAGAGGGACACGACATGGCAGCCCTGTGGGGCCAGGCCCGGGTCCAGCACCGAGGGGATGCAGAGCTCGATCATAGGCCTGGGGGAGCAGGACACCAGCTGGGCAGGCAGAGGAGGATCTGGTCACCCAAACCTCTTCCCCCAGCACCACCTGCCATGGCTGTTCTGCCCCTTCCCCGGGGCACCAAGGTGTGCCATTGCAGGCTCCTACCTGCTGGAGGGGTGCCCGTGGGTGGCTTCAGTGAAGGCTTGGTGCAGGAGGTGGGTGGCCTCACAGTTGAGATGGATGGAGCACTGGTGGTGGGGCAGGGGCTGGCCATCACGGGTGTTGGGGGCAGCCAGGAAGCTGGGCAGCCGATCCACTGCCACTGGGTGCAGGAGGGGAAGATGGAGCAAATGTGGTGCAGCCTCTTGCTGAGCCCTGCAGCCTGGCACTGGTGTCTCTCCAGTGGGAACGGTGGTGGAGGTGGCCCCACCAGTACCTACCGTTGATCTTGGTGACAGGGGAACATGTGTCAACCTGCCTGATCCGCTGGACAAAATCCTTTGGTAGCTGCTCCTGGGGTGGGAGAGGCCGGGGTAGAGCCCAGTGGTGAGGGAAGCAGCCTGGCCAGGGGACGCCACCACACCAAGCCCCTGCCAGCCCCGTGTGCCCCATACCTGGGGGGTGAGCTCCAGGAAGGTGATTTGGGGGGAGGCGTTGGACAGCACCAGTTTGCTCCTCACCTCTGTCCCATCCTGCAGCGCGACGCCCTGTGCCCGCCCATCCCCGCCCAGCAGCACATGGCACACCGCCTGGGCAGGTGGAGGGGACAGGACCTCACCAAGAGCATCCCTGCTGCCTGCAGGCTGGCCAGGCAGCTCTCCACACCCAGCCACCCTATACCTTCTCAGCAAAGATGTGGGCTCCTTGGGCAGCCGCTGCGTGGGCGATGGCTTGGGACAGGGCCCCCATACCGCCGGCCACGTAGCCCCAGGCCCCCCGCCGTCCCTCCAGCTCACCCATCACATGGTGCAACAGCACGTACCTGTGGCAGCAGGACCCCAGGTTAGCCAGGGTCTGTCCCCTGCATGGGCACAGTGAGGATGGTTCCACAGCCCCCATAGATGGGACCGCACCAGCTTGTAGGATGCTAAATCAGTTACTGGGAGCACCTACCAGCCAGGACTTCACCTGAGCTGGGGACAGAGGTGTCCAAACAGCAAAGGTGCAGTGGGGAGCACTCAGGAGAGCCATACAGCAGGGATGGGGGACAGCCCCTTGCCCAGCCCAAACCCCTGAGCCACCACAGCAAGGCTGAGCGGGCAGCAGGAGGGAGAGGCAGCGGGGCAGGGTACAGGGTGCCAGGGGACAGCAGAGCCAAGGAGCTGCCAGCACAGAGAGCGGTATGGGGGGATGGTGCAGCCATGAGCCCTGGAGGAAAGGGACCCTCACCCACTGCCAGGGGTGTGGGGGCTGGCCATAGCTCCAATCACCGCGTCAGTAGCCAGAGTTGCCTTCAGGGGCTCCGACTCAAACCACTGGTCCAGGATCTGGCCCAGGAGAAGAAGAGAGCACCAGGCTTGGGGTGAGGGCTGCCACATCCCCCCGCAGGCAGGCAGGGAGACAGCTAGTGTCTCTGTGCCACTGCTGCCAGCACTCACCTTGGAGATGGGGGCTGTGAGCACCTCGTAATAGCGGGGCAGCTGCCACCCCAGCGCCAGCCCTGGGGGTGCAGAGGCAGCGTGAGACCTGCACCAGGTCCAGCTGCCTGCACCTGGTTGGGTTTGGGGACAGGCAGAGGGCAAGCTTGCTGGCCTGCCAGCCCAGCTGGAGCTCCTGAGGAGCCTATGCCCTGGAAGAAGCAGCTCTGCATTGCCCATGCCAGGTGCAGGCAAATACCCATTGCCATCAGGGTACCCAGCATCCCAAACGTACCTGCCCGCAGTAGGGGCCGCAGGGCTTGCAGGGCCCTGAGCCGCTGGAGCAGGGACCCCTGCCCCAGGGCAGCTGTATCCACCGGGGGAGCATCCAGCAGTGGATCAAGGGCCAACACCAAGCCCCCCATGAAGGCCTCGTACTCAGGATAAGCCTGAAAGGGGACAGAGACGGGCTGTGGTGGGTGCAATGGATACCCTACCTAGGAGCGTCCCTGCCACTCTCCTGGGCAGGACAGCCTCTTGGGGGCTTTGCTGTGCTGGGTGCTTGCCCTCACGATACCTGGGCATCCTTCTGGGAGAACTGTGCGATCTGCTGCTGGGTCTGGGTCATGTCGTGCCCCAGCAGGAGGGAGCGGGGGGAGCTCCTGTCCTCCAGCAGCGGGGTGAAGGAGTAGGGGTCCCGTGGGAGCACCCTCAGACCGTGTTGCTGCAAGACAGGGATGGCAAGACCCACACTGTGGGGATGGCTTGGCAGCAGGCTCACCCTGCCAGCATGCCAGGAGGTGCCAGCAGCCCAGCCAGGGACGGGTGCCGATACCTGCAGCTCCAGCTCAGCATAGATCTGCGGCCGCAGCAGGCTGAGCAGGTACGACGCCCGGGAGAACTTGAAGCCTGGAAGATGTGGGGCAGTGGGAGGTGCCCGCACCCAGGGTTGGGGGGGGACTGGGGGTACACATGGCACATAGAGGTACCTGGCACAATCTCCTCTGTGACAGCTGCACCACCCAGTACGTGGCGTTTCTCCAGCACGACCGTGCGGACCCCTGCCCGCTGCAGGTAGGCAGCCTGCGGGGAGCCTGGTGTCACGCTGCCCATCCCTCTGGGCAGATGTGTCCTCATTGCCTTGAGGACCCTCTTGCACATGGTACCCTCCTCACCAGGGAAGACCCTGCTCCTCACAGCCCTCTGGGAGCCCCTAGCCCCACAGGCAGTGCCACCAACACCCTCCCTTGCCCACAGCGCAGACCCTCCCTGGTTTCACGCGGTCCTCTGGGGATGGAGACAACACCACCCCGCTCTTGGTACTCACTGCCACCAGCCCGTTGTGCCCTGCAAGGAGAGAGGGTGAGCTGAGCCCAGCATTGGGGTGGTCCTGCGGCACAGGGCACCCTGCCATGTCTGGGGTGCAGGGCTGCCACAACCACCCAAATAACGGGGTTCTGGACATGTGGATACAGGTGACAGGGAGCATCGTCCCCCATCCCTACAGCCCTGGCCCTAACGGTGCAGGGGATGGGGACAGTGGTGGTCAAAGCAGATGCCCCAGTTACACCCTGCACGCGTGGGGGCTGCAACATGTGCCCAGCCATGCAAGACCCCTGCACCCTCCCCCAAGGACCATGCTGGGGGACTGCCACGTGCCCAGCATCACTGTGGTCCCCACCTGGCCACCCCCCACCTGCCCTGAGGGGAAGGCAACTGGGTGTCCCTACCAGCTCGCTGCAGCCCAGCGCAGGGTCCCTCGCCCTGTGTTACCTGCTCCAATCACCACCGCGTCATACTCCTGCCGCAGCCGGTCTGCAGCCCCACCATGCAGCCGTGCTCCTGGCAGCCCTGGGGACAAATGCCAGCCCCGCAGCCAGTGGGAAGGGCAGCCCATGCCCAACCAAGCCCGGAGCCCGGCTG
This sequence comes from Balearica regulorum gibbericeps, assembly GCF_011004875.1. Lineage (NCBI taxonomy): Eukaryota > Metazoa > Chordata > Aves > Gruiformes > Gruidae > Balearica > Balearica regulorum. The sequence continues at coordinate 16,175,179 of NC_046190.1, forward strand.
CCATTGCCCTGCAGTGCCCGGCCACGGCTGCCCTGTGCCTGGCAGCCTGGACTTTGCTTTCACAGCGGAACTTTTCCTAAGGCTTCCGGGCACGGGGAGGGAACAAGGGGGCCAGAGCAGGGAACGCCTTGGTGCAGCGCCAGACGCTGCGTCCCAGGGCTTGTGGGGAGGCTGGGCAGGACAGGGCACATGCCAAGTGCTGCCCGCGCCCTCCAAGCCCAGCACTGCCTGCAGCAAGGCGCTGATCCTGGCAGAGCTTTGCTGGGGGTTTGCACTACTGAGAAGGAGCCAGGGTCAGATCCTGCCTGCTGCTCAGCAGGATGCCAGGTGCTCCCCACCCTGTACCCCAGGAAGGTGCTGGGCAGACAGGCGAGGGCCTGAGAGCCCCCCCCAGCCCCTGTTCTGCTCCAAGGAGGACCCAGGGGCATGTGGCTGGGGTGATGGACCAACAAGCACTGCAGGACAGGGGGACCTTGTCCCCCCCTCGAGCAGGCAAGCCCCAAGCACAGACCTGAGAGCAGCGGGAGAAGGGGCAGCTTGGGCATAAACTTCGCCCTGAACCCAGCGCTGTTGCTTGGCAGAGCAAATTCCTGCCCAGCAGGGTGGGGCAAAGGCCCCACCACGGTCCAGTGCTCCCTGAACTGCCATCCCCAGCCCCAGCGAGCAGCACAGAGCGACAAGGGCAACAGCTACTGGAGCCCCAGGGGGCTGGCCCCATCCCCAGCCGTGGCTGGGGGGGGTTGCATATGCACCAAGCCCAAACATGCCTAGGAAACACATGAGCTCCCTTGGCTTTACCCCCTGTTCACAGCCAAGCTCGGCCCCACGGCTGACTGGTGTCTGGGAGCCCAGGTGTGGGGTAAGGGGTGTGGGATAAGGGGTGTGGGATGGGTGGACCTCCCCACAGCCTGCCAAGCCCGAGGGGCCCGCACCCATTTGTGGGTGAGGGGAAAGGGGGATGCATCCTGGGCCATTCCTCCACGTAGGTTTGGCTACACCGTTTTGTTCTCCAGCCAAAGCCTGGTGGTGATGCCAAGCCAAGGCTATAAATCCTGCTTTGGAAATGCACTTTTCAGCAAGATGGTGATTTGCCAACAACCTCTCAGCCTCACTCTCCACCTGTCCCTGGAGGCTGCTGGGTGCCAGCGAAGCCTGCGGGAAGTGGCAGGCAGCGGGAGTCCTGGCTGGGCTGGAGGATGGGAAGGCTGCCCATGGCTGCCTGCAGGCACAGCTGACGGCGCACAGGCACCAAGAAAGCAGCCCAGGCACCAGGAACACCCACACACCCGCTTTAATCCTGGCCCCAAGGCGGTTGGAGGCAGCTCAGAGCAGGGGGATGCGGGAGGGCTCCCAGAGGCGCCGGGCCAAGTCACAGGCCTGCTGGACCACTAGCTCGGAGGGGATGATGCCCAGGTGCACAGTCAGCAGCTCGTAACACTTCACCACCTCTGCCTGGTGGTTCTTGCTGTAGTAACGCAGCAGCTTCCTGGGGAGGAGAAGACAGGGGTCTTGGCAGACACAGCGCAGACCAGCACGCCCTTTCTAACCACCTTCTCCCTAGAAAGTCCCTGGCAAGGACACAGTGCCCATACCCTGGCAGGACCATGGCACCAGGCTGGGGAGATGGGCTGGTGCAACCCCAGTGACACCACAGCACTGGCACCACCCTACAGCGACATCCTGATGAGGACAGCATCACTCACGGTGACCGCCATGCCAGCACAGCCCTGGGCCCTGGTGCCAAAGTGCAGGGCTGGGGACTGCTCACCTGTAGTAGTCTCCTGCCAGCATCCCAATAGGAGCAGAGTCATCCGAGAGAACCGGCACCTCCATCACCTCCAGCTTGTAGCCCTGGGGAGAGATGACAGCAGAGGGCAGGAGCAGGGAAGGGACTGCCGAGGAGCTGGAGCTGGCTGTGCCTGCAGCCCTTCTCCCTGCCCCCAGAAGGTGTCGGGGGAGAAGGGCTCAGCCCCTGGCCCCACATACCAGCTCATTCTCAAACCAGAGGAAGTAGGAGCAGTAGTAGTCACCATCCTGCAGCATGAGCGTTGTGTAGCCCTTCTGTAGGTATCGCCGGGCCAACGTGATCAGCGACCAGACCTGGGGAACAAGGGACACCTGAAGCCTGAGCAGAAAACCCTCCAACCATTCAACCTCTCCTGTGGTCCCCATCCCCATGAGCAGTACCTTCCTCTTGATGAAGGTGGCCAGGGGGCCCTTGCCCAGCTCTGAGCTGGACTTCTCTGTCACGCTGAGCGATGGTGCCATCATCTGCCCAGCCGTGCGGTCCGCATAGATGAAGTGCACCAGACCAGGAAAGTCCTCCAGGTACGTGGTGTGGGTTAAGGGTGTCCAACAATTTTGGTGCCCATCCAGGACAGCTCTTAAGCCTAGGGGAAACCGCTTTCTCCCACCACACTCCTCCCCTTGACCCTTGTGCTGGGGGGACAGGGTCCTCCCTCTTCCACCTCTGTTTTCCCCCCCAGGGACCTCTCCTCCCCAGGCTGGGCTCCCAGTCGCAGGGACGGGTATGACACCATGGTGATATTGCGCCTGCTCTTCACCAGCAGAAAGTCCCGCCAGTCCAGCAGTTTCTCCCTGCCAAGAAGAGGTGTGGTGAGAGGCTGGGACCCCCGCCAAGCCCCAGCAGAGCTGGGTGTGGGGCAGCCCGCTGGAGATGCTGGCCACCCCCATGCACTCACCTCATCAGCTTCTGGGCATGGTCCCGTAGCCCCTGGGACAAGCTGTGGCTGGTGGAGGCCAGGAAGAGCTGGCGGTACACAGAGCAGAGCTGCCGCTTCACGTTGGCCACTGCCTGTAGCAGCCTGAGACATGGACGGTAGAAAGTTAGGCCCCTGGGTCCCCAGTGCCACAGGGACAGCCGTGCTGCCTCCTGGGCTGGGAAACATCCCTGCTTGCCCTGGAGACTTTCCCTGGTCACCTCATACTCACTCCAAGGAGCTCGCAGGCTCACTCCGGGAAAATATCTTGTTCTTGAAGTCCATCCAGGCATTCTGCAACTAGAGAGAGACAGGGCTCATGTCAAGCTGTGGGGACAGCAGTACAGGGTTCTTGTGTCCCCACTCCCACCTGGATGTCCTGCCCGCTCAGCTTCTTCACAAACTTGTCCATGCGCTGCCGCAGCTCAGCCAGGAACGGGTAGGAGCGTGGGGCTCCTGTCTCCAGCCCCTCTTCCAGCTTCCTCTCCAGCACCAAGAAACCATCCAGCAGCTGGTACAAGGTGATGGCCACCTGGGTCGTGGGGCCCTGCCAGGGAGAGGAGAGGTGGGTCAGCCAGGACCCAGCCCACTGTCGCTTCCCTCACCTTAGAGGCCGCTCACCTTGGTTAGGAGGACAAGGGAGATGCCTGGCCAGAGTGGGAGGCAGTGCATGGTGTGCGGCAGCAAGGGGCAGTAACCTTCCCGCAGGTTGGCATCCAGGAAGATCCTTCTGGGGTTTGAAGCTTCAGGGACCAGAGGCCCCAAGGTCTGGAGCAAGTCCTCTGCCATCTAGGGAAGAGAGGGGAGATGCTCAGACCCCTTAGGGGACGAGACAGCCTGCACCGACCCAGGACGCTCTGGAGGGACAGAGCAATGCACTGAAAACTGCAACTGGGCACGAGTGAACCCATGGAGCTGGAGGGGCCACATGGCAAAAGATCAGCAGCAAGGGAAGCACCCAGGGACCCCAAAAGAGCAGCAGATAAAGGGGAAGCTGCTTGCAAAGACACGGGTTGCAAACACCTTGCACCAAAGCCAGCACTTGCTTGCAGAGAGTGTGTGAGGCTCTGCAGCATTTGGCAGGGAAGCAGCCCAGAAAGCCCAGAGGCAGCAGAGGGAGACACCAGACTGCTCTGAGGCAGCCCCGGCCCCTCTGTGCTGATGGCTCTGGACAGGGAGACCGTACGCAATGCCTCAGAGAGGGTGGTCAGAGCTATTACAGTTATGCACAACACGGGGGACACAGGCTGAGGAGGTGCAGAGCCAGGAGGGACTGCAGGACCCCTTGCTCACCTGGACTTCTGCAGCATCCACCTCCCCGGCGCTCAGTATCTCAGCACCCTCCGACCAGCTCTCGCTGCCTGCAGGGAGCATGGCAGGTCACCCTCCTTGCCAGCCCCCCACGCAGCCCCAGAGCCTCTGCAGGGCTGGGGGCACAGGGCAGGGCTGCTGCCCGGCTGGGCACTCACCCATGCTGTGTCTGTCTGGTGAGGGCTCAGGTGTGTAGTAAACCTCAGGCACAGAGAGATCGTCTGTGTCCTGCTGGCAAGAACGGCTGGGTCAGCGATGGGAGCGATGCAGACAGCCCAGCCAGTGCCCCGTCCTGCAGCTCCTGATCCCAGGGACTCACCTGGTCATCAGAGTCCTTCTCCGCAGCTCCGTGGGAGCTAGGGCCACTCATGGGGATGCTCTCACTTCTCTTGGGCCCCTGGGGGACCATCTTCCCTGCCTCAGGCTTCCAAAAAAAGGGGAAAAAATTAAGGCCTGGCCACCAAGGCATCACCCTGCAGGGGCACCCTGACCCGCTGCCCCCCACGCCCCGCTCTGGAGCACCTGGGGGCCGAGCTCCTCCTCGGCGCTCTGGCTGGGGTACAGGTCCTGCACCAGGAGGATGAGGACAAGCAGGTCAGCGGGGCGGATTGAGCTGGCATTGCGGCTATGGGCAAGAGAAGGGAAGGGTCAGCCGGGAGGACAAGGAGCTGCACTGCCGAGGGTGGTGGGGCCGGGGTCAGGTGCACCTGGAGTAGAAGGCCAGCAGCTTGGTGTGCACCAGGAGGAAGGCATGGCCCACCTCATCCCCGCCGCGCTCAGGGCTGGTGTTGATGTACTGCACCACCTGTCGCTCCAGGAACTCAATGCACTGCTCACATAGCTGAGGGTGGATCAGCCGCTCCACGGCCTGGGGGGGCAGATGGTGGGGACGGCTGCTGAGCCCCCCCAGACCCAGCCACACAGTCCCTGAGCTGCCCCGAACCTCCAGGCACTGCTGCTCTGGGGAGCTGCCTCGAAGTCCCCAGCCCAGAGACATCCCGGGACTCCACACAGCCTCACACCCCTGGGATGCCCCGAAGGCAAGGGACACCCCAGGGTACAGTACCTCCACTGCAAAGCTTTGGTCCTCCTCCCGTAGGTGGCTGTAGGTCTCCAGCAGGCCCCGCAGCAGGCTCCAGACACGCTCCCGCTGCTCCGAATCAGCCGGCCGCAACCTGCAACAGCCGCAGAGCATGAGCTGAGAGCCGGCTGTCACCTCCCTGAGGGAATGGGCACCCCCAAACCCAGCTGCAGCCCAGCAGGCAGGGAGTCCTGCCGCAAAGGGAGGTCCCAGCTTGGAGACGCCCACTCCCACCCGCCCCAGGGCTGCATGGAGACACCACTTGGCAGCTGCCCTGGCACCCTGGCATGCCAGCCCGTGCCGGCCGGCCATGCCCGCTCACTCCTTGCGGATGAGGTGGGAGTCAAGCGTGACGAGGCCGCAGTGAGCCTCCACCAAGCGCCGCAGCACAAACAGCGTCCGGCGCAGGTCATCCTCGCTCTCCGTCCCGTCGCCGTTCACTGCGATGTACAGGCAGTCCCCAAACTGCAACCGGCAGTGGGGTCAGGCGGGGGCCGGCCGTGGCACCCCAGTCCCCGGTGCCAGTGCCGATCCTACCATGTGCAGAACGTGGAGGTGCCGCCCGTGCTCGGTCGCAAAGCAGGTGTAGGTGTCGGCGAGCTTCTCCAGCAGTGCCGCGCAGGAGATGATGAGGGGGGCGAAGAGGGTGTTGAGGCTGTCCTCCAGCGCCGGGCCCTGGGGCACACGCTCGCGGGTCAGCCCCCACGCACGACCGCACACCCTCTCCCCGCACCCGCGCCGCCCTGTCCCGCCCCACCTGCCCGGCGTGGGGTGGTCGCAGCCGGCGGAGGAAGGCGGCATCGGCCCAGTAGAAGAGCAGCTCGGCCGCGGTGCTGGCGATCAGGACGCACCGCATGGCCCGGCCCGGCCCGGCCCGACCCACGGCAGCGGCGGCGGGAGACACACAGGGGGACACGGGGACCGCGCGGCTCCGCCCGCCCCGCGCCGCTTCCTGCTCCGCCGCGCGTGACCGCCGCGCCCACGCGCGCAGCGCCCCCGGCGGCCCGGCGTGGCCCGGCACCGCGGCACCGCGGCACTCTGTCTGCCGGCCCGCCTGCCCGCCCCGGGGCTGCCCCGCTCCCGCCCCGCCTGCTCCGGTCCCGGTCCCGGTCCCGGTCCCGGTCCCGGTCCAGTAACGCCCCGCTCCCGGCCCGGCCCCGGCCCGTGTCGGACAGAAGACGCCGGCGCGGTTGACAGCCCAACTTTATTACACCTCCGGCAGCACCTCGGCGCGTCCCGGCTGCTCCTGCCCACGACACCGCCCCTCTCCCGGGCAGGACACACTCACGACCCGGCCGCCGCCGCTCCCCAGCAGGGAGGGCCGGGGCTGCCCGCCGGCTCCGCCGCTCCGCTCCGGGCCGTATAATTTAATTATCAACGTTACCAGCCGCGGACCCCCGAGCTCCGCCCGCCCGGGGCGGATCCCGGTGCCCCTTCTCCCGGCCCGCCCTGCCCGCAGCGTCCCCGCGCCGGTCCCGGTCGGGCTGGCGGCAGCAGAGGGAGCTGCTTCCATGCGCTTGCTGCACCGGCAGCGCTGCCCGCACCCCCCGCCGCCCGGGAAGGTGCAGAGGAACGGGAGACCCGGCTGCTGGAGGGGTCACACCGAGGGGCAGCGGGAGTCGGGGTGCCTGCGAGGGTGCCCATCCTGGGCTATACGAGGGCTTAGCACCCCAGCCCTCCCCAGCAGATGATGGGCACCGGGCCCCGGGTGCTTCTCGCAGCTTGCGGACGGATCGCGGCAGGCCCTGCAAATTTGCTGTTGCACTGCTCCGGTGGGATGGTGGCCAGGGCCAAGCAGAGCTCTGCAGTCGCAGGGCGGAAGAGGGTGCCAAGCCGGAGTGTGTCCAGGGTGCGAGGACGAGGGCACGGCGCCGTGCCCGCCTGATGTGGCCCTGCTGCAAGGCCGTGCGGGCTGCCGAGGAGGCAGCGTGTCCTGGGGAGTGCGCGGGGGCAGGAGCGGGGCCGGCGGGTCCATTCTGGGCTGCGGGCTATCGGTACCGGCAGGCCAGCGCATTCACGTTCTTCACCACATAGAAGCTCATGGTCAGCGGGGGGATGACCAGGGTACGGCCGGCCCGCAGCGGACGAGGCTTTAGCTCAGGGAGGGTCCCGTCGTCCACCATGGCCAGTGGCTGCCCGTTGAGCTGGACTGACCTGCGGGACCAGGAGAGGGTCAGGGCGGTGCCATTGAGGACAGGGCAGTGATGGCAGCCCCAGCCACCAGCATCGCACTTACTTGGAGTGGAGCCCATCCTTGCCGTAGGGCTGCAGCAGGTACTGGTGGACGATCTTATCCCGCAGCGTCCCTGCCAGCTTGATTTTCTTCCGGGAGCGATGCAGGTTGATGATGTAAAGTGTGATAGACCCCCGGACATAGTTGTGGCTACAAAAGGGAGAGTGGGAGCTGAGGGGTGTTGGCACGTGCCCCAGGAGCATCACCTCAAGAAGGAGTTTGGTGTTCTCTGCAAGAACCTGCCTCATGCAGCCATCTGGAGGGGACATCACTGTCATGGCTGCCCCTTCGCAGGGAGATGCCACCTCTCCATCACAAAGCCCGGCTCCGCGATGACAGCTTCCCAATGTCCCCCTCCTCTCCTCAGCCAGAGGTGGCACAGCTCAAGGGGGTGCCACACCAGTGTCCGGAGCAAGGGTGGCAGTTCTGGGGCAGCACCCCCTCCCCAGGGCCTCGCAAGGAGGAGGCTGAGAACGGAGGGGAGCTCTGTGTGCAAGTGGCGTCTGCCCCCACCATCCCGGGCACCTGACAGGTCCAGACACTGATCCTCTGTCCCTGCCTAATCAGACAGTCCCAAACAAAGGCTATAAAGCACTTTGCACCTGTCAGTTACTGGACAAGGTTTCCTACTGAGCTGGAGGCATGTTGAAAGCATCTGGACTGTGTAAAGAAACAGCCTCTCCTCCTCCACAATAGCAACTTGTGTCTGCAGAGGAGGTGGCCACCCCCCACACCCCCCCACACCCCCCTGGCTAGCTGAGGCGCTTTCAAAGACCTTATCAGCGAAACAATAACCAGGACGGGCTCCCCGGCAGTGCGGCCCAGCGGGTAATCCGACCGACCAGGGGCCCCTCGTGTGAAATCCACTCCCTTGATCTCTGCTGCCGGGGCTGCTTGCTGGCCACTGCACCAGCCCTGGCCGGACCCGTTCCCAGGCGCGGGCTTGCCACTACTTTCATCGGAGGCATTGCCATTCCCACGCACTCGCTCCGCTGCCACAGCAGACAGAACAGCACCCGAGCGTGTCCCCTGGGAAGCCAACCTGCCTTGCCAGAGCCAAACCCTGGGATCCTGCCCTAGCACGTCCTCAGTGGTCCCCATCTCCTGGGGGTCCTGCTTATCCCCCACCCCCATAGCACCCAGCATCCCTCACTCCGCTTACTTGTGGTAGCTGGTGCAGTGGGCATAAATGCGGAGCTTGTCACGAATGACTCTGCCGGGCCGGGGTTTCCTCTGGAGACCAGCCACGTGGATCGCCAGGACCTTGGGACCGATGAGGCGCTTGTAGAGCAGGGACAGCCAGTAGTCCTGGGGGGCAGAGGAGACAGTCAGCAGCACAATGGTCCCCCCGACTCACTGCAGGAGCAGGCAGGAGAGGCTGGCTTCCCTGCTTAGAGCCTAGCAAAATTTTGCTTGTTGGGTGATAATGTCATATGCCAGATGTCTGCCTTGGAGTGAGCTTTTTTTGTGCAGTCCAAGCCAAAACGGCATCACTGTTTCCAGGAAAGAGATTAAGGGAAGAACACATTGCTCTGCCTGCGCTGAGAGACACCGATACCCTCTAAAGGAGCTCAGCTTTTGGCTGGGCTGTGGAGCATGGGGAGCAGCATGGATGCCCTCGCACATTCCCATGGACCTCCACGTAGCCATGCCATGGACCTGTGCAGCAGGTGGGATGGTGATCTCTGGAGCAGGCAGGTCGCCCTCCACCTCACTCTGTACATGGGGCTGGAGCACACCAGAGCTCTCCTGTGCTCTCCAGCTCTGTTCAGGGCATGCTGGCTTTGGTGACTGCTGAGGGTGCTCCACTTCCCAGAGGTTTTTCTTCCATTTTAAAGCCTCTTGTGGAGTTAAGCACCCATGAACATAGCACGGGGAAGCCAAGCACTCAAGAAGTAGGAAACGTTCAGCCCCTGCACACATGCGTTAATGATGCAGCCTTTAATTACATCACCACATACTACTTTTTCCTGCAGGGCACGGCTTTGCTCGGCACACAGGATGGGCCCCAAGCCCTGGGGAGGGAGGCGAGGCTGTGCAGTGACGGAGGCTGCTGCCGGCAGGGCCCCCCCTCATCCGCTGCAGAAGCTGGGAGGTGTGCGGTAAATGAAGCAGGGTTGTGGGAAGGGAAAGGTCAGTCTCAGGCGCTCGCCTGCCTTTCTGCAGGATGGAGCTCTGGCCCCGCTGTTGCTCTGGGCACCCTGGGTGATGCCAGAGAGATGGAGCCTCTCATGCTGCTTCTCTGGGTGCTGCCTGTGGATGTACTGGGCACTGCCTGAGTGCTGGAGCACCTTTGCACACGTGAGCACTCTGGATAAACACTCTCTGCACAACCCAGACTGGTTGCCCCAGAGGGACCGTGTGCCCCAGGACAATTGGGATGATCCCCCCAACCCATCCGCAATGTTGGACACCCAGCAGCGATGGTCATGCTAGCACTAGGGACTGCTCTGCCTGGCAGCATCTCGCCCGCAGAGTGAGGAGGGCCCACTGCTGCTGTGGAAAGGAGCACGGTTCAAGCACCCCGTGGCTCTGCACACCGCCTGCGGAGGCACAAGGAAAGCCCGGCATGGTCAGGATAATGCCAGAAAGGCGTCTGCCACCCCAGAGGGGCATGAAAGGGGAAAATGGGGTCTCCAGGGCCCCAGGCTACCAGACAGGATGGGCAGGTGGAAGCACAGATCCCTCACACAGGTACAGGTACCCATCCTGTGGTTGGGAAGCCCTCAGCCCCTGATTAACATGCATTTTGGATGAAGAGGCCAGCAGATGAAACAGCAGTGCTGCAGCAGCAACCATGAGGCAAATACCCACCTGTCAGACTGGACTGCCAGTCCCCATCCTCTCTCCAGCCCAGCACAGCAGAAGCTGATCACTTCCAGCAGTGCTGGGTTGGCCTGGAAAAGGGAGATCCAAACCAACTTCCCACTTTCTGGGTAAGCTTTTGCCACAGTGGTGGAGGAAAAGCCTCCTCCTTCTCTCCTCTCGCTGCTCCCAGCCAAAACCACGGGGCTTTGTGCCACACCAGCCTAGTAACTGCTTCCCCTGCAAACACCAGGCCCCAGAGGAGATGTGAGGGTAAAGTGAGAGGCTTGTGCACCCCGAGGAGGCTCAGCCCGTGAGGCTGAAGCTCCCAGGGAGGACGAGCTGCAGTTGCTCAATACTGCAGATATGTGCGGTCCCTGAGGCACGTGCCACCGTCCCCAGTCCCCATCCCTGCTGGCTGGCGGTGCTGCCCCACACCATGGGGACGTCCCCGCCGGCACCGTGTTGCAGAGGCTGTGCCAGCCTTCCCCCGCTGCGGGAAGCTGCGCCAGCCCACCCTGCTCAGGCTCATGGCAGGCAGGAGGAGAGGTGGCCGGCACACTGCCGGCTCCTCGGTGAGCCACACCGATTAGCAAGCATCATTAGATGAGTAATTACTTGAGTTGATGGTGAGGCCAAAGGTGAGCACAGATTGCAGTGTTTAGCCCCACAGTCGTGAGTTAAAAATAAATGAGTTCAGTGCTCCGAGCTACCTGTCAGCTCAGACTCTTAGGTGTTTCTAGCAGCTCCCTTGGGGTTTCTCACCTCGTCTCCATATTTCCACTAATAAGATGCTGCTTACTTACCCATAAGTTATGGAAGCAATAGAGACCAGAGACTTTGTTGCCAGCCTTGAAATTTCCATCTCGGTCTCAAGAGCTGTTTTGCAGGGAGCTCGTGATGGCCTTGTTGTGATGGGGAGCTGGCACCAGCAGCTCCAGCCTCCAGCTGAGCACCTGCCCCTCCGGGCAGGGTGGTCCCAGGGTTTGCTGCTTCTACACAGCATCCCTCTGCTCTCAAGGCTCAGCAGCAGCCAGGTTTGCAATGTGGGGGTGTGGGGAGCTGCCCAGCCCCATGACCTATCCCAGTTGCTGCTGAATCAGTCGTCTTGGCATACACTCTTTTCAAGGGTGCTTTGACAAACCCTGCTCCCCTGCAGAGCTGGGCGAGCCGAATCCAGGGCTTCTGCCACGGTGGCTCACAGGCAGAGCTGTGATGTTCAGTGGCAACAAGGGTGCAGCATCTCCCGGGCTGGGCACAAGGAGAGATGCTTGTCTCTCTGGGCAGCATTGGCCATGTTTTGTGAGCTTCTGATCCGGCTGAGGATACACAGCTTTTCTGAGAAAAAAAACATGCAGATGCCACAAGACGGGTAGGGTAGTGAGATGACCACGGCTGAGCATAAAGTATTTCTGCACAGGCAATGCCCCAGGGCAGCGTGGGGAGAGCAGTGATTTTACCTTGCCTTGCTAGCTCCAAAGTCTCTGTTTTGAGAAGGATGTGGAAATACCAAAGAGAGTTCAAAGGAGGGCCAGAAAAATGACCCAGGGCTGGAAAAGGAGTCGTCAGCACTGGCCTCGAGGCATTTGAGCAATTCAGCTTACTGCAGGGAAGCACTGAAGACAGCTGCAGCTTTTCGCGTCATCGCAAGCCCGCTTGTGCCGAGGGCCAAAATCATGTTACTTGCAATAAATTACCAGGAGCTGGTGACACTGAGCATTTGGATGACGAATTACACACACACCTAGCGTGACGGGATCAAACCCGCCAGGTGGGGGCACTTCCCCCAGCTGGGCTGGTGCTCTGGGGCTGCTCCTACCACTGGCATGAGTGAACCCCAGTTAAAATCACACTGGGGATGCTGGGCACCTGCAGCTACTGTCTCCTGTTCAAACAGTGACCAGCTTGGGAAGCACTTGCTCTTGAAATCCAGGTTGGCTGCAACCAAGGTGGCTTTTCCACCGATCAGTGGCCTCTCCCCAGACCCCTGGCAGTGGCTGGCACCCCCTCCCATGTGGCAAACCCTGCACAAGCACGGTCCCCAGGCTGGCAGCACACACATGCCCTTGCAAAGACAAGTGCCTGCCTTGCAGCGTGGTGCCAGGCATCCCATCAGAGGCAGCCCCAGCGATCCCCAGGGAGATGCATGGCTCTGACCAGCACAACTACAGAAAGGATTTGGCTTTTGGAGTCATGGAGGGCTCCTGTTGTGAGGGCCGAGCCAGCAATACAGCTGTAGCGGTAGAGGAGGAATAACAGACAGGAATCTGGTCCACTATTAAGTCCTCTGGGAATCGAGGGAGCTTTCTTGCTTTAATTACTTTGCAGACCCACTAAGCAGTGCTGCCACTGCAGCCCTCAGAGCTGCAGACAAGGAGCACCTGAAGGCAGAGCCGTCCTACACCTCACGAGGTCTCCCAGCAGGGACCCCTGATTTATGGGCAGGAAGGGCGCTTGTCTCAAGTAGGCTGACATGCAGAGCTCCAGCCAGCCACATCTTCTGAGCACCATGGGGCCTGTGAAAACTCACAAGCTTTCCACTAGATGGGGAAAACCCAGAGGGTCCCACCTGATCTCTTTGCACATTTTAATTCATTGCAGAAGCTTTTAGGGACTTCAGCTTTTGGAAACATCTTATTAGGCAGGCCATCAGACAGACCTATTAACCAGACCCTCCCATCTCCAGAGCCATTAGGAAGGGTGCAGGAGCGTACCACATGCTCTCTCCTAGAGGCAGCAAAACAGCTTTACAGCCCACCTGAGTTTGTTCACCACATGTAAGAAGACATTGCCATAACCAGAAAATTGGACTAACAGAGCCGTAGCCCGTTGGTCTCGCGGGGGCTGTAACCGGCAAAGACAGCTGAACTTCAAATGAGCAGGCTGCCGACCCCGCAGTGCACAGCCTCCTCCAGCTGGGGCTGCCTGGGCATGGCTCTGTGTCCCTGTGTCACTGGCAGCATCAGCTGGCTGCTGCCCACCCACCCTTCTCCTCTTCTTCTTGCTTCTTCCTCTTCTGAAGCTGCCCAAACTATTCCTCTGTCCCTCAGGCATGCTCGAGTTTCAACAGCCTGTTACAGGTTACTCCACTCCTGCACCTTCATCTGCGTTTTTCCACAGTCCAAGCAACCTGTATGGAGATAAGGGCTGGCTGGTCTGCCTTCCTGTACACCACAGGACAGAGAGCTTCACTCCTTTATCCCTCTGTTGAGCCTGATGGCTTGTTTTTGGCAAAAGAATCTTCCAGAAAAGTAGTGATTGTGGTTGTGAGGGCTTGGAGGGATGGAGAAGCCGCCACTTCCCAGGGAGTCTGTTCCAGCGGTTAAACATCCGCACTGCTAACAATTCCACTCCTTATTTTCAGCTTGAATTTGTCTGGCTTCAGCTTCCAATCAGTGGTTCTTGTTCTTTCTTTTTCCACTAGATTAAAGAGATCCTCAGCATCCAAAGCTTTCTCCCTGCGGAGGTCCGTACATCCTGTTCAAGCCACGGCTGGTTGTTTCTTCAGCAAGGCTGGACTGATGCTGCTTTTAACATTATCCCTGAATTTTATGTGCTTCTTGGACTGTGGGAGTTTGAGGCTTTCTCACCCAAATCCTGTGGAAGGTCCTGTGACAAGCAGAGCAGGGCAGTGCCTCTCCCCAAAGGGAAAATAATTTGCTGAAGACATAATGATCAGCTCCAGGAGCCGGTGCTGATGTTGTTCTCACGAGCTTGCACGCACCCATCCTGAGGGATGGGAGCTGATAGCCATTTTGCACCCTCCTTGTGTGGACGTCTTGAAGAGCTGAGGACTTGGTGAGCGCTCTCCTACAATATTTGCTGTCATACTGAGGGAATTTGCGGGTGTGCCCTTAGCACCATGGGGGACACTCCAGAGAGGGTCTATGAATGGGGAACAACGTTCCTCCTAGCCCCAAACAAGGGGGCTTCAGGTGGACCGGGCTGCCAGGAGCCAGTGGCATCAGCAGGGGAGAACAGACCCTTGCTTTGATCCAGGCACCTGCACCTGTGAAAGGATCGGCCAACACTGGGATCGGCCAACACTGCCCAATTCCTTTCTTGCTTAGACTCCGTCCCTGCAGGTGCCCACCCACAAGTCCCCTGAAGCTGCTGACCTCTCTTCCTGGGCATCTGTTTCTTTCACTGTGCTGAACCTCTTCCTTCCTGCTCTAACGGCTGCAGACGCCTCATCTCACACCACTCCTTCCTGCATCACCTTCCGCCTTCACATCTCCCCAGCAGCTTTCTCTGCCGGCAAGCGGTCTATGGCTGAAGCATGACATGAGGGGCTGCCAGTCCTGCACCCCAGTGCCTTTTGGCTAAGGAGGGAGAGAGGAGGAGGCAGGGCGAGGGAGGGCAATGGGACGTTAGCCAGTACAGGAGCAGCTCTGTAGAGCAGAAAAGCGGCTGCTGTGGCTGTGACATGCACCCTGTGCGCTTATGGGGGCTTATGGCAGGCTGCTCTTGGTCATGTTTTGCAACGGCTCTGCAATGAGTCCCAAAGCGCAGCATGTGGGGACAGCCAGGAGAGTTGCTCCTGATCCCAAATAACCTGCTAACGTGCGTGCACCCATGAGCTCAGGGAGCAGCATTCTCATCCACAGAGCCAGCAGCACTGCAAGCTCTGTGTTTGGGCTAAGCATCAGCCATTTGCCCTACGGCCCAGGGTCTCCCCCAGCTCTGCCATCAGCACAACCCACCAAGCCTCTGATAAGCACCACATCCTCCCAGCCTTCGAGATACTGCCCCCTTTGCTCAGCCCCTCTCCCTTGGCTCTGTGTCTTCTGATCTTTTTCTTCATCCTGGAGAAAGGCCAAACACCGACATTAAGGCAAAAATCCTGCTGCGAGAGCGGCAGCCACAGGAATCACTGCCGGGCACTGGTGGCACCAAAGGGACAGCCTGTCCAGGCACCAGGGAAGTGGCATGTGGGAAGTGGCCCCTGCCTACTGCTGCCCTTTGCAAACTAGCCCCCAGCCAGTGGCCTCCACCTTCCTGGGGAGCTGAGCAGATGGAGAAACAGCCAAACCTCTCTTTTGTCATCACCTCTCCCTAACAGGGTCCAGGCGATGGAGGCTGCAGGAAGGGAGCGGAGCTGCCGGATCAGAGGGTTGGAAACCAAATACGACTCCTTTGCTGCTTTCTGTTCTTCTGCTGCTTTTCACCACAATGCTACTTCCCTCTGCTCCGCCGTAGAGCACCAACCCACCCTGGAAAGGTTCTAGCTGTCCCACCTCCTCCACAGCCCCAGGATGGCTCTGTCACCAAGGTGGCCAGGTCTGTCACTAGCACAGTGCCTCTGGGGGACATGGGCATTGGCTGTGTCCATCCTTTCAAGTACCAACCGCTGCTGCCGGTCCCAGCTGGAGTGCGTCTCTGACCCAGTCTCCGGTGCAGGAGGAGCAGCCTGGCTCTGGGTCTGCACATGTCCTGCAGCTCTGGCAGGTGGGTGCCAGAGCTGCTAGCTGCAGCATGGCTTTGATGCGTTTGAGACTCCAAGCATATGCACTTCAGAGATGTTTTTTATGGTGCACTAAGAGAGAAAGGCCCCTTAACCCGCTGTGACAACAAGCAGAGTTTAGGTGTTTTAAATCTGTCTCCTTGTTCGCAGATAAAACGAGCCTCAGAGCAGACTTAGAGCTCCTGGAAAGCTGAATGCAGTGAGAGCACAGAGATCAGAGGATGCTGCAGTCTGGGAGATTTCTGCAGGGCACCATTTCCACTCTGCACTTCAGCAGGCCGTTCTCTGGCCTGGCCTCTCCTGGGAGAGCCTTTCCCCCATGCACACCTGAACTGCCCGGGATTTCATCCCAGGGCCAGTGCAAACATCCCAAACAGACAGCTCCTGCCTGTCCTCACCTCTCTCACTCCTTCCCCATCTGCAGGCGTCACTCCCGCCAGAGCCAGTGCTCCAGTGTGCGGGGCAGACGGGAGTGCCAGACACCCGCGCGGCAGATTTATGGTCGTCAGGAACAGTCTCCATCTGTGTGCGAGCTCCATTGGACCCGCTCCTCTCCCCGCCCTTTGTCGCTCCCAGGCTTGGGACCGTGCCTCTCTGCCTGCGCCCTCTCCCCGACAGCCACCCCAAAGCCGAGGGTCCCCCGCCGGGGGGAACAGCAGCCGCTGTCCTACCCCTGGCAGCTCGGCCGGCTGCATGTGCGCAGCGCGGTGACTCAGTGCTGGGCGTGCAGATGGGCCGGCGCAGCGGCGGGGCCGAATTCCCCCGGCCCCGCAGCCAGCTGGCCGGGCTCGGCGGTGGGAGAGCAAGCCGCTTGCGGGAAAGGGCTCTCCGAACGCTTCCCCCTACGGATGCCGGGTGTCCTCTTCGCCTCTGGACACCGCCTAGCCGGGCAGCCACCGGGCGAGCTGATGGCGGGGTGGGGATGGGCGCCGGTGGGCGAGGATCCGCCCCCGCAGCCCTGGCCTGGGGAGCCCCCCCCCCCCCCCCGTACGGCGCAGGGGCGGGAGAGGCACCGTCCGGGGAGACGGCTGGGACCTCCAGCTGCAATTAGCAGCGCCTCCGGCCAAGCCAGCTCAGCTAATGAGCGCACCGGGGAGCGCGTACGTGCGGCAGGCGGGAGCACGGCCGGGGGACCCGCTCCCGGCCCTGGGCACCCGGGGCGGCACCTCGCCGGCGGGGCCCGTGCCTCTGAGCGCCCGGGGATCGGGGGGCCCGAACCGTGCCCCGCTGGGGAGGTGCTCGGGACCGGTGGGGCAGGGGCCGTCGGTACCGAACCGCGTGGCTCGCACCACGGCTGTGCCCCAGGGACCCGAAGGGATCTGGGGATGGCTGTAGCCTGGCACCGAACTCACTCACACCAGGGCTTTTATGAAAGGACAGACCAAATACGAGCTCAGGGTCCTCCCTCCTCCAGGACAGACCGTCAGTTTCCCATTGAGTTCCTCTGTGCCTTTGGGCTAAGCAAAGGGGGTGAAAAATCACCCGTGGCATCCGACCACGGCACCAACAGGCGCAGACCTCTGCACTGCTGCGATGCTTTCTCAAGGACGCCATCAATTCACAGACAATATCACAGTGTCTTCTACTACCACAGCTGAGCAGGCAGCTCCTGCCATTGCTTCACCCTGTGATCCCTCTGGGCCTTTCTCATGCAGCATATGAAACTTGCACACAGAAAGGAAGTTTTAGCATCTACTAAACCCAGGAGAACCAAGTATCTCACCGTCTACAGTCTTTAGGAGAAGGTCCAAGAGGAGCCACAGTTATCAGGAGATGGAAGCCTGGATTTCAGCTTTGGCTTTTCCATGGGGTTTGTGTTGCTCTGGCCCTGCCTAGAAATATGTCCAAGTTTTTCCATGCATAAGTATAACCTTACAGCGCTGTGCATTAAGAGAGCAGAAATCACTACCAAAGATGGATAAAAAAAGAGGCAATGCCATGTGGAAGAGCATGCAGAAAGGTATTTAACATGCTCTAACAATCTGAAGAGAAAGCTCACACCTACCTGGGGGACTGTCCAATAAAATAAATGTATTGCATCCCTCTGGTCTGTTTCAGAGCGATATTAAGGAAAGGGAGATGGAGTACGTACACTGCATGCCTGAAATGAGCCTAGAACTACTAAATGCCAGAGCAGCATTTCAAAGGCACTGCCCTGTGAAGGGTGAATATCAATGCTGCTCCTGCCCTCCTTTCCTCCGCTCCTCACTCCCACACACATGTACAGATGGGTTGAGGTGCAGGCAGGCAGACTGACATACCTGCAAGAGGCTTTATTTGAAGGGCTTCTCAAGCACATGCCCTGATTATTATACAGCTGGCTGCCCCAATCACTCAGGAAGAAAAAGCACTTCAATGACACATAGAAAAGTTATTTCAAAAATAACAAGGCATTAAACACTTGAGATCAGTTGCATTAATATCAACATGATCATTGCTATTCCCCAGCCTGATCGCCCCCGTGCCCAGGCCAGGGAACCTTGTGTCACACAGTTTCTCCTGTTTTGGTCCCCATTAATGCAGCAAGAGAAACTTGTTTCCTTGGATCTACACTTGGAAGGAGGCTCAGAAAGTTGGCCTCGCCTCCTGCTCTGCAGCCAGGATGTTGATGGCACCACCTCTGAGGAGAGGGTGGATGCACAATTCTGGCAGCCAGGACAGACACCCAGAGCTGCTCTCTCACGGGTGAAGGACCTGGATGGAGGCACAAATGCCCCTTGCAAGATGCCCCAGAAGCTCTAAGATGTTGCTTAGCTTGTGAGACAGCTGTGTGTGGAAAGCCCAGGAGAGACATGAGCATCTCCCTAATTTCTCCATGAACCTGCAGTGCCCCTCAGCCACGCTGCTGATGCCTGAGACCATTTTTGAGGAGCCAGGCTGCATTGCACTGGCAAGCCACTGTGGCACAAAGCCAGCTTAAACCTCTGCTTTCAAGGTTTCACTGCATCCCTGCCTGCAAGCAGCTATTTCCAGGTGCTCTTCCATTTCCCACAAAAACAGTCAGAGTTTACAAGTTTGTTTTCAAGCCAAGGCTAACCCTCAGAAAACACAGAGCAAACCCCACCAGGCTGCCTAGGTTTGCTGCCCAGCACCCACACCCAGAGAGTGGCTGTGCTCTCTGCCCACCCAATGCACCGGTACCCCTCGCGAGCTCACAGCACGGCCCATGACAGCAGCTAGCATCCTGCTACACATAGAGCAGTGCAGTGATTTGCCTGCTCCTTCCCCCACACAAAACAAATTCTCCCAGTGCTGCAGTCCTGGGAGGGAGGCAGAAACATGGTGATTTAGAAGCTGAGACTCCCACAGCAGTGCCCACCAAGTGACCCCTCTTATCTGCATTCCCCGGTCCCCAAATGTGGCACCCACACCAAATTTTATGGACTTCCTTATGCCATTTGTCATAACATGCCCTAATAGAGACAGAACTAACGTGTGCAACACCAGCAGCATCTGAGAGGCTCAGCTGAAGGACCCCCTTGGCAGCAGCGCAGTGCTCATAGGATGATGGACTACAAATCACTTGATTTTATATGGGAAGCTCTTTAGCACGAGGATGGAGGGCTGTATTTACATTGCCACACCATCCCTGGACCATGCAGGAAACTTCCTGCACCACGCAGCTCCCCAGCACCTAAGGACACTGCTGTAAAAGGCTCAGCTTCAGCTCAGCATCTTCAAACACACTATCCTCTTATCTGACAAGCAGGGATCAAGAGTAGCAGGGGAGGAGGATGTGCAAAGGCTGCTACAGGGAGCCCAGTCCTGGCTCCTGGCTCCCTGAGGAGTTGCCAGCCAGCGTCGTGATTGATGCTGTGGTGGTGTGGCCCTTCTCTCAGCAGGCAGCTGCCTCACGCCCAGCCTGTGTGCAGAAACCTCTTTGTCATGGCAGCTAATGAGCAGATTGTATTTCACAGCACCGTGGCCCCGCGCAGGTATGGCCAGTGGCTTTCATCTCCCTGATAGCTCCCATGGGAAAAGAGCTGCCCCGCGGAGCAGGTCATGGTCTGGTCTCACTGGGTTTTTTCGTGTTTGCAGCTTTTAAACCCTCTGTTGCGTTGCACCTGCCTGTGGCTCTTTTAAAGCACAGGAGTGGAGGGAAAGGGGCTGGGGAAGCACCCACTGTGTTTGTGGGTTTGTGCAGGAGCACAGCAGTGGGACATGGGAAATAGATAAACACTGAAACACGTGTGAGAGCAAGGAGACAGCCACGAGGGGGGTGGCATCTAACTTATTGGGAGAGTTATCTTTGAAACAGCAGCAAAATCCATTTTAAAGACCTCCATTGTGGTTAACAGCCAGGGGTTTATTCCTCAAACTCCTTCCCTGGCTTTAATCCTGCTCCTAACTGCACGCCTGCTCCAGCCGCTCCGGGGCCACTGCCCCCGCTGTGCTGGGAGAGCTGGCCATGGGCCACCCACTGCCCCCACTGTGCTGGGAGAGCTGGCCATGGGCCACCCGCTGTCCCTGCTGTGCTGGGAGAGCTGGCCTGCACCCATCCGGCCAGGAGCAACCTGGGGGGGCCCCTGAGGCCCTGGGAAGGGGGGGGATGTGGCTTGGCCAGGGGAATTGGCTCTTCAGAAGAAATCCATCAAGCGCTTGCCCTAGGCTCAGATTCATCTCAAGCAAAGTTCAAAGCCCCCCAGGCTCCCCCCAGCCCAGGGCCCCAGAGCTGGCAGGCACGCTTGCTGGAGCGGTGTGTGCAGGAGCAGCCCAGGGTGCTCCAGGAGATACCCGGAGCCACATAGGCAGGGGACTGTGCTCTCCCACTCACTGGTTTGCTCTCCGGAGCCACCCACCAGACCACGCTGGGGTGCTTAGCACAGACCTCCTATTGCAGACACCTCCTGCGTTCTCCCCTGACCCTCAGGGGTGCTGTCATGGGGATGCTGTTTTCACCAGCCAAGTAAGTGGAGACAACCGAGATGCGGCTCCGTCAGCCTCTGCCCCCCCGCAGCTGCCCCCTGAGATCCCAGCGCAGTGTCAAAGGCAAGTTCACAGCAGCAGTGTTGTGCGCCTCTCTGACATGGATCCCTGGCCCACTGGCAGTGTCTGCTGGGTCATGGACCCATAAATCTCTTCCAGGGGAAATGCAGAGCACCCAGTCGCTCTGCAAGGCTCTCCACTTACAAGGCAGGGTATTTACAACACCACCACCACCCCTACCCCGCCCCCCCCCCCCCAAAAAAAAAGGATTAAAAGGAAACCTGCTACTTTTAACAAGGTTTTTCATACAGTTTCTTTATCAGCACCATGTGTGCTGGGAGTCCCCACTTGACCAGGCATTTTTGAAGAGCGAGGGATGCTGCAGGGCACTGGTGAGAACCGCTGCTCCCTGTGAAGCCAGGAACGCCCTTCACCTTGGTTTTTAGAGATCTAAACTCAGGTGCTGAGGCGTCAGCCTGGCTTCCCCTGGGCCAGCTCACCACTACTGATCCAGCTGCCCTCATGGTCCTGCCAAATCCCTCCCTCCGACTCCGCAGTTCGCGCTGGCACCCCTCGATGGCACCAGCCTCCCTCCTCTGCTACCGACTCTGGGCACTAGATGAAGTTTCAGAGGTAATGTCCTCCCATCTGCCTCCAATATGTTGCATTTGACATGAACTAATATCTCCTATTAATACTGCAAGAAACTGATCTGGAAAAATCCATTTTCAAGCAGAGTTGAGACAGGCCACAAGAAGAGAAACCTCGCCAGAAATGCGTGGGGAGAAGCCAGTGCCAGTGCCAAGCCCCCAGGCAGACCTACCGGCAAGGGGTTGAAGTTCTGGTCCACCAGGTGGTTGTGGCCGTGGTCGAGGAAGGAGTGCCGCACCACCACGTCGATGCCCTGGCTGGCCAGCAAGCCCAGCGTGTTCAGCCACCTGGGGATGGAGGGAGCAGAGTCAGGCCACTGTGGGGAGACCCCTTGGCCCCAGTGGCACAGCCGTGCTCCAGTGTACGGCATCACTCGTGTGCACCTGACCTGGCGCCTGCTCCCAGTGCCTGAGCCGAAGCCTTCAGATGGTTTCGCATGCACGTTATTAACCGGCTCCCAACATCTCTGCCCCGGCAAGCCTGCACACCTCTGCCCCCCCTGCAGCCACCTCTGCCCCAGCTGTGCCCACCTTGCATGTCCCAACACTGCACCCGAGCCCCTGTGTACACCCTGGTGTCGCAGCCCTGCACCCAAAGCCTGGGGTGCCCCCCCAGCCTGCCAGCACCCTGCACCCACCGTCTCAACAGTGGGGACTGGAGCATTGCAGCAGCCTGTCTCCTCACACCCCCCGGGCAAAGTCTTCAACCCTCACAGCCTGCCACAGCCCAGGTATCACAGGGATGTCCCCGCGCCTCCCTGCAAAGCCCAGATAATCTTCCTCTGTCTTTCACAATCACGGCCAGCTCTGAAGATGTGAACTGGGGCTTTGCAGCAGCATGCCCATGTCACTGGGCCGTGCCAGTAGACACGCCCCGGGAGCCAGGAATGGTTGTGGCTTCGAAGAAGGAGAGAAAATGGTTTCCAGAGCAGAGTCCTGCAGAGCACTTCCCTGGGCAGGTGCCCTGGGAGTGAATGCATGCAAGGACAGGTGGCTGCAGCCTGAACCAAAAATGCAGAGCGGGAGGAGGTCCAGGCAATCCCAAGCTGCCAAGCGAGGCAAGCCTGTTGGGATGCTGGCTCTGGGTCCTGGAGCTGGCATGCCTGGATCACACCTCCCCTTCCACACCCATGGGAAGGGTGCGGGTACACCATGGGTACCTGCATGGGATCCTGAGCGGTCCCCTCCTTGCTCTGCTTCTCTGGGTATGCCAGAGACTGGGTTGCCTACAGGAAAGCAGAGCTGACGATGGGTAATAGGGATGCTACGGAGAAAATAATGGTGCCCAGGCTGCCAGGGAGCACTGAGGGGGAGTATAGGTGGGGTCTCTGGGCACAGAGCTGGCCGTCTCCTGGCTGCAGCAGCTTTGCAGCACCTGAGCCCACAGAGCCCATGGGGGTGGCAGTGCCCTGGCACTGGTGAGCTGGTGTAACTCACAGGAACCCGGCCGCATACGAATCGGAGAGGTTGTTCATGCCTCCGGCCGAGGTCGTGCCAACACCTTCCAGCCAGATCTTTTTCCCTGGTGTGTACGTATTCACTACCTGTGTGGGACAAAAGCAACCAAAATGACTCCCATGAACTTGTGATTTAGAGCCAAGGCAGACATCTCCTGTGCTATGCTCCAGGAAGGCTTACAGAGACCTTCAGTAACGCTGCCGCTGGGCAGTCATTGCCTACCTGGTCTTGGCACAATCACTAGGTATCTTCACCATGTCTGAGTGGTGGGAGGCTGATCCTCACTCTCTCCTGTCGCTGCCACATATCCACTACCCATCTTCCGGAGCTGCTCCAAACACACCATCCCAACATGCTCTCACACTCCCAAACCCAGGCCCTACTCTTTCCCTATGGTCTCCCCACATGCTCTGTCCTGCAGGCTGCCCTTGCCATGTCACTTCAGCTCTCCATGTCACCACACAAGGTGGCTGCCAGCTGCAGGGAGCACCCGAGCCCCTATGGCTCTGCAGCATGGGAGCCCTGGGACATGTACTGGAGGCACATGGAGGAATGGTGAGCACCTGAGAATAAAGCAGTGGATGCCCCCAGGTTGTGGGGAGAGCCAGCCCCATGGCTGAGCAGTGACTGCTTCACCATCCAAGGGGTCCCTGGCACAGGCTGGACATGCAGGTGGCTCCAGCTGGCAGTGCAGACACCTGTGAGATGCCAGACAGGACAGAAGGGCTCAGATGGCCGGAGCTGCCCTCTCCCAGCACAAGCAACCTCCGGCATCACGCAATACCCCATCCTCTCTCCTGCATTCCCACTTCTCCAGGCCGGGTGATGAGCTCCCGTGACCAGATGTCTGCAGAGCCAGCGGCCCGAGAAGCACTCCGCGCAGCCTGATGGATCCTACCCCATTAGTGAGGAGCGCTGGAATGTGCTGGATGGACTGGGATCCCTCAAAGATGTTAAAATACGCCAGCTCTGGGCTGCCTCCCACTCACAGCCTGTGAGAGTCGACATCCCTGACTGAAGCCCCAGAGGTGTTGGCATCCTGCCTGTAATTATCTAAGCCCGCCACCTTCCCCTGTCGGAGAGGAAGCAATAAAACAGGGAAGTGGACAAGCCCAGCTGCTCTAATCAGCCCCGGCAGGATGCACGGACTCAAAGCCAAGCTGGAGGCTATTAGCACCCAGCACTGTGCTTTTGCTCAGCCACACTGGCATTCCCAGGAGTGCCCTTCCCCGGCCCTGCCCTGGGCAGACCAAATCCTGTGCCATGGGTGTGAGGGTTCCCCCAACCCACACCGAAGGCAACTCCTTACTGCCACTGGTCTGGGGATGGTTGGGGTCCAGGGAGCCCCTAGGGCCTGTGTCCCATCCTGCCAGGGGTGTCACCACCCAGCTGCCCAAGGCCAGGACAGCAAATGTCTTCCCCAGCGATCCTGCTGTCCATGCTCCGCTCCCTGGAGCAGTCTGCCCAGCCCACCCTGGGGGCTCCCGCTCCCTTCCCAGCCCACGGCAGAGGTGGGACACATGCCACCAGTTTTGGTGGGGCTGTGTCCCCCCAGCGGGAGCAGAGATGGCCGGTGCCTCTCACTTGCCCCTGCAGTGATCCCACCGGTCGCCCTGCCATGCCTCCCCGTGGCGCGAGGATCATCCGCATTCACAGATGATTCCCAGCTTGCACCGGAGGACTCGGCAAACGTCTGCTCTCCTCCAGTTTTGCTGTGCCGACCCTCGCATCCCCTTTCCTGGGGCCTCTTTGACTTGTTTACTCATCCTATGGATTCTCCCTGCAGGAATTACAACAGTAAGATATTGTGGTGACTGGTATGGTATGAAAACCCAGGCAAGACGGACCGACATCCCCTCTAGTCCCTAAAGCCTTCCCTGCTTACTAGGTGTTCCTTATTTGCTGTCAGACTGACAGCTCAGTGGGCCGGTCACAGCCCTGGTCCCTCTATCAGCTGAGGTGGGGGGACCCTGCAGAGCCCCGTCCCATACCCAGTCGCTGGAGATGCGAGCCGGGTCCCCCTGACCGGCGGGGAGAGGAGTGCTTGCTGCAGGCTGCGCTAACCAGGCAGAGCCGTGGGCTCTGACACAGCATGCCAGCAACAGCTGGGTTTTATAACACGGTCAAAACATGATCATGAGGGAAAAAAAAAAGTTGTTCATAACGATCATGATTCTCCACCAGTGAACATCACCCTGGAAATGCAACTGTCACAACTTTGCAAGCAACAGTTTTAGGGACTGTGAGCGAATAGGGCAAGATGTTACAGTAGGAGACGCCTCCTAAGCAGGGGCAGCACCAGCCCTGCTCTGGCTGGTTTGGTACCTCCTGGTTGCTCCCTCCCCTCCTCGGCCTCGGGAGCAAGTTTCAGGAATGGACAGATGAGAGACTGGAGAGAGTCAGCTGCTTTAGAAAGGCTTTGCAAGGCAGCGTCGCCCCTGTCTCGTGCATCCAGCCCGCATCCTGCCACACCTGCACGGCTCACGCCACGCTGCAGCCCGCAGCCGCTTCCCTCCTGACCCGCCACACATCCCACCCCGGGGCCAGGCACCGTGCTGCCTGGACTTTCCTCCCAACCCCTGGGTGAGGGCTGGCTATGTCTGGGCCGGGAGCACAGCCACCCCTGCCAGTCGCCCTCCATCCCTGCCCCATGCCAGCTCCCCTGGAAGCGCGTCGGTGCTGAGGCCAGAGCCCCGGCCACCAGCTGTGCCAAGGCCGGGCACTGCGGGCATGGTGTCCCCTCGCCCCTCGCAGACCCTTTGCACTCACGCACTTTCTGGATTTTCCTGATCTGGTCAGAGAGCGTGTCTAACAGGCGCGTTTTCAGGAAGTCATTCACTTTGGCCACTCGGCCATCAATGTAGTAACTGGAAGGAAAATAAGAAGACAAGGATCAGACAGCTGGGAGTAGCTCTGCCCCGAACCACATCCTCCCGTCCTGCTGCTGCCCCGCACCAAGAAAACTCTGCTCCAGGGGAGTCCCTGCTTGCAACCAGCCCTGCCCTGGCCCTCTGGCTGTGCCTGTGTCTGGAAGATGCTTTCAGTCTCCAAAACAAGGTGTGAGGTGGATGCACCCTGAACATTGAGCATCCTGCACTGCAGAAACCACGGGAAGTTTTGCACTTGCTTAACTATTGCTGGTGAAATGCTGGGAGCAGATCGCAAAAGGCTGGGAGCAAAATGCCACCTGGAAAGGCTTTGCAGCACCCTCTGCGCTGACCTCATGGAGACACCATGGAACGAGACCCTCCAACACGTTGCCTGTAATAGTCAGGCAGACCCTGGGCTCCACCACCAAGGAGATCTTGGGAGATCTGTTCACCTGGCTCGTCCTGTCTGTACCCATCCCCTGTCTTAGGGGCACCCTGCTTCCAAAAGGCAGATAAGCCAGTCAGCCCTGTGCCCAGTATCATTGCTACTGGAAAGACTTCTTCTACGGGATGGCAAAATGGAAGATGCACATCTAATGGCTGAAATGAAGATCCCCTTAGCCACAGGAGGACACTATGCAGACAGCAGGGAGGAGAAGGGTCCCAAGCTGGGGCTGGCAGGGCCCAGCCGCTGCCTCCCTTCCCTTGGTGAAGCCACATCCAACCAGAGTTACACAGACCCTTCTCCCTTTCCGCAGACTTCAATACAGCCATGGGTGCTGGGATGCATAACGGGCTGAAGACCTGGGGTCTGAAGAAAGGTGGATTCAGCTTTCCAGGGCTGATTTCTCCATAACATGCATCTCACCCACACCAGTGAGCAGCTGTAGTGGCCGTAGTGGCTGCTTCACTTGGGTGCTGAAATGCAGGAGCATCCCCAAAGGACGCTGCCATCTAACTCAGCCTCAGCCAGAACGCCCAGCACACGTGCAACATACACGAGTGCTCAGAGAGGATTTTTGCTTCTCACTGCTCCGAGTGACTACCCAGGTAACAGGGTAAATGCACTTGGAGCTGCACAGGGCTGTGCTGAAAGGGGAGCAACACCAGGACTAACTGGCCCAGAACAGAAATGCATTAAATGAGAAGAGTGTCACCTGCCAATCCTCCCCCAGAAGTGTAGTCCCTGCTGTGTCCCCAGTGAAGCACAGGATCATGCCCAGTCTCGCTCCAACGTTGTGTAACCCAGGGAAGGAGGAAAGAGGCATTTCTGTATGTCTGTGTTGACTGGAAGGTGCTAAGGGCAGAGATTATCTCTGGTGGGGACTTGGGAAGTGTTCTAAATCATTCCAATCACTTATATGCTATCGAACCACTGGCTGCCGGGAGGAGAGCAGATCTGTAAGCAGCAGGCAGCAGTGGGGTTTAGAGAGATTACTTTTTTAAGACAAAATTACAAAGCCATGGACTCTGGGGATGGCAGATGTTTGGATTTTTGCACAGCACTTAAGAACTGAACAGAAACGATTTTTTCAGACTGCTGTGGACTAAAAACCCCATCACCTGGGCTGCAAACTGGCGGAAAGGCCATAAAAATAAGGTTGTATTAAATGGGAAAAGATGGAGTTAGAGAGACCTCAGTCTGCGTATGGCTCCTCCAACACAGCAGGCTTTCTGCAGGGTTCAGCTTGCCTGCACAAGCTGGTATGGTCCCAGAAAAAAAAACCCTCAGAAAGCAAAGGCAGGCTTGCATCTTCTCATTGACTCGTCCGAGTACCAGGTATGCTCTGACCTACAGCTCTGCTGCCAAGGGAGAGGAACATCTCTCCAGGAGCTGCCCCAAAGGAGGCTCTGCCATCCCAGGGACCACGCAGAGGAGGCAGCCTGGGAAGGTGCTGCTGTGCTGAGCACAGCCAAGACCCCGCAGGGAAAATAAATGCCCCAGGACCGTGCCACAGTCACATATTTTTGACAGAGAAATGGGGACTGGCAGAGGGATGAAAGGCAAAAATAAACTTTCTTCAGTATCAGGAAATCTTGTTGGTAGTACGTCTCCTGGGGGAGCACCTTGGAATTGGGTATTTAAGCAGAGCATGAAGACAATTACAAGCTTCTGTAAGATGGGCAAGGATCTCTTCCAGATTTGTCTGGGAAGTTTTCAGACACCAACAGGTACTTTCCACCTCCCCAAAGTGGGAAAGAGGGAAAATGGCACCAGTTGCACAAGGCTTGTGAGGAAGAGGTCTTCACTGGTACAAGGCTGCTCAGGAACTGGTGAGCAGTTTCCAGCTGTAGGCTTTGTCATTGAGATTTGGGCATTTCCTTTTGAGAACTTCAACTGTCATTACTGACAGTATAGAAATCCACAAAATGCAAACAACTGACATGTCTTTAAAGAAGCAGCACTTGTTAGGCGTGGATTATTCCCAGAAGCAAAGGCTGCAGCTTTGCTGATATTTCCAATGACTCAGTGCACTTGACTTTAAAAAAAAAAAAAAACAACAAACAAACCTCGAACAGTTGCAACTCTCCAACCTCCCAAAAAGCCAGCAGCAGCTGCAGAGAGCTCCAGCCTGACGAGTACCTCCAGAGGCAGCAGCATGGTGCACAGGCAGTTGGGCTGAGCCAGCCCCGGATGCTGCAGCATCCGCATCCTCCTTTCCCTGTGCCGGCGAGGTCTGAGTGCCAAAGGAGCCGAATGGACAGACCCTCCCCAGCACAGGCAGGGGTCTCTGGCAGCCACGGCTCTGCAGAGGCAGAGGACGTGTAGCTCATGGACAAGCTATTCAGCTCCAACACGGGCTGGCAGAGCTTCCAGTGGGCTCTGAGCATGATGCAGCACCAGAGTTGGCCCTGAAGCCTAGGAGATTTCAGCATGTCCCCCATGCGCACAGACTATGCCCATTCTCATAATACAGAAGAGAATAGATACAGGCAATTGTATGCAGGGCTGACTCATCGTGTCCCCCAGTTTGATACCACTATCTCTGTAGACAATCTGCAGGAACTTGAGACAGCCAAGAAAAAGAGGGATCTAGCAACTAAATCCTAGACGAGACATACATCTCAGAGGAAAGGTTGCGTACGGCCACTTTGGGTGCCCTATTATACTATACAAAGCTGTGGCCAGTTCTTCCCCTTCTGTTTACATTTGCCCATTTCTAAAACCCCCATTTGAGTATGCCCTAGAAACCCGGGATGGGATCAGTGCACTTTGCAAGGGGAGGTGTGACTGTATCACTCCTGACATGGCCAAACCAGAGCATTGTGCAGGAGGAGAACTCCACCAAGAGCTGGGCAGGGATTTGTGCAGGCATGAGGAAATGCATCACCCCAATTCCAGGCCCCCATCCCTGGCTGGAACTGCAGCATGAGACTCGAGACACAAAGACAAGAGCTGGGAACAGTACATCAAAAAAGCTGCTGCCAGCAGGTCTACTGAGGCAGGGCTGAGCACGGCTGCCAGCCAGAAACGCCTGTGTTCTGGGGCAGGCTGCAAGGCCAGGGCACGCACAGCCCTCTCAGAGAAGGGAGCCAGGCACCTGGGGCTATACGTCTCTATCCTGTCACCTCCGGGACTTGTGCTGCATTTACAATAGTTTTCTGGAAAGATCCACAATCTGCTGTGTGGGACCACGAGCATCATCCCATATTTAATGAAGGCAGTGCACTGGCTCCTGGGCAGCTGGTTTCATTTACCTCCCCTTTCATTTTAAAGAGAAACCTTTGCCCCTATTATCTGACCTCTTCTTCTGTTGCAGTTAATTACATTAAAGCCCACTTCCCAAAGCTCAGGAATTTCCGGATCTACTTTGTTGCCTGCTGCTACGGGGAGAGTCTGCTAGGAATTAGGGCACTCGCCTGCCGGGGACGCCAAGCGGGGAGATCCCCGCCATCAGCGTGACACCCCGCTGCCACCGCAGCTGTGAAACCAAGACGCCTCTACCGACAGAGGCAGTCCCCATCCCTGAATATCTTCCCAAGGAGAGGGCAGAGACCCTGTCTGCAGCACAGGACACAGGCAGCCCCACTGCTTCCCCTGGAGAGGAGAGGCAGGATGCGACCCGCTCCCCCCAGGTAAAGACCTGCGGGCACAGGGGAGAGGTGCTGCCCACCTCCAGTCAACTAATAAATGCACTGACAAAGAAGAATGACTGGGTGCTGCTCTCTGGCCCTAAAGGCAGAACTCACACCCGTGCCTTTCTCTGTCCCCAGATGAGGTGCTGCTGGTGGGAGCCATCTCTTGCCCATGCCGTCTCCCCAGTCATGCCCTGGCATTGCCTGGGATCATGCTGGTGGCCAGGGCCATGAAGCTGCCAGGGACCGTGCCCTCCATCAGACAGTGCAGAGGATGGCAAGCCAGTGGGCAAAGCTGTGTCCTGGCCAGGTTTATTTACAGGTGGAGATAGGCCAGTAATTCCTTCATGCAACCCTTTCCTCCAGACACAACCTCAGAAGACACTGCACTCTGAACACTCACAGTATGCTCGTGCAAGTCCAAATATATTCCCTTGGTAAGTACATTGCAGGGGGTGGCAGTGTCCATGCTGAGCAACTCTGCCCAAGCATCTTTGGGAAATCTGCCCTCTGCAGCTACTGCCTCATGAGCAACTCTGCCTGCATGCTCAACATGTCTAAGCCAGAAGAGATGTCACCCAAACCAAGCCCAGCAAAACCATTTTAAGCAGCATCCCCTATATGCCCATGTGCCTGGCATCTCTGGTTTGCCACATAGGGTGGGTGAATTTCCATCTTGGAAGATAACGTGGCATTCTCCAAGGAGCCAAAAGGATAGATGTCCACTGGCTTTGAAGAAGCAAACATTTACTTTCCCTGTAATTAATAGGGATTTGTGCTTCAGAGGCAGCTTTGCATAAGGATTTGCCCATTAAATATGCAAAACTTGAAGTTTTGCACAACATTTTGGATGGAAAAACAGCCGTACAGACTGAGAGAGCACGCTTGAGGATGGGACTGAGCATGGCTGCAGGTTTAAGTGGACAATGAATCATCACCATGGGTGAGGACGCCAGTGCTGAGCAGAGAGATGGCTGTGGGGAGGTTTCTGAGCAGTGGAAACCCGCATCCAGAGACTGAGGGGGTCCACAATAAACCAAGCATTTACTCATAACCAAAAATAACAAACTAAATTATCAGGGAAATGCCAAAACTCTTGGAGCCTCTGTCAGTCCCACCTGCCACACCCTCCTTTAGTGGAAATTCCCTGGGCATTTTGAAGCCATTCACACATCCCTCTCCAGCAACACATTACTTCTGAATAGGAAGGCACACATGCTGAGTTACATATGTAAGTGAAACCATACTCCGAAAGGCTGGCGAGGTTGCTTATTTCCACCCAGTGTCACTTTTCCGTCAGCTATATTTCAGATATATTCTGTTTTCACACAGAGAATAGGGATCTCTGCAATGTATTCCCTTCTCAATTCCCTTTCTGGATCAAGCACAGCATTTCAAAGGAATACCAGATTTGACAAATTTATAATCGATATCCCGGGAGAACGTTAGGGTTTGGAACAGAAATGTTCATACTTGAAGTTAGACAGCAGTTTAGTTTCCTGCTAATAATTTTCTTCTTGGATACAAAGGAACTTGTTTTGTTTTGCTGTTTGGAGCAGAGGGATGAGACACTGTTTTGACATTTATTCATAAACAGTACAGAAGCCCAGCTCGGAGCTGTGGCCATTGCCAGGCCTCGCAAATGCATACGGGTGCAATCCCCAGAGCTGCAAACCCAGCCTGGGGGAGAAGCATCTCCTCCGCTGCAGTG
This sequence comes from Balearica regulorum gibbericeps, assembly GCF_011004875.1. Classification (NCBI taxonomy): domain Eukaryota; kingdom Metazoa; phylum Chordata; class Aves; order Gruiformes; family Gruidae; genus Balearica; species Balearica regulorum. The sequence continues at coordinate 16,206,485 of NC_046190.1, forward strand.
GAAATGGGTCAGCAAGCAGTGTCTCAGCTCTGCGACCCTTGCGAGGAGCTGCACCAGTCCTCCCGCTCGCAGGCTGCTGGTTCAGCGCAGCCACTCAGCACCAGAGCTGCCGAACACTTTACACTAATCCTATAAGAAGAGGTTTCAAAGCAGCTGTGCGGGCAGATTCCTTGCACACCAGGATGAAACTCCACATCTGAAGCGTGGAAGTTTGTTCCTTCAACTCCTCCAAGGGCTTGGCCCAGTGATCAAGCCCTGTTGCAGAAAGCGAATTCCTGGACTAAGTAAATGTGATCAGCACATCGTGTAATCATGAAAAGCAAACTCCCAGCTGAGACATAGATCATCCTTGCACAGCATGAGCCTGTAAGTAACACAAATCCCACTCCAAATGCTCTGCTACCCTGTTGCACCAAAAGCTGCTGCTGCCTGGCAGTGAAGCCCCAGGAACCAAACACCCAAGCAAGCAACACTGCGGTGCAGCAAGGCAAGCTAATCTCCCTGAGGAACAGGACTTGCTGAATGCTGGTGCTATAAACCACTCTGAGATGCCAACAGCTGCTTCTGCAGGAGGCTCCAAGGTTAACGCATCAACACAGAGACTCTGGGCACACTTGCAAGAAAACCTCATGTCTTAAAACCCACCAAGCTCTTTTTAAGAGCAGGTCTCCAGGTGGGCTTTACAAACCGCGCTGTTATACTTCAGCAAAGCAACCTGAGTACCACACAAAGGGTCACTGAGGAGGATCGGTTTAGGAAGCAAGCCCTGTGGGCAGCACACAGAAGCCCACCCTGGACCTGAGACCCAGGCTCCCATGCTCAAGGCCAGTGCTCCATGTGGGAAGTGTAACCCACCATCAGAGAAAATCCCCTTTTTTCTGGGAATGGGGGGTGGGTCTCACCATCATTTTTGCTCCAGTGAATGCCTGTCTCTGAAACCTGTTCTTTCTGTGGCAAGAGAGAGTCCTGCCTGTCCCACAAATGCTTTTTCTATCAATTCTGGTGGTCACTGTTGTGCTTGCATGCTGCCTCACCTTTGCACTGGCATTTACACTCCCACTACTGCAGAGGGTCAGTCTGCTGGGGAACCTACCTCTGGCCACAGTGTGCAAACTGGGGCAGCTGGAAAAAGATGTTTATGGATTTTCCCCCAAATAAGAAAACCTTTCCCTCCACTTGATGCTTCTCAGACAGTGCTACAGCTCAGAGCTTGCTTTGCCTCTTCTGAACTGCAGCGCATGTCCATGTGTAGGAACCAGGGGAAATCAGGTATCAGCACCCCTCTGGCAGCCCCACTTGAGCCTGGATCTTAGATGTTCACCTCCTTTCCATCAGCATCTGCTTCTGGGGCCCCATCTGCACTGCAGGACAGCGGTGTGTCTACGGACACCTGAGACCATTACAAAATGGAGTGGGGAATAGGGCATTAAGTGTTTACCATTGGACTAAGCTGCCTCTCCCTCCTCTGGGCCAAACCAATTTAGCTTCAGGCCAACGGCTGCAAGGAGACAGCGATCAGGGTGAAAGGAAAAGGGCTTTCAGACAGTCCCAAACATCTGTCATATGCGGCTTTTGCTTCCCTGTTGTCCCCACCTCGGCCACCACCGGAGCTGCCTGTCTTGCCAGCTGTGCCCGGGGACTCGGCCATCCGGCATGGCTTTGTTTCCAGCAATCAGGCAGGCCAGGCATGCAGGCAGTGGTATTTTTAGCCTCTGTCTCAGCTGCAGTGGTAAAGGTTAATATATCCCCTCCCGTATTTGTTCAAGAGGCTCCAGAGGGATGGACAGAGCCTCTTTCACCTATTTAAATGCAGCAGGAGGACAGAGGAGGTGGCTGTCACACATCTGCCCCCTCTCACACCCAGACAGCACATCAGCTCTGCTCCCATCCTCGTCTGATCACTGCAATTAGTGTTGGAAAGTAGAAGAAGTGGTGAATACCTACTGTTGCCAGGTAACAGCATCCACCGTGCTGCCAGCCACTTTCATGAACCTGTAGGAAAAAGAGGAAGAAACCATATAAGCCCAATGTTGTCACAGGGGAAATCCTAAAACAACTGATGCCCATCTTACATCACAGGATACCAAAGGGGGTCAACTCCAGTCACAGATCCTTTCTAATGAAACCTTTGCATCCTTAAATGGAAAGAATAAATTATACTTTCTACAAATGCCTGTAACAAACACAGCTGAGAATAATGGAGTGAAACCCAACTGGCAGCAGAGCTCTGAGCATCATTTTGGGGCAGGTAGGGAAAGATTTGGAGCACAACAGAATTTCAGGAACAAGGGTATGTAGTTAGTTCTACGAGAGCAACAACCCTCAATAGTGATTAAAGAAAGTTTTAAATGCCCATCTTAAAAGGAGACACTTCTTCACCCAACATGTACTTAAGCTGAGGAACTCCTTCCCTGGACTCAAGTAAGAACTGGCAAAATGGAAGAAAAAAATAGCAAAGCTATTAGATGCAAAGATGCCATGTCCAGCTCAGGAAGCCCCTGAACATTGGAGGATGGGAGGAAAGGCTGGGCAAATACTGCTACATGCTTCCCTTTTTTTTTGATGCTCTTTCTTGGGCATTAGGTGTTAGCAAACTGATGGGATTCCGACCTGGGTGCACTTTTAGTCCATCTAGTTCCTATTACTAACCATGCACAAGGTTACAGTTATGTGTGTGTATTTGTCTCCTGATCTTAAAGACAATTCACCTCCAGACAGCTGCTATGTGAGTCAGACTTGAGGCTACACAGGTGTATCTGCTTATGCTGATGATGCCAAACCCAAAGCAATTCCTAATCTTGGGCACTGTACGTGATCACCGCAGCAGCCGCCTCTGCCACAGGCTTGCTCCATCCAAGACATTTCCTCTCTGACTCCCTGGTCCAACAATGCAAAACGCACCTTTGAAAACTGTGGCTCCCAGGAGGAAGCCCAAGCAGTTACTCTGTTCTTACGCTTAGGAGCAGAGATATGAAAATACACAAAGGCACACACCAACTGGACAGGCACACTTTTCTGTTCAGTAGTGTAACGTGTATAGCTAATGCATTTTGGAAGTGATAATGTATGCACGTGACAGGAGACACTAGCTTGAGCAAGTGAACGTCACGAGAAAGAAACCGATGCGCAGGAATCCCGGGAACACAACAGGAATCACACAGCTGCCCTGACTCCACTGGGACACAGGGATGAGTAGCATTGGGTCCTGTGACCCCAACTCCCCCAGGACAGCCCCGTGACCAAGGGTGGGGAAGGGAAGGTTTGTAAGGAGAGATGAGACCTTTCATCAGGCCAGTTGTGATGGCAGAGAAGAACAGCAAGCTTTCCAGCGCACGAGCCTCTAATCAGGTCTGAAACAAGAGCAGCAAACTTCAGGCTAAATATAGCTCGGAAACAATCATTCTGACTTTAAATTAATGACGATGGTCAATTATAGGCTGGGACAAAAGGGCAGCTGGACCCTGTGAAGCATAAGAGGACACTGGCACAGGCAGGGGTAATAAATCCCTGTGGACAGAGAGGGAAGAGATACAATTAGAAATGGAAAAACAATAACATGCTGTAAAACCTTGTAGCACTGATGCATCCCTGATTCTGCTGCCTAGCAGCGCTGTGAGCTTCAGTTCCCAGGCTTGCCTTTCAGAAGTGCCTTTACATCTCTCCTGAGGGTCAGGCCTGGGAGGCCAGTACCAGGGCATTGGTTTGGGGATGGTTCTTCCCCAGCTGAGCAGGGTGAGGAGACCTGCTGGACTAGTCGTGGTGCAGCCAGAAGGAGAGGTGCAAGCTCCCCACAACCCACATGGGTCATCTGGTGAAAAGGGGATTTTGCAAATATTGTTCTACAAAACTAAGTGTACAGAAATATGCTAAAAGGATCAAAAAACCCAACTCCCAGGTTTTAAATGCTCAGTACAGGGACTGCTGCCTAAAATGTAGCACATGAAGCATACAAGAGTGAACTAATGAACTCTAAACTGAAATTATGAACACAATCTGTATTGGGTTTGAAGATCGATATATTGCAATTGGGTTTGAAGATTAGCCCAGCTTGCTTTCTAACTTTAAATGCTTTATGTTCTGACTGCAAAATAAACCATCCTAAACTTTACTAAATCACCTCTTCAGGCTCAGCTTGGCAATCTCCACTCGCAGTCCAAAACCATGAGCAGACTGAGTTCAGAGGAAGAAGCTCTCTGGTTTTCTTTACCACTTCCACAGAGCCTACAGCCCTGCTGCAAACACACCCACTACAGCTGACTTTGAGCAGGGACTGAAAAGCAAAGCAAACCCTCAGTATGACCTCCAGCATCCCTGGAGCAGCAAAAGCAGGACATCTGTCTGTCCCATTTCCCATGTCTCTAGGAAGCTAACTGACCTGTTATTAAAAAGCTCTTGAGAAAATGACACAGGCATCACTCAGGTGGCACAGTACAGACCAAAAACAGGACAGAAAAGGTCCTGCCTTGCATAGAGTTCCTCTTTGGTCTCCATAAGAGTGAAATAAATCAGTTAGTTCTGGTCGTTTTCAAATTTTACCTTAAAAGATGCATATCTAGCTCAAATTTTGCTTTCCATGTCTGTCTGTCTTCCTTTTATTGAGATTTTTGCAGGATGAAGTTCAAAAGTTCCTGGTAAAACTTCAAGTGCTGTCTCAATGGTGGAGTTGTGCCTGGAGCACCCCAGAGGAGTTGGGCAATGGTCTCTACCCTCCAAAGGGAACCTAGAGCAGCTCAACAGCCAACGAGTGGTACTGCACAAGAGATGAAAGCCCAGGGCAGGTGGAGATACAGAGATGCACAGGTATCCAAATATCCTTGGCTTAGCAATACAGATGTAACTAATCCCTTTATTCCTGTAGCACCTGTGCTGCTCAAACCACAGATTTTGAGGCCAGTGAAGATCCATACGGTCCAAATGACCAGTGCTGGCACATTTTTATCTGGGATTTCCTGGACTGCGTGATGTCCATGTGTGCAACGCGGCGCAGGCAGAGCAAACCAGACGCTTCCGGGAGGGCTCAGATCCCTGCACATGTGCTGCACAGATGGGCTGGGCTGGCGCAGTAAATCTGCCATTTTCCTACACATTGGCCTTTCTCTGTGAGCACCAATCAACCACGCAGCACATGTGCAGTAAATCCCACCCCAGGAGCAGTGGGACAAGCTGAGCCTGTGCCGTGCAGGCAATGTGGACAACCACTGTAGCGATGCCCTGTGGTAGCAGCTCCAGGGCATACCCATGCGGTATCCCTGGCTGGACTTCCACATGTCAGAAATTTAGGCAAATGTAAAAGTCCTCAAAATCTGCTGGGGCAGCATCTCTAGGTGGGAAAACAGAACACATCAGCGGCCTGAACAGGAGCCTTGGGCAGGGAATTTTTGATACGATGGATTAAACAAAGTCACTGAGCTCGGATATGTCCATCTCCTTACCCTTGCAGCTGCCCATGTGCCAGTGCCCCATGCCAGCATTACTACTTGTGGGACCTGTGTTGAGCTAGAACTGAGGCTCAATAAGCTTTTAAATAAGCAATGAGAAAAATGTAATTTAACAATGATCACTCACCCAAACAGTTCACAGCTCTGTCCCAGAAATGGTAATACTGGCATAACATGGGACAGCACCTCGCAGGTCAGGAACGAGCTGTGGCAGAGCGGGGCAGGAGAGCTGGACACCCTGAGGTGGTACTGACACCGTAACTCTATATTGTGAAACCATGCCTCAAATCTGACCTTCCTCAGAGCATCTCCCATAGCCACATCTCCCAGGACCGCAACTTTCACTTGAGTGTGGGCACATCTCTGAAATAGATCTCATGTCCTGATTCAATACTGAATCACAGTGCACCTACTTGCAACCTTAAGCAAATTGCTCCCATGGTTAATTAGCCTCCGAGTATGTTATTTCTCATCTGAGTGTGTCTGGCTTCAGCTTCCAGCCACTGGAACTTCCTAGGTTTATTCCTGATACATTAAAGAGCCATCTGCATTTGGAAACCTCTTTCCCATGCAGGTAATTGCAGATTGTCATCCTTTAAATAAGAAAAAAGTGATCCTGTAAAAAAAGAATGCAGCTGCATAAGGACACAAGTTACTATCACACAGGCTCCCAGGTGGTTTAGGATCATCATCTGACTCCTGGGTGATGGACTTCACAAACACGGGTTGTTTCATCTGTTACTCCCTGGAGTACTACATAAACAAACTGACCCCCCCAAGCCCCAAATGTGGGAGCAACACTGGCCTGCCCGTGGTGCCGCGGTGGATCCCTTGAGCTGGGTGGCAGACCTCTGCCCTTTGAGCCAACAGTGACAGGTAGAAATAGCTTTATCTTGTGTCTGAATTGGGTGGTGAGGGGGACTGAGGCACAGGCTTCACTCACTTCTTCAGGTTCCAGTAGCACAATCAAATACCCGCAGCAGCAGAGACAGGCACTCAACCCAACTCATGCTGCCTGCTGCAAAGACTTTGACCTGCAGTGCCAGAGTTCAGACAGGATTTCACTCCGGGGAGCGGACCCTGTTGGGGACTACGTATAAATGTGCTACTATATTGTATTCTTTCTCTGCTCAACATTACCTTTCTTCAACCAACCTGATCTACAGTAGGGCTGCACAAACCTTCTAGCAAAGAGAGCTTTATGTCCCATACTGTCCCACCCAGCCTTGGTAATCTGCACTCCAAGGACCCTGGAGGTTGTATTTGGACCATGATGTTGCATGATGCTTTTTTCAACCATTGATTTGTCCAGTCCCTTTCTGAACACACACCTCCACAACACCCCTCCACAATACCCTGTCACAATGACTTCTACAATGCCATCACATACCATGTGAAAAAGTTTCCTCCTCCTTTCCAAAGCTTTCTTCCAAACTACTTTCTGCACTGTGGAAAAAACACCCCATTCACAGGCTCACGGGCCTCGGTAACATTCCCTCTGAGCTGTCTGTCTTCCAAACAGCTGAAGAGGCATAGCCTATTTAATCTCTTCTCATGTGAAGAAATCCCATACCTCTGCATATCCTCAGTTCCTCTCCCTGTAACCCTCCTGGTTCTATTACATCTTTTCCGACATGAAATGACTAAGATTGTAGATAGCAATCAGGGTGAAGGTACACTGTGTACTTACACAGAGGCATCTCATCTATGTCTTTTCTTACCCATTTTGTTCTTCCGATACAGGTGACGCTGATTTTGGCATTCCAGCCATCCAGATCAAGTTTCAGCAACAACTATCTTAACCCTTTCCTCCTGAGAGAGATAACTAAATCCTTTGCTTATATCTCAGATCCTTGACCCTGCTATATAACCAACTGCAATATGCCTCATCATATCCTTCACCTCTCATTTCATTGTATTTATGAATGGATTCAATCCTAAGTTAAATGCTACCAGAGCTTGAGTTCATGCTGCAGTCACCTCCTCCTTCCTTTGTATCATTAGTTTAATGTTGCTTGTCTTATAGCTTGATTTTTTGTACAGAATTCTTGCTCTGGACATATTCAGTGTCCCAGTATATCCTGTCCCACCAGCCCTGTGGTAGCTTGCATAAGGGTGAAGCTTCTGGCTCTGCTGAGACACGCTCTCCTCTGTGGCATCACTAAAGAGCCTTAGACAAGTACAGCAAGGATGTACTTTCTAAAGAAAGTCAAACAGCCAAAACAGAAATTCTGAAAAATACAGTGCTTACAAGTCCCCTGTATCAAACAGGGCAGAAGTCCTTGTCAGCAAGAGGACAGGACAAATACCTACATTTCTTCCTGAAACCCACCCAGAGTTCTTCTCTCTGCCAGATACTACCTACTCCAGGCTCTCCTTGTTTCTCTTCCCTACCTGAATTTAAACAAACAAGCTCTGCCCATAGACTGCCTTCGGCTGCTACTCCAGTACAAGTCACAGATAAAAAGCAATGCCTGGACCAACTGATGTGTGCTGACCTGCTCAGCCAGCCACAGACCTCTTTGCCCTTGTAAAGACATGGACACAAAGCACAGGCAGTCATCGTAAAAATACTATGAAAGACTCTCCATTTTTAGCACCTTGATTTTCTTGGCCTCTGGTTGTGTTGGACCCCAAGCGTATAGCCTGTGCCATCTCGCGAGCTATACGCTAACACCTCTCTCTACCACAGAAGCACCAACACGGGAATCCAGGCTTGGGGTTGATTTGTGGTTGCATGGACAGGGCTGAGGATTGGGACAGGTTTTAACCCGACTTCCTACCTGGGCTACCCACAGGTAATCAAGACATCACCTCCGTGCCCCCTCCCAACCCTGCCAGGTCCATAGCTGGCAGGGAGGAAGGGCTTCATCAGCACTGACAAATGTGCTTCCTCACCTTTATGGCCCCTTTCAGAGCACTGTAGAATGATATCATCACCAAAAGCAGACAAAGGGACCCAAATGGGTGGTTAACTCATGGGTGGTACTACAAACCAGGAGCAGGAGGCAGTAAAATCACTAATGATGAGAAACTCTCGTGCCTTGTGAGGTGAAGACTGGCATGTGGGAGCTTCCTTACCTGCTGCTGCCACCTGGCCAGAGATGCTGTGGCTCTGTGACCAGAGGGTGGATGTGCAATGGTGACAGCAGCAGCAAGAAGGGGACAAGGAGGCTGGAAAGAGGGCAGAGAGAAAGCCAAGGAGGCAGGAGGTCTGGTGGCTCTGAGAGCTGTGGGATGAGGACATAGGGAAAGGCTGTAGCTCCAGACAAGAAAGATTTTCACTTCTCTGGTGACTTCAGTAGGCTCAGGACCCAAACTGGCCACAGAGCATCAACAACAGCCAGCCTAGCACGGACACAAGTGCCCACCAGCCCTTATCCTCCCAGCACTGCAGCTCCTGCCATGGTGGATGTAACACCTCAGCTTGTAAGTGTCCAGCGACACCAGCTAAGGAACAAAAGGTCATGAGAGCACCTAGCCAAATCGGCCCAGGCGTGCCGGTGTAAGTTTTGTACCAAATATTCTGAGCTTTAACATGTATTTAGCATCTCTTCTTCCTAATAGCATTCCCTCATGTTTCTTCTCTTCCGGCACTGAATGTGTGATTCAATCATGCATTAACCTTTGTGTCTGATTCCTGATCTGCTGTTAAAATCTACGTTAATTCCTTAGAATCTCACAATTTTTTCCCCAAGCAAATTCTGAACAGTTCTGGGATTCCGGTACCCGCAGACACAGTAGGTAGCTAACATGGTCTGCTCTCCAACAGCTCAGGCTGCATGAATGGTCTAATTAACACCTCATCAAACTCAACTGTTGGTTGTGTCTGGAGAAATTCCCTCTTGCACCTGTGCATTCACAAGACACCATTTCTAGCCTCCCACACAGCAGGCCCCAGCCATCGGAGCAATGCTCCATCACTGCAGAGCCTATCCTTACATCAGCAGTAGCGGTCCTGGTCCCGTCTCCAGAACTTGCCAGCCCAGAGTGACACTGATAACACTCTGTCGCTGCTCTGAGCAGGGTGGTGCAAGAGCTTAGGAGCAATAACTCAGCAGTGAAGGGTGTGAAAAGCCCACACCACTGCGTTTCAGGCAGGGCTCTCCTCCCCTCACTGTATCCTACCTCCATCATCAGATGCAGAGGTTTCACCCACCACAGCTTTGTGTCACTTGCCTAAGGACAGACTTTGCAGTGGGGCAGCGTGCACACACCCCTGCCAACCTTCAGGTGCCTGATCTGCACTCATGATCTAGCCTGTCTAGCAGACCCCAGAGAAAGGTGGTGCCCCAGGAGGGGTTCAGTCCCACCCTGTCCTGGAGGACAGGCCCTAGGATTGGATCAGAATGGCCCTGGAGGTGTCCATCTCTCACCACTGAGACAGACAGAGCCTGGTGCACAGCAGAGCGCAACACCCAATTCACGTTGACAATATCATTATTATTGCAGGGCAGGGTTTAAACATAAAGAATAAGTTTAGCTTGTTTGCTTGAGATAACAGTTAAATAATAGACTACAATGCTTGGAACAGAGCATACAACAGGAAAATGTAATTTTAAGTAATAATTCATAATGAGATTATTCTGAATGTATCAACACCTCAGGTAACTCTAGAGGCTTTCCCTGGAGAACATCTAACTCCAGCTTCTGCTGTTGGAGATCACACTCCCTGGGCCACTCTGAGAAATCTTTTCCCGCTTCAGCTCATTTCCATTATTTGCTGCCCCAAAATCCGCTTCCTCACTTTGTGTAATGGGGTACTGCTTACCTGGCAGACTAACCCACCCATCCTGACTCCTGTGCTGGGGTGTATCATCTCTCCCCTCCAGCCTTACTTGAGTCGTAATCTTCCACTTGGCATATCTTTTCCTATCTGGTTGACTTCTGCTTTTCATCACGTTTTTTAAAATAAGAGCAAAACTTTGCAGATTTCACATCATCGTGACTATCACCTGTACGCACTTCATCCTACCGGAAGCACTACATAGACCACTCATGGTCGTCTAGCAAGGCAGACAGCAGGCTTGCCATTGAGAGCACTTTCCTAAATTCCTTCTCCTGCTTGCTGTGTGGTGCTCATTTAGGATCCCCGGAGGCATGTCCTGGCTGTGACAGCCCCAGGCACATGCTGAGCCACATCCCATCGACCAGTTCTGCGATGCTCCCACTGAAGGCAGAGCTCTCGGTAGCAATAACTGAGTTCTGAAGAGACCTCAGGGAGCTGTTGGGAATAAAGCTCACGCTGTCAAGTAGCTTAGGCACCGGGGTTTATTTGTTTGTCCTTTTGCAACTCCATTTCCAAATACTGCAAATGAGCATTTAGCCCTTTGTCTTTGTGTAATCAGACTTGTTCCTCCTCTTTACGCCCCGCCTGGTAATAATGGGTTCTTTATGTGGAAAGACAAACAGCTCTTGTCTCGCAGGAACCCATGGGCTGTAAGGCCATGCAGGCACGTGCCACTCGCTATGAGCTGCGGACACCAGGGTTTGGAGTGCAGGACACAAAATTTCTCCAAGGGAGAGAGAAATCACTTTGTGCACCTGTGGACCAGCATCACCCTGGCAGGCAGGGACGGCAGCAGAGAAACAGCTTATAGCTTGGAGAGCAGGCATGCTCGTTACAGCTCTTTCAGACCAATGTGGAGGTCTGGAGAGCCCCCCATCATCCCGTCTTCAGGGCTGCTCAAATCCTAGCTCTTACCTTCCTTCCCTTTCATTTGAGATGGTGTTTCTGTCATCCTCTCCATCAGATTGTATGCTACAGCCTCGCTCCCGGGGTCGCCGTCAGTCAGAGCATGGCTCCAGCAACGCAGAGCTGCCGGACCACCCTGGCCGTGCGACTCAGCTCTTCCGACCCTTCTTCCCTGGGACCCGGCTGCAGCGCACGAAGGGCAAACGCAGCAGTAGGACTTCCCTTTCTCTAAGAGCTTCTTGGCTCTCATCCCTGTTGTTTTTCTTACTCAGCCTGCTCCTCCCGGCGCTAATAGATTTCCTGCTGATCAAGGCTACTACAACATTTTGTAACTCCCCCCACGCCATACCAAACACCAGGGCTCTGGCGAGCGATGCGACTGTGTGGCATCGGTGGCAGCCGTGGTGTGGGCACAGGGGCTGCTCCCCCACTTTCACCAGTGGGAGGGATGCTGGTGTCACAGCCGGTTCCACCAGCTTTATGGTTTCTTTGTGCTGCTGCAGCAGAGCTGAGAATCTGGCCCTGGCTCCCTCCCTGCCTCGCCGGGGACTGCATCAGTGTGCTGTTTATTGTTTCTGCCAGATCATTCATGCAGATGTTAATGAATGCTAGACCCAGCTTTGCTCCCAGCAGAGTCCCTTCCACACCTCCCCCTGCCCAGCCCTCTGCGCTGGAGTTTCTGTTTACAGTCCTGCAGGGAATTTCCCCTCTGTTGCACAGTCTTCGAGCCACACAGTCCCAATTCCTGCTGCCAGCAGGCTCCCACACCTCCCTGGTTCCTGTAGCTGTCCAATGTCACCTCCAGGTGTCTGTGTCCCTCACTGTCACCATTCCTTCTCCACCTCTGGCCTCCCCTAACTACAGACATGCCAATTCCTCTAGGAGGGAGCAGAGGGCTTGGCCAATGAAGAAAGTTGCTACAGGTTCTTCCTCTGCACAGATGGAGAAAGCACAGGGAGAAGCAGCCACCAAAGGGGAAGAGCAAAGCAATTTGTCCAGGAAGACTCTGAGACAACATCTATGCTGGTAAGTGGTGCCAGGACCCACCTCCTGGCCCCACAGCCCACAGGCGTGGAGCAGCCTCCATCCACACCACCGCGTTATCTTCATATCCCAACAAGGTAGGCATCTCAGTCTGCTTGTAATTAGGAAAAGCTGGGAATATCTGAGAGTGTTAATCAGCTCAGCCCAAAATCCCCCCAGGGACCTCTGCAGAAGTTTAGAAGCACAGACGACCGTGTCTGCAGGCCCCTGGTACCGTGGTAGCTGAGCTGCACAGAACCTCGCTGGTAGCTGTAGGACATCAGGAAGCCGAAGAACAAGTCTACCTGCTGCAAAGGGCATTAGTTTCAGGAGAGATTTTTGATCTTTTCTTGATCAAAGCAACATCACTTACCCTTCCAGGAGAGCGATGACATTCTTTCTGGGCCTCCCAATGTTCGGCCCATAGAGGTTTGCTCTGGAATAAGTGCGGATAAGCTGCAGCAGGCTTCTCAGCTGGATGTAGTCCTTCCCCAGCTGGCTGCCGTTCACCGAGCGGCCGATCAGGGTCCGATAGTTATTGGGCTCTGGGAAAATAAAAATAGACAAGCAAGGCTTGCCAGCTCTGCTCCTTCATCTGTGCTTCCGGAGAGAGACACACAGCTCACACGCTGTCACACAGCTTGAGCTCCACAGAGCTGCCTGTCTGCTCTGTGGAGCAGCAGCAGGAGCCTCCAAGGCATGGATGAGGGCCATTGCTTGCTCTCCTGTGCCAGCATCTCCTCCCGCATCCCTTTTGCTGTGTGCTGAGTGAAGGACCCGTGCCTTGGTGTCATGCTCCTGTCCCCCACTTCCCCGGCACTGCAGCCACCGTACAAGTCCATACAGCTGCTGGTCTGCCCACCCCAGGACCGGCTGTACCGAGCAGCCAGGGCAGAAGCATTTAATGTGTTTAAATGTGTGATGGAAACATCCAGCTAAGGTGCAAACACATGCCAGGTCCGTCTTAGAGATGGTGCTGCCTTATAGCAGAGGCCTTTAAATCCCTCTGAACCTACATTGGCAAAACATCCTGGGATTTGCAAATATCCTCTTCCAAAAGGGAATACCCTTCTGCTACTGCGAGCTCTGTTCCTGTGGCTCTCCTGTTCCCACACTTACCGTTGCCCAGCTCCCAGGAGATGTTGTACTTCTTGCTGGCACTGTACTTCAGCAGGCTGAGGGCATTGGAGCTGTTCCAGGAGTTGTTGGGATTTCGGCGCAAAGCATTCAGTGCAAAGATCAGGTGAAGGCCAGAGCAGTCAGCAAAGTTATAGAGTTTGTCTAGAGACCTGGCTGGGAAGAAACAAAAAACAGCTTGTAGTTCAAATGAAAGCCAGTTCCAGGGAGGTTCAAATGATCCTGCTGTCTATCAGACCTTGGCTTCTGTGTAGGATGAGCCAGGGTCAAATGCCATCCCCGCGACATCTGTAACCGCAGAAATGCACCTGACCTTTGAAACAGGGATAGGATTCCAGGTGTGGGCTCATCTCCTTCCAGCATGAAACCTGGATGCCCTCCACCACTGTATCAGTGCTAGGGGCCATGTTACAAGAGACAAGTGACTGCATAACATCTCTTTTCATCCACTCTTGGCAAGGAAAGTTCAGCCTTTTCTGTGCTTATCCGCCTCACATCTCTTTCAGAGCAGATCCCTGCAGTGCCTGGGGAGCAGAGGAGGAAATCCCCACCCCAGGGCTGCCAGCTTTATGGTCACCTCTCCTGCACGCCGCCGCAGCCTGCCGTCTGCTCCCGTAGCCCCCTGTGCAGTGACCAAACCCCAGCCACATCAAGCAGAGCCTCCAAGACACGCACCACACACTTGGCTAACCTCTGGTCTGCGCACAGAGAGGAGCTTTGTGCCGCCTCTTGAGCTTGGGGAGAGAGGAGGGCTCCCTGCCTGGTGACAGCACAGCCAAGCTCTGCTCCTGGGGTGGCCCTCCTGGGGTCTTTCAGGGTTTTGCATCCTACATGCTGGCCCCAAAGCTCCCCAGAGGGCTGGCATCCACCTTGCTGTGCTGTGGCCTTGATGAGCAGTGGAGCACCAGCCAGCAGCAGAAGTAGAGACCAAAGAGAGCCAGCCTGCTGTTCAGTGAGGAGAGACATTAGCACAGGGCACTGCTCGGAAAGCCAAAATGCTTAATGCCTTCTTTTGCTTCAATCTTCCCTGAAAACTCTAAAGCAATCAAGTCTCTGATGAAGCTAATGCCAGCGTTAACAGGATAAGAACTCACGCGACAGCAAGAAGAGATTTGGTTAGAGGGCAATTAGATAACTGTGGTGTTTTCAATCATCCCTGCCTGTTGAACTGCATCCCAGGACACTCAGCAAGCTTCCTGAAGCAGCCTCGGAGATGCAACCATTTAACTGTGAGGAGCCACTGGGGATGGGGAGGTTCCAGGTGGCTGGGGAGGGCAGACCGAGGGCTCCACTTTCAGAAGAGAGGAAGGAGGCGCTGGGGAATTACAGAATAGGCAGACTGGCTTCAGGTCCCAGAAAAATACTTGGACAAATAATCAAGCTGCTTGTCAGCACTTACAAAATATAAGGAGATGATCAACAGCCACAGGAATGTGCCAAGAACAAATCACACTGAAGCAATCTACTGACAGGAGAGGAGGGCTTGCGGGCAGCAAAGCAGCTGTTTAGGTCTTATACCTTGATGGTTTTTAAGGCTTTTGACAGGATTGCACATGATGTTCTCTCTAGAAAGTGAGGTAACCCTGATCTAGACTGAACTGCAGTGAGAGATACACACAGAGAGCAGCTATCAGTAATTTGCTGTTAACTGAAGGGTCTAGGCAACCTGCTCTGGGTCTCGTTACGCATTTCGAGTGAGGAGGGGTATAAAGGAGTGGAGGATACATACATCAGACTTGCTATGACACTAAGGTCGTAGCATGCACCACCATGGCCAAGGGAGCTGAAGGGGATGGAGAGGAGGCGACCACATGCTCAGGGAATTGCTCTAAGCCCAGGTGCGATGCTCCGAGACTTCCTATGCCAGCACTGCTGGACCAAGGTGCAAATGAGATGGTGACAGCCAGGAGCTGCTTGCTCTGGTTGGAATAAGCTGCTCACAGCATGTACATCTGTGTTAATTCTGTTGCCTTTCCTGGTCACTGAAAGTCTCGGTGAATACGGAGCCAGCTCTGAGGTCTGAGAAGAATAAACTTATTTTAAAAGCAATGTTTTAAAGAGGGTCAAGGAAATAAGCTAACTGAATAGCTAACATTTAATGGAATGCAGCAAAGTCATGGAAAGGAAAAGAAAGGAAAAATGTGGAAAAGAAATTCTTAATCCTTTTCACAACCTTTTTCTAAATGCTACTGGTTGCTTGAGTGAAAAGTAGCTGAATTAGATTAATCTAATATATTCATCCCACTGGTTCAGGCACATTAGCTGTTTTTCTGGATGTTTAGTGAATTAGAGACAGATACAGTTACTTAATACTCATTTACTTCAGACCTCCAGGCAAAAAGCTGCACTTCAAATGAGACTCCTATAAAGAGGATAAGATAGACATCTAAATGACAACATGAAGATAGCAAAAAGGTGTTACCTGCAGTTCCCCTGCTAGAAATGAAACCTTTTTGCAGTGAAAAACAGTTGTAGTTCTTAAGTACTACAGGATGGGATTTGGTTCATGTTTAGGAGTCTCTGCAGAGGACTGGGAATTGATTTTCCATGCATCCACTGGAGGAAACAAGCCGTCTGTTTATCCCAGTGCAGGGCCTGCCACTGTGAAATTATATTTTCCCCATGACACTTACTTTGTTTCCATATGCCTGGACACAGAGATGCCACGTGTATTTCATGTTCTGCTGTGACTTTCCAAGCTGGAAACCTCAGCGATCAGGAGAGAGAGCTAGGAGAAAGGCAGAGGTGCCTGGGGGTTGCTCCTGCAGGTTTCCAGTGGTCTCCCAGCTCACAAACTAACCTGCAGACTGCAACAAGGCTGCAAAGAGCAGAGAGCTACTAACAAACCTATATCTGCAAACCAGATTGTTAATATAGGCACTCTAGGTATTAAGAGTATCAGGTATCAAGCCCATTTATCTCCTTTATCCTTAGCAGCTCTCTAAAGATGGTGTGAATTTGGAAGCACCAGTCTCTCCAGTGACTCTAGCAGAGCCTTGGTGACCAGTTTGCACAAGATGCCCAACTGTTAGTGGTTAAGGGGCATGCCTGACCCCTCCTGAGGTGATCGCCTTAAACTGGACATCTCTGTAGTAGACAGCTGCAGTTAGATGGGAAGAGTACTGTCATGGGTGACTAAAGCACAAAAAGAAGCATATTTAGAAGACCTTGAGTGATGTCCAGCCCTCCATAAGTAAAAACAGGGCCAAAAGAGAATGCTATAAATATTTTACTGCCATGACTAGGGATGGCCACATTACTTCTGAATAATGAGAACACAAAGAATCACAGTATTATTAACAGCTGGCTAAAACTCACTTTGAATTCTGGATAATTGCACTGTTTTTTCTTCATCAAACACAGAAAATCTTCCAGGAATTTAACCTTTCCCCAGCTAACAGATCATTAGGCAAGGCTTTCACAAAGTATTTCAATAGAAAAAGCCATTGTCGTACCAGAATGAATCTTAATAGAGCAGAACTGGATTTCTAAGACATTCTCCCCCTCTGCCCAGTGCAGAGATGCACATGCTCATGTCCACTGAGCTCAGAGAGAAGGAATAAGAAAAAAAAAAAAAAAAGTACAAGGACACTGAGAGTCAGCTTCTGCCACTTACAAATGCTCACGTAGTTGGACCGAGACAAACCAAGGCAGCAAAGCTACGTGCTCCGTTCCCTCACACCCAGCGGCAGTGCTTGCTGGCAGGTTTCGGCAGGGGTGGGTGCCTGCCTCGGTGGGTTAGGGACTAACAGCAGCCAGTAGGCAGAGACAGAGGCTCCATGGCCCTGGTACAAAAGAGAAATCAGAAGATATTTGGGCCTTCACAACCTTTTACATCCTTGATTCTTAGTTGTGGAGGCTTGGACGCATCTGGAGAGTGAATACTGCCCGACGATTGCGTGGCTGGGGGGCTGCCAGTGAAGATCTGCTCGCAATCCTGCCCTCTGCTGAAGCTCTGCACAGGAATTAAAGATTTTGGCTGTTTACATGGATCTCTCACCCTGCACAGAGGGAGACAAACAATTTCAAAATGCAGGAGAAGGTGTGAGGCCACAAATGGTGGCAGGGTTCATGGACAAGTACGTCCTTTGGGATTCTTTCCCATTTTTCTCCTTTTTATACGAGGCTAAATTTTAAAGTTCTCTGAAAGATGGATGGCACTTAACTCTGTGGCATGCCAACACAAAATCTGAGGCGTATTAAAATGTCTCTGGCAGTTTAAAATAATTGGAAAGACTTTCCAGTTGTAGTTACTGAATTAAACATTATACTAGCGATTTTTTATAAAGAACATAGTATTGACTGCCATTTGGTAAGAAGGACAGTTCAATAATCTCTGGGTTTGAAATTCTTCCACATTTTTTATTCTGCTTCAGGAATTTTGCTTTGGCAGGGTTTAGCACGAAGAGTGGAAATTCATGTGCACACTGAGATAGAGGCTGAGATCAGCCAGTGGGCTGAGGGGTGGCGGGGCACGGCACGACGTGCCGGGGGCTTTCGTAACTCTGGGAAGTCAACCAGGACAGGAAAGAAGAGCCTGTTCTCCCTCTATCCCCACCATTTACCACGTCCATCTCTCGCACGTACAGCACGTGCCAGCGCTGAGGAGGACTAGGCGAGAGCTGAGCATGGAGAGGGCAGCACACACCGGGCTCCCCAGATCCTCAGGTTAGCTGAGAGACCAAGCAAACGAAAAATAGATGAACCTTTCTATTGATAAAGCAAAGAAAAGCAGTTCTAGACATAAAGATTTCAACTAATCATGGGTATCGCTCAACCCTGCATTGCCCATAAATCCTGAGCAATGCCTGGAGCACCCCTGCAAACAGCTCCTGGTGCCAGCAACGAAGCCAGCAGCATCCCCTGCGCCTCGAGCACCCTGCAGGAGACAGCAGAGGGAACGGGTTGGGAAAGACCTGGCAAAGAGAACCCCAAAGAGAGCTTTACAGGCCGGGGGGCAGAAAGGATGGTACAGAGTGTTCAGACAAGAGATGAGTAAGATGGCTGGTAAGAGCAATGAATGGAAAAAGAAAGGTATTCCCACTTACAGAAGAACAAGTGGGTACATGGAAAAATTATTTACAAACAAATTACCACCATAGTCAGCTGAATCCCATTTGCACTGGCTCTCTTGGGCTGAAAATCCTCATAAAACCACATGTGTGTGGCAAGAACTTAATGTTTTCTTAGCAAATAAATATGAATCAGAAGATATGCAACAGGCAATCAGAGTAACTCCAGACCCATGGGACAGGTCTGCAAAACTGGCTTGAAATCTTCCCATGGATTCCATCCCCAGTCACGGTAGGGTTTCAGGCAGGGAAACCAGAACCCCCATCCACAATTTGCACAGTTAGAGCACCAAAGAGTAGCCTTCACCATCACTTCACCATCAAGTTTAAAGGAAAAGCAACATCCCACACTGTCCGTATATACTATAACATCCAGCTTGATCCACTGGATCATGGGAAGATTTTCCTATTCTAGCTGCATGCTAAGCCATTCCTTCAAAGTTGCTGCTTAAAGAGAATTTTAAAGATTTCGAGGCTACCAAGAAACCCACACAGTTGCTGGAAATTACATTCTGATGATAACCATCCCAGCTGGGAAGCTGTTTGGTTTTAATTCAGTCTTCTGAAGCATTTTGCTATGCAGTAAAACCACACCGTGTAAAGATGCTGAAGAATTCCCAGGCAAAATTACTGGCAGGAGGGAAAAGTTTGCTTGCCTCAGACACACGTTTCACCTGAAATGCTCCCTCTACCTGGTCAGACTCCCAATTTTCCCCAAAGAGGATGGAGGTGTGCAAAGTCGTCTCTTGCTCTCATTTACCTCCTGGGCTTCCTTATTGCTCTATGGGGGAGCAAAGGCTGGGGGCGTGCTGCATGCAGGAAGTGCTTCCCAAGGCAAGGTGCAGCGTTGGAGGTCTGTTCTGAGTGACAAGAAGTGCTTTGGCAGAGCCTAACGGTGCTATAGAAAAGGGATCTAGTTTAATCCTATCTGAAGAATACCTGAAAGTTGGAGGAACTGGCTTTAATACTGCCAGCCAGTAAAGAAATGCTGCGCACCGTGTGTTAATGAGAACCTGGATTTTATATCCAGCTGGATGACAGATGGGGGATCTGGGGCTATTCCCCCCGGAGTATTGAGGGGGCCTTGTTCCAAGGGAATTGTTGTCATCATCCCTGGTCTTTAAGCAGCTGAACATCGACCCTCAATATTCATTCAAGTCTTTAACTAGATTTTTCATTTCACTGCCAGTGCAGAGGTGATTATGCTGACCACGTGAGCTAGGTTTAGTCCTTAACACCACCGTACAGAAATAGCAGTCTGGGGGCTTGGTGTCAATCTCTCGCCAATAAGGAGCTTGGCCAGCAGCCATGGATTGTGGGCTGAGTTCCCAGCTGGCATATAACTTGGAAGACAACCACAAGGTCTGGGTTCAATATCCAATTGCTAAGGAGTCTGGCTGACAGCCTCATTTTGTGGAATGAATCCCAAATTAATATAATGCTTTTGATACCAGACAAGGGGCATGGCCTGCTTCCAAATACTGTAAGGGCTCAGATAAAAGCCATAGGCATTGGGTTCAGTGTGTAAATGGTATCAAGGTTGGATAACAGTCAGGATTGGGCTTAATCCTCAGATGGTGAGAAAAAGGAACGAGGCCTGAGCTCTGCCTTCATACAAAAAAAAAAAAAAAACAAACCCCAAAAAAACCCCCAAGCACTCAAACGAGCAGAATAGCTCTGTTTTCAATCCTCGCGTGGTAAAGAGCTCACAGGACAGTAATGGTTTCTAGGAACAAGTGTAAATTGACATGGAGCTTCAGAAGAGATATGGGATCTGGGTTCAATCTCCAAATACTGTAAAGCTCAGATAATGGCCAGAGGGGCAATTTCCAAACCCTCTTTTCCAGTCTGGTGCCTGGGAAGGAACCAAGATCACATTACAGCTAAGAAAGCTGCTTTCTTCTGCTGCATAACTTAAGACGTTTTCCCTTTTGGATCACGCCGAATCCAGCATCTTCTAAAGTTTCAGAGAGAAATGGAGGTGGGCAGGGAGAGGGGCTACAGGTCTGAGCAGAACAGAACAACAGAGAAAGAGAAAATAAGACTGTGAGCACTGCCTGCTCTTGTGCACCTTGATGGTCACCTCAGATCACTGTGCTCAAGCCATGGAAACTGCTCCAGAGAAAACACAGGTACAGCTCATCAGCATCCTTGCTGCTCTGCAGTGCCTGCACCGCTGGGCATCCTCAGGGCCTCTGCAGGAGGCAGGTCATCCCACCAAGAGACAGTGATAGCTTGCCTCACAGCTACCTCTCACTGACACCACTTGCACAAGGGATTGGTGTGAAACAGCATGCGCAGCAATAACTCACTCCTGCTCTCATAGCTCGCTTGTGGAGTAGCCTCCCGAGGCGGCTAGGCTAGCTTGCTTGAAGTCATTCCACTTTGTATAAAGGAATGCAAATAAAATATGGATAAAATATTCAAATACTACTTTAAGTGGGCATTTAAAGTTGGTCTGTTACATAAGAAACCTTTCCTAGATGCGGTTTTATTGAAAGCAATATTGCTCCTGTGAAAAGTTTGACGTTTGATACATGGGCACTATCTCCCTTCCCCTGTGCAACTTCCCCTTCCTTCTTGAGCAAGAACTGCACACTTGGGGTAAAACCCCTCAAAACACCCTCTCAGGGCAGCAGCTACCCATTCCTAACAGCCAGAGGTGCTGAAGACAAGCCCTGTCAGCACTATCCCCTGCACAGGTAGTGGGGACAGCCCAGCATTTTGCTCTTCACCCTGTGCAAAGCTATGATGTTGGGGACAGGTTACAGCCCATGCTACAAAACCGCCTTCCTCCGGGCTTTACCTATGCACGTGGAGGGAGCAAACCCTCCGGGCTTGGGAACATGGCTGCAGATATAACCCAGCTCCGCTGCCAGACCGTTTGCTGACAGAATGACTGTTTTATATGGCTATAAGAGCAGCTATAAGCGCAGCTGTCTGAAAAGCAACAAAATCTATGATGTGTGTTTCTAAATCCAATGACAGCTGGCAGTGCTGCACTACAGCTCATTCCTTCTTTTACACAGTTTAGCTAAAACACTTCTCTACGATCACCCCGATTTATCAACAAACAGCAGTTTCTGGAACAATTTGAAAGCATTCCCAAATAGGCAAGAAGTGGTCAGCTCTTCAAGCACTCAGCGATCTGCGAGCTCCCAAATAGGCAGGCAGCTGGAGATGGACGGGGACGGCTGATGGGAGGACCAAACGCCCTCCCTGGCCACCTCATGGGGAGGACGGGGCTATGGATCACATTGGGATGGGGGGGTCTGAGGCAGGGCTACCTGGGCAGCTGCAGAGCATTACCCACAGGTGGGGCATGGTGATTTATATGGTTTAAAGCTGGCTTGAGGCACAAACATGAATGATTTCTGTACTGCCAGGGAAGAGACTTAGTCCCCGCGTGGTGCTGCTCACCAGCCAAGGAAGCCATGAGAATGGACATCTCCATGTGCAACTGAATCCATCTCCCAGACGTGGGAAACCCTGTGCAGCCCAAACCCACACAGGTGTGTGCAAGATAATGCTGTACCTTGCTTCATGTTACAGTGTACAGCCACGCAGCAAAGTGAGAAGACACAAGGGCAGGTACCATGACTATCCCCACACTCATCTCCTGCTGGCTGTGGGGCAGTGCCTGCGGGGCAGACGACACAGGGACCCAAGTCCCCTGTGCATCACTTGCTGCTTAGGCAAGCTGCATCCACATCACTCTTCTAGGTGCCACAGTTACAAGGCAGAGGTTTTCTTTAGAAATGCTTTTTCTCAACAGCACCTGAAGCGCCAATGCTGCAGCAAGAGGATGGATGTTTTCAGCGCTTTCCTGCAAAAAGTGAGCTGGGCAGCATGGGCTGAGCAACACCCACATGCTGCATGGCTAAACTGGAATGAAAAATGTACAGATGTGAAGTGTGTTTTTAACATGTTCATTTAATCCCAGTAAAATGCTTAACCCAGGTAAGCTGTGCATCCAGTTCACTGTTCCCTTTAGCCTGGCTGGCAGTTCCCATACTCTGTTTTTGCTGCCTGAACAGCCGTCACGTGGCAGACACACGGCTTGATTCAGCAGAGCCTTGCGCAGGGATGTGAGCCAGACCCACCCGACAGCATCCCCGGAGCTGCAGAAGGCGCAGTGCCGTGTCCCGGACCTCTCTACCTCCCGCCCCCCGGGTCTCTTGCTGCTCCGGAGGAGAGTGACACTGATCAGTCATGCTAGGAAACTGAAATACCACATCGGGAACAAATTCAAACTGAGGACTTCAGCGTTGCCAAACCCCAACATTCAAAAATCATGAGTCAAGCTCCCAAAAATCATGGGACTGGCTCAAAAAACCTGGATTTAACATAATTTTCATTGCCTGCTGTTTTCAAAAATTTTGGGTGCCTTTATAGGATATTTTTAAGCTCTTCTACTATCAGGAGAGTTAAAATCTGGCTTGTTTTTATTTTTTCTTTTAATGGTAGTTGATGTGCAGCAAAACAACTTTTATTTTACAAGTTGTTTGGGGTTGGCCTCGCTTTCCCGTGGGTGGGGGCTGCAGCTGGCAGCCAGGGATGGCAGGGGCACACCCGACACCGCAACAGAGATGCTCTGGCACTAAGCAAGGATCTGCCCATCTCCTCTTACAAGCCCTAGCTATTTAGGGGATAAACCCAGAATCCACAAAAATCAGGTGCTTCATGTTACGGGTCTGAGTCAATATTTCCTATCGTGCGAGGAGCCGCAGCCACAATACGCCGTTGAAAACCGCCGATCCCAGTCCCGGCCCATCCTCTCCTGCCTGCTGACCCCATTCTCGCCATCGGCCGTCCCTGGCTGTTCCTGCTCGGCAGAGCAGCTGATTTCCCTGAGAGGAAGAGGGAGTGACTAGGGCTCTTCGCACACTTTGTGAGCTGGGCATCTGGTATTTTTCAAAACTCTAAAACATTTTAACTGAAAACTGTCCTAAAAAAAAACCCAACCAAAAAACAACCCATAAAACCGGAAATGTTTCAATCTGAAATCCTTAATTAAAACCACACTCTTTAGTACATAAAGAAGGAAGTTAAAACAGAAATGTACTTTTGCACATTACAGACAGCATTATAATAAACACAAAGCACTGCCAAGAAAGAGGCATTTTCAAGGCTAAAGTAGATGCCTCCAGCTGCACTCAAATAATGTCAGAGGGCTTGTCCACACTGATGAGTGTCATTGCATTTGAACATGATAGCGAACGACCAAGCTAGGCGGATGAGGAAGACGGCAATTATTGGCGCAGACCGCTAGCGCTGCAGCAAGGACTGCAACCCACTGGGGTCTGTGAACTCCACTGACTTCCCACAGATCCCAGACCCTGGTCTTAATCTGTAAAATATTTGAAGGAACTGGCCCTGACTCTTCCTGCTCCTCTGGGCTCGCAGATACGGCTCAGCTGGAGGGACCCGGTTTGGCAGGGGCTCTCCCCAACTAATCTTTGGGGGAATCTTGTACCAAAGCACATAGGGTGGAGTCTGAACCCAATTTGGGAGGCACAGACAAATAGTCGGAAAAAGGCCAGTATCATTAGCCTGATGTCCTCCTGCACCACGCAACCCGGGACACACACAAGGAGTGCAGAAATCAAACCCACTCCCTCAGCAGGACAGATCAGATCTTTTGTAGAGGTATCTACTGCCAGCTTAGAGTTTGCTGCAAGTATGAAAATCAGCCTATCCCCATGTAAAATTTTGCAGTTATTTAACATCCATTGTCAGAATAGACACCTGGCTTCTTGTCCAAACTGGTCTTCTAGTGACTGGATCTTGCTATACCCCTGCCTGCTAGGGTTTTGTTCTTGTGGATAGCTCAAGATTAAGATCAAGCCTCCTCTAAACACATTTTCATTAAGCAGCGTTTGTCACAGGTCTTCAGTATCTTCACAGTAATGCAAGTTCTTCCAAGCTTCCAAATCAATTCTGCAGCTCTTTGCTGTCCTACAAGACTTACTAAGCTACATCACCAAACCACTGCTATGGGCAACATTTAGGATCTCAAAATATTGATGTGCCAAGGGAGGATAAGCCTGCTCAGGCTCCTGTTCCTCTGCACCAGTCACAGAGCCAGGCACTACTGCAGAAGCAAGATGGTCTCCTGCAGAGAGAAGATGCTGGAAAAAGTAGCACCTGGGTGAAGATGATTGGTACCTCTCCAACCTAGAGAGGTGTCTGGAAATGAGGTCTGAAGGGAGCCACTCAGAAAAGCAAGCAGGTGTCCTAAAACCAACTGAAAGCTTGGGATATGGCTAAAGGAAAGGGAAACTGCAGAAGGCTCAGAGCAAAACTCTGAGAATAACAGGGCAGTCTTCTGATCCTATTATACGTCTGCACAGAAATGCCAGAAGAACAGGCAGTAAACAAGACTGCTTTAAAGTCCTCATATGAAACTACAGCATTTAGCCTCACACATACTTCATGGAACGATGTCATTGGAGGGGAATACTGATGTAAGATGATGTAACTTGTTTAGGAAACAGAAGAAGGTAATAGGAAGGGGGGGGGGTTGTATGAAGAATACTTTGAGGTTCAAGAAGAGGTGAGGAAACAGACTCTGTGCATGTCCCCAGTGACAGAGAAAGAGACAAGGAGCACAGGAGATGTCCCACAGAATGTCATTAATCAGAAATAGGACACAGACAACACCTTTTTGAGCATCTGACTGAAGCGGCCAAATACTTGGACTTGGTAGGAACAGGTAATTTTAATTACCCTGGCATCTGCTAAAGCCAGAGCAGGGCAGGTCCCAGACACACCAAGCTGCTGGGATACATGGGGGAAAAGTTGCTTCATAGAAGGGAAAGTAGCAGGGGAGATGTTTATTACTTGGATATTATTGATACAGAAAGTTGATTAATAGTTCAAAACTGGAAGTAAATTTGAGTTCAAGTGGTTACAAAACCATAAAGTTCAGCAATTTAAGGCAGTGAAGGAAGAAGAACAATGGATTAAAGATAATGTATTTCAAAAAAAAAAAAGCAAATTTGAACAAATTCAGGGCACAGGTCAAGAGGATCTCTGGGGAAGGGAGTTCAAGACAGCATTTCCCAACCAGTGAGACATGGAGAGGCAACAGCTGTGCTGTGGGTCCAAGGGAGAGAACAGCAGAAACAGCAGCAGGAAAATACCCTGTAATAAATACATACAAATAAGAGGAAGAAAGAGGAAAATATCAATCCTTAACTCATCGGAAAAGGGTAAAGAACATATTGACATAGAGACAGTTCTTTGGTGTAGTTTTCATAGAAACAATTAACTGTGACATGGCTGATAATTACATTAATTTTAAGTGTGAAACAGAAGCAGGCCTGAAGAGGGAAAGAACAGATGAAAGACCACTTAGGAAAGCTAAACCACAAAAGTGCTCAGTTATCACTATGAAATATGTGTCAGATTGTTTTGACAAATACAGAAGATTCATATGTATTCAATAAATAGTTTTCCTGCATTTTCACCCAGAATTTTGCCATTATCAGCATGCCCTCTTGCAATAATGCTGCACTTTGCTGAAATAGTTTTACTGCTGGTATAGTGAGGTGCACCCACTGCTTTACTCCCATGGACACAGATGCATCCCCAATACCCTCAGCTTCCCCGTGTTCCAGGGGAATGCATCTCCTCCAGCTTTACTGCAACGGAGATATCACCTGAACTACTTTATCCTTTTAAGGTGAGCTGGGAAGAATAGTCATGAGAACTCCTTGTGAAGTAAGCACCCAAACTAGCTCAGGTGAACTCCATAGGATCTCTATACCTCTTTGTCTTCCTAGAGAACAACCCAAAGCCAGCCCAGCCCCGGAGATCAACACTGCAGATACACAGACTTGGATGGGATGGATGTTAAATTTCACAACAGTTACTCCACAGCCACTGCTGCCAGCACAACTCCTCCGCATTAGTTAGCACATCCTCGGTCGCTGTGGAGATGGAGAGAGGTGCTCGCACAGCCTGCCAGGACAGTAGCTCCAAATATCATCCATTAATTGTATCGTGCCTAGATGTGGCTGTCAAAAACGCAGGGAGCCACGTAGGCAGAAGAGGCAGATGAGAGCACAGCTCACTCATGGTATGTGGGACTCAACTAAACATGCAGCAAAAGGCTCTGTCATTACTCCAGTCAATGAATGGATTTAGATGTCAGATGTTAGCTCTTTTCCAGAGAGACCCTCTGGATGTTTTTTAATACATCTGTGTACCCAAATGCTGAGTGACCTACAGCACTGCCCTCCCTCCTTCTCCACTCTTACTACTGGAACACAAATCCTTCAACTGAAAATACATCATATTCTGGAGCTAAAGAGTCGTATTAAAATTGAGTATATGAGGTGCTGGATTAAGCTAATGGTGTCATTGGCTTGCCTTCTGGGAGAAGGATGTGATATTTTTGCAATGTACTTGTCAGATTTTTAAACTTACTCAGCTAAACAAATAACCACCATTAAGCCTCTGAAAGGGATTCTGCCCCCAGCCAGAGGAGACAGCCTTCCGAGACAATTCCTGGGGATAAAGGTTGATCTAAAGCAGCACATTTTCTCAGGGTTTAACTAAACGTATCTCACTGGTTAAATAAGCGGTTATCTTTTGGGATATGGCATAATCTCCACTGAAAAATAAATGCATGGAAAATATTAAAATCAACTTATTAAAATAAATTCTCCCCAAACTGCATGGCAGTCTCTAATTAAATAATTCCACCTGAGAATCCCATCCCCTCAGATTGCATATGCGATATGCCCACTGGCTCCCACCTTTGGTAAATGGGAACCATGTGGGCAGCATTAGAAGAGGGAAGTGCAAGAAAAGGTGAGCCCAGCAAAAGGCAGATCAACCCACCATGGCACGCTAGGGAAGATTAAAGGGAGACAAAAAAGGAGAGCTGAAAGCTTTTGACAGAAGAGAACAGGAAAGTTTCCTTATCCGAGAAAGGTTATAGGCTTGCTCTGAGTGGGGAGTAAGGTGTTAGGAGATGGAAGAAAAGACTAGGTCTCTTGTCCTGGGAAGAAATGCTTCAAAAGTATTTACTTTCCAGCTTAGCAATGACCTTGGCTCCATTTATTGCCGAGGGCTGTGGATGTTGGAAGACTGCTTCCACAGAATGAGGCTGGAAGTGCATTATTGTTCAGATGATAAACGTTAGACTTTCAGAATTAGGAAATATATTTATACTCACAGCACTCTGAAATGACTCAACAGATTCTCACTTAGATTTCAGGTCTTCTCCTCAAACCCTCAGTCTGAAACTTTACCATAAGGAATTCCCATTTAAAAAGAAATGATAGGATAACATTATAAACACTCAAAACAGGTTTGCAACCACCAGCCTGGGTTACCACATGCTCTTGTGCACCAAGGGAACAAATAGAGCGAGAGGCCGGACACCAAGAGAACAAGTCAGACACTAGGAGAGCCTCCTGGAGAGAAACTGGAGAGAGATGTAGGGTGCCCAGGGTGAAGGCAGTAGCAGCAGCAAACTCGGGCAGCCCCAGCCTCTTCCCAGCAGCCCCGACCCCCAAGAGCATACTCCAACCAGACCTGGTGGCAGTGTGCTGCTGTGCAACACAACAGCTTTGATGACAAAGACTGATGGTGATAAAGTAGGTATCTACAGTGATTTAGGGAGGAACATGAAATATTTTGTGCACATGTGTAGAAACAGATGACTACCTCTTTCTAGAGTACTTTTGGCCATGCAAACAAGAAGCACTTGTGTTAGAAGAGGTGACAGCAGCAGGGAGAGGTTTATCAAGCTGATGCTTCAGGCCCTAGTTAATCATGATTTCTTTCTGGTGAACTTTACTGGCACCCCAGCACACACAAGTCCTGGCACAACAAATTCAACACAAGCCAGTAACTACCAGAGGGGCCTGGAAAAACCTCATTAGCTTGCTGATGGCTCTACACCCAAATGAAATCTAATCACCACAAGGCCAGGGCAGAAGGGAAACCAAGCCTCTGTGGTGCCTTGGAGGAGTTTTGGCAATGCTGTTGATAACCATGCTCCAGAAGGGCATTGGCTGGGGCATTGCACTGAGAGCTGGTTTTTAAGCAGCACGTTTCCTGCGTATCCCATTCCTTGACACGAGAGGTGCTGCAAGTCCCATCAGTGATGATTTCCCACTTCTTGAAGGATGGAGATCTGCAAAATTTCCTTAGCCTCTAATGGCTCCTTCCCAAGGACAGACTCGCTAGGAGGTGCAAGCTATTGGCAGCTCAGGGGCCCAGAGGAGCTGTTGACCGTGTTTAGGCCACAATCCAGAAGATTTGATTTCATCCAGTGTAAATGGAGCTGTTTTATTTATTCTAATGGTCTGATGGCAAGGGAGGAGTGCTCCCTGGCTGCCCGCGACAGCCACAGCCCTGTTCCAGACATGGAGTCCAACGCATAGCCCCGCTCCAGAAAATGCTGTTCGTAGGGATGAGGTGCCCATCCTTATGTGCCACCTGGAGACAAGGTTTCAACAGACCCATACTGCCTCCCCAGGGATGTTTATTCTTCTCTTAGACCTGTTGTCTGACCCTGTCCATCTTCCCCAATCAGGTGAGCCCATGTGGTTTTTCCACATCACGCTGGAGGAGCATTTGAGCCTTCCATCTCCAGCAATGGCCAAGAGGAGATGCCTGGAGGAGAGCGCGAGAGGGGCAACCAAGCTGTGACACCTCCCAGGTACACTCCCAGCCTCCAAGAATTGGTGGCACAGGGCATCAAGCATTACAAAGCATCAGGAGTCTTACTAATAAATAAAAGCAATAGTAAAAGCCAGTAAGTAATGATAGCCCCAGAACTTCACATGCACTGCAAGTACAACAAAACTCAACTCAGAGTAACTCGCTGTCCCATCTAAAGGTCTGAGAGCAAGATGTCCTAGTTCGCACAAAACAGCAAGAGCCTGCTGAGCCCTCAGAACAAACTTGCGCCAAATTATAAATAAAGATCCAAGAAGACTTGACACAAATACTGAGGCAATGACTAGAGAAATGACTTATGAAGTACACAGCAAATGCCTGCAGGGCTGACCAAATGGAGGAGAAGCTTTTAAGAACTGCAGGAGCTTTCCAGAGGAACAGAATCTAAGGAGTGCCAATTTGTGTCGAAGATTTTCCATCTGCACATAAATAAATAAATAAGGAAGATGGAAGCAGACAGGGAAAAATCTGTATTGTCCATCACAGAGCCCTATGTGGGTGTAGCTCCTCCAATGCAGAGTCTGTGCTGGACTCCAGCAAGACTGAAGCATTGCAGATGGCCGGCGGTAGTCATCTGTGTGGGGCTGAATTATACTTTATAGGTCCAATTCTGCCTCTAAAATTAATATTGTGTCCTCTACGTGTCCGAGGTACTCTCCAGACCTGCACAGCATTCACCTGCCAGAGAGGGAGCGACAATGTCCCTCAGGCAGAGCGTGGGCTGGGAGGACAGTGAGAACAAAGGAGCAAGAAAAGAAGATACAGAACAATAAGTAGAAGGGAAAAAGAAATACATTTATTGGCCAAGCCGTGACATCCCAGCTCCCGTTAACTCCTCACTGCTGCTCACCACAGCACCTTGGCATAAGGACACCAGCCTTGCCACAAACTGGCACGTCCACGGAGGGAGAAGAGAGGGAGGGATGGCAGGCAAAGAGGGGACAAAGGCAAGCCAAAGAGTGCAGGAGGGAAAAAAACATTTTGGGGTTTATTTTTCACACAGGATTCACAACATTCCTCAGAAAATTTAATTTTGCCGTCCTGTTCTTGTTTGCTAACCAGAACCAATTTAATTTTAAAACAACACGCAGAGCCAACGGGGGGAAAAACATTTTGCAATGGCTCTTCGCTCCCACTTGGAACGGCAAGCACAGCTTAACTCGTTCAGCTCCCACAGCTGCAACACCAGCTCATGGGGAGCCGGCCCGGGAAGCCTCCGGCCGGGAGGGAACGGAGGGAGGACTTGCTGGCGCCGGTAAACGATAGGATGCAAATGGCTTTTCTCGAGCAACTTGACAAATCCCACCCCACGCATCTGCAGAGGCTCGAGGTGGTGGGAGAGGAGAGCAATTTGTCCCATGGAACATCTTCCTCTCGGCCTGACTCCCTGCTCGACAGCTCGCTCCGCGGTTTATAGAAAAAAAATGGCTTGTTAGTGCATTTAACAAAGAGCAGAAAGCTCCTATTCCTCTTCTGCTACCAAGAACATGCACATTTCTCGTATCAGCATGTAAGCCTTCTGTGGTTTTATGCCTTGTTGTGACAGTTTGGTAAACAAGCTGATAAAAATCAAGTGCTTTTCAAAGGCAAGGTTAACACACTCATGTGCAACCTGGCTTGTCAGAGAACACCAGAAACTCCAAACACGTTGCTTCTGCTTACCATCTGCATGAGCTTATTCAGACTAAAATAACAAAGTGTGTTTCCTGATCTCCGTCAACATAAATAGAGCCATTAAGCTGCGAGGCTGTTTACATTCTGGGAAATAGTCATTGCATTCATCCAGATTGCTCCTCGTCCCACAACCACAGTGTCCCCACACTGTACTAGCAGCAGCTCTGCTGCAGCCCACAGCCCCACCAACCACTGGTTAACACCAGGCACTGGGACCCACCACGTCTGTGCCACAAAAGCCAATGTAAAACCCTTCGCAAATATCATACGTTGCTGTCCACATTTGGTTTTATAACTAGAAACAAGGATACACTTGAAGGATTCAGCTCTCCCAGTTGTAATATCTGGCAGGCAGAAGTAGGAACATTCACATTTTTTAAAAGGAGCTCTTTTGGTAGGTAAAATCGTAAATATTAGAGTAGAAAAGACCTGGAGCTTGCCGGTAGTGTGCTTACAACAGCTACGTCGTCTGCGTCACACAAAGAGCAACCGTCCAACACGAGCACGTAGAGATGGCACAGCCTCTGTCCCAGAGGATTTACGTCCTGGAAGAAGAGGGGTTGGTACCATCTGTAAGCCCTTGCGTCCCAGAACATCGGAGCCAAACGCTGCGCTCTCTTGGCCAAGGCAACCCATCTGCTCACCGAGAAGGGTTGAGAGCAAACATCCCCCAGCCCCACGGTGGTCCCACCATGCCAACCAGTGCCTCTTTACCCACGCAAAGGACTGGGTTCCTGGGTGCTGGCAGGGACCCCCAGGAACATGTGCCATTCCGGATGCTGGCTTGCATTGCTAGCCTTGTTACTGCCCTAATAGGTGCTCCCTGTAATTGCAGGAGACCATTGTTTTTTCTTGGCCTAACTTCACCTGCAGAATTGTAGAAGAATGAGAATTCCACATTTGGAAATAATAACAAAAGGATAAAACCGGGCAAATAATGGTGCCGGCCAGGTCACACATTCCCATTTTATTAGACTCAAACCCTCCTGAAAGAATTTCCTTGAATCTGCGTGTACTAGCTAAGTGCAAATATTTTCTAGAGGACATTCTGTTTCACAAAATGGAAGGGCTCTGTTTCTGCGAGGGTTACATCATAAATTATCCATTATAAGTTCAGCAAGTTTCGCCTTTACGCTATCTAGCATAACAGAGCTGGACCTGCCCTCTTGGCTCTGCTTGGCAAGCTCACCCCACAGTTTCAGTCCCATCAGAAGCTGTCCCCATCACAAGGCCAGAAAGTCGCATCTCTATCACCGCTCTTCGCAACTTGTGTCTTTCTCTCGGTCCCAGCTGAAAATATCCCTTTCCTCTTTTGTGTATGGCTCTTCCCTGCCCTCTCCCTCTGCTAGCAATTAACTCAGTGGAGCATTCAGGAACCAGAACAAAAGACAGCGTAGAGGATAAAGCCATAGTCCCATTCCCCACCATAATGATGGAGACAATGCTGCTTAGCCCAGCTTCGTGCCGAAAAGCAACGAGCAGCAAAAAGCCCACACGACATGAACAAGGATGAGAAAGAAGCGAGTATGAATGCGTTTGCTTTAGTTGCTGATGTTCTGCCAACCACGTCATAAGTAACCATTTAACAACGGGACTTGTGGAAACCAGCACACCAATATTTGCTTTTACCTTGAATTTCAAGGCATTCGAGCTATGCAAGCACTGTTTTTAAAAGAGTAAAACAAGCATGGTTTTGCGCTTGTACGTGAGCAACGGTGAGGTCGGATATGCCGCAGGAATGTCATCGCTCTTGGCAGAGCCGGTATGTCCAAGGGAACCATCCTGCCTTGACTCAGAACTGTTAATCGTGTCAGGAACCATCGCTAGTTCCAGAGCTACGCACTTGCTGGGAGAGAGGCTTTCATCACAGCCCTGTAATTAAGGGGAAATGTTGATGTTATACGTTAATAACCTGGAACATCAGTTATCCTGAGAGTTCAGAGAATTTAAAAAATGTAAGTATTTTGATAAAGCTAATCAGTTTACATACCAACTTTAATTTAACCCCAAATAAATCAGGAAGGTTTGACTTTTTTATGCCAAGATATTCCTGCAGAAAGAGAAAGTACCTCAGCATGAACGCAGCAAGTCTCAGCCATGATACAGGCAGGCACAGCATGCCACCATGCAGCACCTTGCATTTCTCCCTCTGCATCTAAAATAGTTGAGGAACTACTCAACACTTTGCATAATCAACTCGACCCTTACAACTCCTCAGGTTCACTTGGGGGGGGGGGGGGGGGGCATTGAGTGGAAAAAAAAAAAAAAAAAGCCTGTGGCTGGACTATGTGTTTTAATCATGTCCAGCCCTTTCCATCTGAGGTGTATGTATCAAGTATCTGTCCAAACAGGAAGGACGCACACACGGGATAGTCAGAACAGCTGAAGCTCACGCACTCGAGAAGGAAAACATCTCCCAGTTGTGCGTGGGTTGGCTCTGAGGATCAGAAAATACATGGGAGATGATGCCCAGGGATGGGGCGGGCTTGGCCACAGGACATGCTCGGGCACACTGCGGTGGGGAATGGGCCATTTCGGGTCAGGGCTGGAGAGGACACCGTCCCCTGTCCAGGGTTGGGTCCTGCTCAGAAGCTTCCTAACCCAGATGGGAGAGGTGAAAGCAGGAGCCCCAGTCCATTCTTGAACATGTGGCAATGTTTCATTGTCAAAAAGACGGTGCTGGCCAGAAATGTTACTACATTATTCAGCATTAAGAAACATTTTCCACTTAAGAACAGACATAAGCTTGAAGCCAGTGTAAAAGCACCCTTTCAATCAGTAGTAACAATGGCATCATTCAGTTCTCCTGATGCTTCAGTAGAGATCAGTACTTCTGCCTGTATGGTTTTAATAAAAGCAGCCAAATAACCCAGTGATGGGCTCTCCAGAAAGCCCTACAGAGGGTTTGTGTACTCTAAAACAGAGCACGGGATTCATGGCAGTAAAGGTGGTACTCGTGTGAACACAGCCTCCCCAGGATAAAGATGTTCCCCAGCACAAGCTGAAGCAGTACAGAGCTGTATGCAGACAAGCCCCTGGAGAGGCAGAAGAGAATTATGGAGTGTTGAGCTAATTAAGTTCACAGCCTTAATTATTGGAGTACTACAGCTGATAATGCAAAACCAGCCTTGTAAACAAGCTTCTATTTTCAGCCACTCATGCCAACAACTTTCTTCTGAAAGCATCTGCTGCAGAACTCAGACTTGTCCCATCCCAAGGGCACGTTCTGGAGAGTGTAAAAAGGCACTCTGAATCCCTGTAGCGTCAGGTAATTAAAGCAAAAGAAATCTTGACAATTCCCATTTTTAAACAAATAATGAAAACATGATGGAACATTTCAAACTCATATGTGGGCTGTATCACGCATGGCTTAAGTGGTGGTTGCAGAAAAAAAAAAGAACATAGGAATTCAGCTTTATGTATGGCTTCCAAATTCATAACCTTCAGCTTCTCTTCAGAGTATCCCCTCTTCTGAGATCGGAGGAAGAAGAGGCAGGGTCACATGCAGACCCTTTGCTGGTCCCAGGAGAGCACAGATGGAGTCACAGCCTCACACCTTAACTGGCCTCATCCTTCCGGCCACACTGAAACTTCTTAGAGGCTCTAAAGCCGGAGGAACCATCAGATCACCTTGTCTGACCTCTACGTACATCACACACTATAGTATTTCACCCACTTATCCATGAACTGAGCCAAATAACTCCAATTTGGCTGAAGTGTACTTTCTATAAAGGCATCCAGACTGAATATAAAGCATTACAAGATGAAGAAAAGTCACTTTTTTTTTCCTTAGGTAGTTTGTGCGGTCAGCTAAATATTTGTGTCCCATTTCTAATTGGAATTCTTTGGTTTTGGCTTCCAGCCCCTGATTCTTGTTCTGCTTCTAGCCATTAGATTAAGAGACTCTGCAGCAGATTATATATTTTTTTCCTGAGAACACACAAATCAAGTAACTTTTTGGTCATCTTTTTCATACACTAAACCGACCAGGTTTGTGAAGGCTCCTGCAGCAGGGTACTCCCTCCACGTGGTAAGCCAATACATCTCAGCACCCTGTAAAGGATTCCTCCTACCTGCATACATCCAGGCAAAATCATAGAATCATCATAGAATGGTTTGGGTTGGAAGGGACCATAAAGATCATCTAGTTCCAGCCCCCTGCCATGGGCAGGGACACGCTCCATTAGACCAGGTTGCCCAAAGCCCCATCCAACGTGGCCTTGAACACTTCCAGGGAGGGGGCATCCACAGCTTCTCTGGGCAACCTGTTCCAGTGCCTCACCACCCTCATAGTAAAGAATTTCTTCCTTATATAATAACAAGTTGAAGATGCCTCAGCTGGTGCATGGGGACCCCAGTGAGGAAGAGGTGAAGGGGGATGACAACTCTCAGCTGCAAGGAAAAGTCAGAGGAGCTTGGGGATTGCACCAAAGTCTGTCCTGTAGAGTGCCGAGATCTCCTGTTACAGCAACGCTCAAAGCACCGTTCCTGTTCACGCACATGACTCACATCAATGAACAGAAAACGATCCTCGAAAAAAAAAAACCAACCCAAAAAAACCCCAAAAACAACCCCAAAAACAAAACCTCAATCCACATGGAGGGCAGAAAATATCATCACGCCATCTAGGCCACCCTCCCACATAGTCAAAGCCAGGTACCTCTCAGAGCCACCTTCACTGAACTCAATAGTTTTAATTTTACTCAATAGCAAAAAGCATAGCAATTTTTTTTTCTTAAATGGAAAACATGCACCAGATCCACTTTTATACTGCTGCCCACTCAGTGAAGGGTTACATGTTTCCTGGGACAGGGTGCAAGCAGTGATGTAAGGGTTTGGGAGCCTCAGACATAGACTATCACGGGCTGTCAACATGTGAACAAAGACATCAAGTACGAGATGGGATTTTTGGGCATTAAAATACACATTTCACAATTCCCATAGCAGATGGTGATTTATAACTCACTCAATTATCCCTGTCTCATGATGGTGTATAGCAGAAATGTTAATGAGGGAACCAGAGCTAAGGAGAGACAAAAATGGACAGATCTCCACATGGTCATGCACGACATGATACGACACACATTACGATATTCCAGTGCCCACCCAAAGGAATCAGGGCTGGGCAAATGGGGGCAAAGAAGTCAGAAGAGGACCAGATCACCTATTTCTACTGTGAGTAGCAATTTGAAGAGCAGGAGAAGCCAAGATGCTGCACTTCAGTCCTGGGAGAGTAGCAGTGACTGACAAGCCAGACTCAGACCCCCCCCAAGACACTGTGACCTCCAGAGCAAACCTGATCTTTAAATGACAATGCGTTTTGTTATTTCGCACCTTTGCCCTACCATTGTAAATCCATGGGGTCGGCCAGGTTAATGAAATAATGTGTTACTTAAGCCCTGCTTAGTGACAAACCTGACCCTAAGGTTCTCCACCACTAACCACACCTGCCCTACATCCCAGAAAAGTCGTATCAGGTGGGCTGCAAGCACTCTGCTCTGTCCATGCTGCACAGAATTTGGGGGTCCCCTCCCTGTCCAGGCTACACCCCAGAGTGCTGTTCTGTTATCATTTCTGTGCATCTGATTTCACAGCACTTTCCAACTTAACTCAGACCAATCCCCCACTTAATTACAAGGACTTAGTCACTAAGCAAATAACATGAATTGGCAAGTTATGAGAAACATCTTTTTTGGAAAAAGGTTAGCCCGAGCTGCTTAATAAATAACACGATAGCAGAGAGAGTGTCTGAGATTCAGGAGTCACCAGGAACTCATTGCCAACACAAAAGCTTTTACAGGTTCTCTTGGACCTCTCCTAAAGAAGCCACTCAAGAAACAGGTGTGAAATCAGTTAGTCACAGAGTAGCAGAGCTGTGTGCCTTCCTCATTTCAAAGCAGAGGTCAAGCACCAATGCAGTAAAACCCAAAAAGAGATACAGGGCTGGTTTTATTGTGTGTCTTTTATACAGAGTAGGTGTAAGGGCCAGGGATGGAGGAGCCGTGGGGTCCCTGACACAGCTCTTCCTCAGCAGCACAGGGAGGCACCTGGGACACAAAGATGTGATTTTAAAATCATGAGTGTTAGTAGGGATAGAACAGCAATTTTAATTTCTAGAATGACTTTTAATTAAAGGAAGCAATAAGATTACAGTGAGACCCTCATAGAGCCAACACATATGGGTGTCTGCCTCTACATTGCTTTAACAAAAACTTCTTTCAGACACCAGGAGGCACCAGCATCCTGAGAGGGATGGGCTTCTTATGGGTGATGCTCACAGCTAACTCCTAGGTATCCACTTTCTCCTGGTACGAGGTTTGTATTTGCATGTAGCCTCCCGTATCCCTTCATTTTCTCCCAGGCTTTCTGGTGTATGAACATCTCCACTACCTGTCATCTTTTTGCCCTCTAAATTCTTTCCAAAGACTTGCACCTGCCTGTCACCCATCAAGTTAGTTAAAGTAAAACCTTGCTTTTTCTCTCCAGAATGTGATACCCCACCATGTGTGCTTCATAACCCAGTGGAACTGCAGCAGCACCTACGTGCCCAAGCAGCCACTAGCCGTTACTGGAACCACCAGCCCCAAGTCTCCCCTTCTTATCGTTACTATCCCCAATAATATCACACCTAAATTGCCACTAGGAGGAATGCTCCTTTGATTATGATGCCCGGCTTATTTCTGAGCATATAAAATTTCATGTCCTTCTAGTTTTACACTAAGGCACTCAAATGCTGAGCAAGCCAAAGCCTGCACACGTCTGCTGTGATGAGAGATGCGCTGTGACAGCTAAATCTCTAGGGTGCACTTGTCTTTACTTGCAACAAGCTAAAATGGACACACCACAACACCTAGTGTTATTCTTCTCATCATCTCTTCCATCACCTCTGTTCATCCAGTGAGATAAATCCCTCCCAAGGACAGAAACCCATGGGAGCTCAAGTCCCAGCCTTAACATGAACTGTATTTAACTTTTGTTCATGGACTCCATCAGTGGGAATCAGGCTTCTTCAGTGACTGAGGGAGGCTACTGGAGAACTGTGTTCCCATGCCGAGAGCTGACAATCCAACCAGCATAAAATCAAATGGCACTGAAGCTGTCGGCACTGAATCAGCGTTGGAGGCACTCTTGCCTCAGGAAGTCGCTTTGAGGGACACATGCCATGGAAGGGTCCCCATCCCCAGGCAC
Organism: Balearica regulorum gibbericeps; assembly: GCF_011004875.1. Taxonomy (NCBI): domain Eukaryota; kingdom Metazoa; phylum Chordata; class Aves; order Gruiformes; family Gruidae; genus Balearica; species Balearica regulorum. The sequence continues at coordinate 16,244,413 of NC_046190.1, forward strand.
CCTGAAGACTCACAGCTGTGTGGGCAGGAAGCAGCATCGATATCACGGTGCGCCAAAGCACGTGGCACTGCTTTGAGCCTATGGAAAGCCACCAGCATGGATCTGCCCCACAAGATCCCAGTCTGTTTCTGCAAAGCATAAACCCCTTAAACCTTGTGTTTCTGGAACTTAAACCTGACATTTTAAAGCAGCTTAAACGCGATGCAAACACTAATAAAACACCATCCACAAGCTCTGCTGCTGCAAAGCGGCTGGCTTTGAAGCTGGATAATTCACTTAGCAGGATCTCAGCCTCGCAGTGCTCTTGAACAAGGACAGAGGGACTGCAGGAGCATCACTAACAGCAAAACCTATCTGGAAGGACTAGCAGGTTGTTTCTATTTACTGCTCAGGGTACTAACAAGTCCAACAAGGAGAAAAGCACATGTACTTTCCGGCTACAAAGGCAATGCGAGCAGCCCAAATGCATGAAGTAACTCACACATGAGCTTTGGCTGTGACCATTTCTGGTGTTTGGGACACGATTGCCCCAAGGGAACACATTGCTACGTGACACAAAGCCCCTCTCCGGGATTCACACTCTAGGGAGTTCACTGAAGCTAAAGCTTTTATTGCATTTTTACTTTGTTTCAGGGCTGGGTAATTTTATGGCCATTAATAACACTTACAGTTAAGTAAGATACGCCTATGAAAAGGTAATCAAATGTCACGCATGAATCCAGAAACCAGCAGTGGTTCATTCAGAGAGGGCTGAGGAAATGGCAAAATAATTATCTTTGAAAGGAAAGAGGAGATGTACTTATATATTAGCAATTAGCAATATGTACTTACATATCAAGTAACCATACACCAGTAAATTAAACAAGAGCTGGTGCTTGGAGCAATGGGCAGAGGCACAGCAAGCTCAGAGGTGGGCTTCTGTCGGGGGTAAGATACCCAGGTGTCTAGATTACAGGCTGGGAACACAGGAGGAGATGGATACAAACTCAATTAGGAATCACCACCTTAGTGATGGAGGCATCCCTGTGCTGATACAGCAGAGGATTAAACTCTGCAGCTAGACAGTCCCGGGCTGAGAAAAAGATAAATCAGAGCAAGGAAGAGTTTGCAGGCCAGGAGGGGGAGAGACACAGACAATCCCACTGAAAGCTGGCCGCACCATGACGGTGATGGATACCGGCAGTGGCAGTGGCACTGCTCGCGCTCAGCCAGGATCCCGTCTGCTCCTGCACCATAACAGGGGTCAGCAGGATGCTGCGGGATAACGCATCCGTAACCACAGCAGCCAAGCACCTTCTGGTTGCACAGTATCAGTGTAACTGGTGCTCATTACTTTTTTTTTCTGAAGAGGTTTCCCGAAAGGTTAATGTGCCTCTGACACAGCATCAGAGGAACACACAGCTGATCTGTCCAGCTCAACAGAAGTAATGACTGAGGGTTTGTTTGCAGAGTGACCTCCACATCATGGTGCCACACTAAATCACCCTCCTGGTCTGTGCATTCAATGTGGAGAAAGCAGGCTAATGCCATGGCTACAGCAGGGCATGTTACTACAGTCAGGTTGCATTTCTGCACACAGCATGGTGATGCTGGGGGCTTTTTTAATTGCACATTTTTCTGCACTGGCCCCTTGGAGTCCTGGGCTGAGGATGGAGAGGAAGGATGTCACAGCACTTGTGCAAAAAGGTTTCTGGATACAGACTCTTTGATCACAGGGAAGGAAGGGCAAGTTGGGACATTTATGTGGGAAACAAATCCCCAAGAACCACCTTATTACAGGGTAAGGAAGAGTCTTTTTTTTTTCCTCCATGCTCCACACAGACTGTCTAAAAAAGCCCACATCCACAGAAAAAGCATAAACTCTGGCAAATTAAATGTAAGAGCATAATAAAGCAAGTCAAAAAGATTTTAAGAAACAACTTACTAACACCTTAAAAACTAATAAAAGTTTTTTCAAACACATGAAAAGGAGGAAGCCTGCCAGAGAGTCTGTAGAGCCAGTAGATGACTGAAGCAAAAAGATAAGGCTACAGCAAAAAAGCTAAATTAATTCTTGGCATGTGTATGAAGGAGCTTAAGAAGGTTCTCACAGCAGAGCCTTGCTCTATGTGGGACAAGCCAGAGGAATGTCTCCAGCCACAACACCAGAGGTGCAATGACAGGGGCTTGCAGAGCCAGGCAGGACAGGGGAGCTTTGGCCACTGCTCCTCACCGCAAACAGAAATCACATGGTGGAAATATCAACTCACACAACCAGTGCCAGCCATGTAATTAAGCAGAGGAGCTTGTTACCTGAAGGGCACTGTGCATGCTGCAAGGCTGGATGGATTCCCTGGGCTCTGAGATGAATGAGCAGGAAGAAATCCACCATCAGCAATGAGCACTGAGCTGCAGGTGATGCACTGGCAGTTCCACAACTCTCCTGTCTGCGCTCTCCGTGACAGGCAAGAGATGCAGGAGATCCCTCCGAGGGAGAGAGCAGCAGTCCCCAGAAGGAGGGAAGGCTGAAGGTGAACACCCAAATGACACTTGCCATCACTCTGGTTATTGCTCTAAGACTGTTGTTTGGGAAAAGGTCCCAGTAATGAGGATTTATAGTTAAAGGAAGACAGCAGAGAGGGAGAGGATGGTACTATGAAACAGCCAAGTCTTTTGGGGCTTCAGAAGAGTTTTGCTGTGGGTGCTAGAGGTCGAGGACTGTGCCTATAACCATACTGGAAATCCTTGGTCATCATAAGCTGCAAACCACCAGTAACTGGGAAATACATTGGTTCAAGTTCCTGGCTGCTTCCAGCATAAATTCATGTGATTTGGTACCAAGCATGTTCTGTCATCATCATTCATATGGCTATGAAGACTAGTCACAGTACCACGGATGATGAAATTAGGACCAGGGTACTTATCCTGAGCAACGCTTTCTTGGCTTCACGGGGTGCCTCCCAGGAGAGCCTGCTGCAACGCTGTCTGTAACAGGGCTGTATTAAGGTTAATATTTTTATGGGGGGGAAAAAAAAAAAAAATCACAAACATAGGAGCAGTGGAAAATTTAGGGTTGGAAGTAGAAATACATGTAAGGCTATGGAAAGGTTTTATAACTGGACATACCTTTTTTTATTAGACTGCTCTGTGCAGTCTGACTGCACAAGCCGCTTCCTCTCACCACCCACTTGCCCCTGTGCATTTTCCAGCCTCAGGTTTTCCCCACTGAACCTTCCCAAGGGATCAGGCTGCTAATAAGAGGCAAGTCCCAATTCATTTCTTAAACTTAGAAAAATGAACTCAGCTTCCCATTGCGCAGGGAGCCTCATGCACAGCTGCCATGGGCCCCTGACACCCATGGGAATGCAGCACCTAAGGGGGCTCTGTGGAAGCCCAGAACCTGGAGAGTGAAGTTTTCTATTCAGGAGCCTAATTCCCACCCACAACCCCCCCAGAAAATTTCAAGGTTCCACCAAAAAAATAGCCTACAGATTATATATTCAGTTTAAAAAAATTGAGTCTCACTTTCTGTTATTCACTTAGACCTCCTTGGGGCAGGAAACGAGGGCTTTCAATTTGGCTATAACAAGGGGAAATTTGCAGATGAATGGAAGATGGCTTTGCTCCTAGAAATGCTGGCATAATGACTCCACAGCGAGATACCAAAGAACTTGAAGCTATTCAATTTATTCTAGTGACAGATAGTGTGTCAATCACCTCTTAAGCACCGGAATACGTTAAAAAGTTTTTTTTTTTTTTAATTATAAGTTACACTTTAATTTATCAAAGCCAGGGCAATTTTTAGAGACAGAATGAAGCAAGACAAATGTATGTACTAGAAATAAGCCTCCTTTTTATACATACATACAGTGAAGGCAGTTAATCATTGGAACAATTTATCTACATTGTGGAGGATCCTCCATCATATGTTATCTTTTTAAGGCAAGAATAGAAAATTTTATTAAAATCTGCTCTGGTTCAACCAGAAGTTGCAAGTTTTAAGTAGGAATTTCTGAATAGGAATTTTTGTTCAATGTTATTATGCAAGACAGACAAGATTTTTGTATTAGTGCCTACTGACCTTAAAAGCCAAGAATGATTATAATGAGAGACGTTTCCCATTAAAGGAGATGATATTAAGGGACTTAAATTGTATTTCTTTGAACTATTCTGAAAATGTTTGCTTTGATATAGATATTCTTATTCAGTCAGTGTTTATTTAGATATCAAAAGGTACTAAAACTAATCACGGGAGTTCTTCTTAACATATATTTAATATAGCACAATAGACTTACTGAAGCACGTAAAATATCTGAAGTATATTAGGAGTTTAAAACCTTGTAAAACTATGGATTACTAACCCAGTGCTATGAATGCATTTGGGGATTTGATGCGATGTCGCAGGATATTAATTCCCCCCCCCCCCCCCCCCCCCCCCCATCGCAGCAGCAGGGTGAAAGGAAAGCTCCTCCAGTCCCTCTAGCAATGGAGACAAAAATATTAGAATATTTTTAATGAATTTCTGCTGGACTTGCAGAAGCTAGGGTGCACGAAGATCCTCCTCCTCTGGTTGCACACATGTCCTTTGCTAATACAAACAACCGCTGACGAGAAAGAACGCTGAACTTTGAGTCAGAACTAAAATAGGTAGAATAGTCAAGCATTAAATTAACCAGAGCTCTGGATCAAACTTTTCCACATTAGATTGAGCTCCGGCTCATGCACACCACACAACGTCTTTTAGTCAACACAGACACAATCAGATCTGATTCATATTCCAGCTAAGGATCAGCTCTTAATTCCCTCAAACGAAATCCAGACGCAAGGTGCCCCACGTTCCTACGCCGTGCGGATTCTTAAACATTTTGCTCCTTCATGTACACGCTCAGGACACAGGAGTACGCACCATCTTGGAGCAGGCAGATACACAAAGATGGCTTTTTGCCAGGCGTGCTCCTCTGCAGCAAGACATAGTAAGCCTCCCCTGTCTAGTCCTTGCTTAAAAGCAATTCCTATTTGAACTGGCCACGAATAGCCCAAAGTGACACTGAAAATCAGACATTGCCCACAAAAGCCAAGCTGGTAGCTAACCCTCACTCTCTCAGGTGTACTTCTGCACCGGCCATGTTGTGTCATCTCATACAGTGCCACTGCATTGGAGACAAACCTGCCCAACTCCTAAGGGAAATGTATATCTTTTTCAACCAAACTACAAGCAGATTTTCCAGTCCTTCAGTCCAGCTGCCTCAAATTCAAAGCTTTTATACTATCTGTAAAGCAATTTGAGCTGGCTGGTCAAGAGTTCTCACTTTATGCCTTTTTCTTCATCTCCGAGCCCTTTCAGTAAGTTATACCTGTGCTGGGGGAGGAAGAAGGGGTTAAACCCAGACTGGTCCAGGTCTGTAACCGCAGCATCTCGCATCACCCTCACTCCAATGGTGGGGAGGGCTGCATGCCCTCACCCCACTGATCTCCCCTTCCTTCTCAGCTGTCTGCATTAACACACACTTACTTGCCACGGGAAATCAACAACGGAAATGTGCTTGTTTGAAACCCCTCTAAATTGAATCTGAAAGGAAGGAATTAAATAAATTAATGAAACTATTGAATAGTACTGGGCTTGGCCCTTAAGGCTTCCTACATGATTTCCCAGTTTGACAAAGAACTAGCTACAGTTATTCTTTGAAATTTTTTTTCACCTATTTTGTAGTGATTTCATCCAAACCAAGTGTCCTTGGTTTGCTTTTGAGACAAATACTACCTCATATTCAAAATACATCCCAGCTACTATTACCTACCTTCCCAGAACAATGGAGTCCGAAAAGAAACCAAATTTATTCTTAACTGGTCTAGGTTAGACCAATGTTTGCCATCTTATTATCCGAGAAGGGTTTTTAAATTGGTTCATAATTCGCTCTAGCATCTTTCTTGTTATCAAAGTTAAAATGCCCAGTTTATAATTACTCAGGTCTCCCATCTTAGAGAGGAAGGATTACACTTCTTGTGTTCCCTTCTGCCAGGAAGGTATGGAGACTGGATTATCTACATATTTTCTAAAAATCTTGTCCTAAGTCATTTTCCTACCCTGACCACACACATTGCCCATGTTCACAACTGCTTTTGGAGGGACCTCATGTTCTGCATCTTTGGCAGCACCAAGCAGACTCCAGCATGGTCCCCATTCCCAAGAACCGCACACCAGCACAGCTTTGCCTGGTTCACTGCTGGGCCACAGCATCAGCTCAGCCACATCCCTCTGTCCTTACTGGGAGCAGAGCAGGTGGTCCCAGGGAAACTGCCACTCCATGGATGTGACATGCTGAGATTTGTTCCTCTCTCAAGGGTTAATAACAAGACTTGGCGTTGCATGGCATAAATAGGGTATTCATATCCCTGCTCATGGGCCCAGCAGGGATGAACTGGACAGGCTGCAGAAGAATAAGCCTCATGCAGGAAAAGAGGGTAAGGTCATGGCTGATTATGGGTGGGAAAGATGCTGGAAAGCCAGGACAGGCACCTCTGTTCTGCCCCCCCCGCCAAGTCTTGCTTGCCATTAAATGATGCCCAGAGTCTTGCACTCTGCCCAGTGCCAGCTCAGCACCACACAGGACTGCTCCTTATATCAAGTACAAGTCACATTTTGACACCAAGGGCGCAGGAGACCTGTGGCAGCATCATTTCTGCATAAGCAGTTTCACTCTGCCACCATTGGGTGCCACCATGGGCAGAGCCAGCCCCAACAGCATGTGCTTCAGGCTAAGGGGTCTGCAAGCACAGGCTCACCAGCAGTTGTTTACATGTGTTTGTCTGAAGTTAGAAAAAAAGACAAAAAAAAAAAAGGAAAGAATAAGAGAAAATGAGCATTTTAATTTCCCAATAAAATCTATGCCACAGTATGAGTCATTGTTTGCTTTTTTACACTAGTTGGGAAAGGCCTTCTGGTTTTAATAACTAATACTGCTGAGTTCAATAAAAAGCACTTAATTTAATTTACTCCAAACCCTGATTAATGCCAGCTTCCCCTGGAATTTTATCTTTGTTTTAATTTGAGTCACTATGTTAAGGGAAAGAAAAGACAGAAGGGGATAAAAGTCAATTAGTTCCTGTGCTTGTTTCTGGGCAAAACACTGGAAAATGGAAGATTGACAGGTAAGGTCTGAGAGTCTATTTTTCCCCATTCCTTGGGCTGACTTTCCCTTAAGAATGTAATGTTTGCTTAGTCTTAAAAAAGGAAGCTTAACGGCTCACAGCTCAGTTTGGAAAATAAAATATTCCAGGGCCAATTAGGATCAGATTTCTTTGCTGGAAGTATATTGCTTTTAATGTGTTAATATTCAAAAGATATGCTACTGTTTAATTGGACACAGAGAGCCCTTAAAGCTTGAGAGCTCTAACATGAAAACAGCCAGCCTCATTCACGTGCTCTGGAGTGGCTACAGAAGGAAATAAGCTGGGATAAAACCTCTGATAAGAGGTTTTCATCCTTTCCCTACAATTGTCTGCACATATGTTTATTCAGATTCATATCTTATACAAATAACCAGCGCTAACAGTTTTTTTTTTTTTTTTTTTAGGCTGGGAAGTTGAATATCCAAAAAGCTGGAGTAGACGAGCTGCTGATAATGGAGTTCAACACCCTCCGTGGCTGCAGGGAGATCGGCTCTGCCCAGCATCACGGAGGAATCCTGTGACAGCGCCAGGGTTAGGATCCAGTTCTCCCACATCCCTCACCAGCGCCTTAACTACAAGTAAACATTCCCTCTCTTCTTGCAGTCCTCTATCTTACTCTGTGCAAGGAGTACGCCAAGGTCCTGCCAAGCCAATAGTTTTTAATTACATGATTGCATACTCTTGTAATGCATATATGCAAGGGAACTGAATTAAGGTCGCATGGGCCTGGGTATTTTCTAGTTTTTGTATGACTGATTTCTGCAGCTTTACAGAGAAGGGTTTGGATGCGTTGTCTAGGATTACCTTTCATTACAGAAACGAGAAATAGAAATGAAATTACGCAAACACACAGGACTACTTGCAAACGTCTGCAGCAGAACCTTAACTCAGGACCTTAAAGGAGCAACGGAGACCTCTGTCTCTTCAGCAAAGAGAGCAACTGCTGGGAGCAGAAGGCTGGACCAGTAATTACATAACAGGCACTTCACCGCATGTGGGGTTTAGGTCTTTTTTTTTTTTTTTTTTCTTTCCCCTCTCGGCAGCCAGGGATGCTGGAAGTTAACAAGTCTGAGCTCTTTGCTGTGCTAGAGGCACTCAGCAGCACTCTGGTGTAGGCAGACATTGCATGCTCATTCTCACAGTCAGATGTCTGCTCGAACAAGACTTAATTTTTAGCGTGTGTTAGAGACCTGTAAAACTATGAACAAATGGTGCACAGAGAGGGAGGAAAACTTCCCTGGATTTGCTCACTCCGAGCTCATCCCTAGGCAGAGGGGCTTCAGGCAACCACCACAACAACTCTGCTGGCCTACAGCAGCAGGACAGCGTCGTGCTGGCCAGCACCCTTGGACACTGGTGGCATGAGCCATTTCTACCAACCTCCAGCACTAATGCCTTTTCCAAGGAGATGATGATGGAATGGCTGAGCATCATCTCCTGGCCCTAGTGCAGAGCTGGTCCTGCCAGGGCTGCCAAGGACTAAGCCAGGTGATGGACAACCAAGGCCAGCCATGAAGGATGCAGGAGGACCAGGCAGCTCCTTCAAAGACACAGCAGAAGGAGCAAGATCCATCCTCCTGTGCCTCCCTTTGCCCCAGCTGCATATATCAGCACCAGCCCTGGTCAGGCACCCCCAGGTCCCCTGCCCCAGCAACAGGGAAGCTGAGGTGGCCAGTGCTTAAGGCCCCTCCTCTGGCCCACAAAACCAGAGTCTTGAGAGCAATCCCCTCCCTGGGAGCAAGCTGCCACTCCAGTGAGCATGAGAGTTGCTGAAGTCAAGGAAGAGCCACAGAACCAGTCCTTTGCCCTTCACAGCCCCAGCCCTCATCCTTCCTCTACTAACGCAAACACAGGTAAGAAAAAGGCAAAACCAGACAAGCTACACAAGCAAAGAAAAGGGTCAACAAAATGGTTGAAGGAATTCAAATTTCAATAACTATCTTTTCAGGGGAAAAAAAAAACTTGCAAAGGAAAAATGAAAAACATGTCAGTGGAGAAAGTATATACAGAACTTTGAACCCTCGGTTGCGCACAGATTAAGTAACAAAGTTCATTATTGAGAAGTGTGGAGAGGGGCTCATGAGAAGATGCTACCACCATTGTCAGCCTGGCTACCTAAAGCCCACAACTAACCATCTGCACCCTGCAGATCCCTACAGTAACTCAGGCTTTCCTGCTCACACCAGCAATTACGGGAAAGGGATTTCAGGCACTTCCCCTGTACCTCCTAGGAAATTCATTCCCTGTGGTTGTTGGGCAACCCTTCTCTAATAAAAATTAAACAAACAAATTTAATAAAGAGTTTTATTCAGAATAGAGGCCAATTTGCTACTAATGGCAGCATTAAGGTCCTAAAAGGGTATTGAATTACAGAGCAGTAAAGCCACAGAAAACAGCCTGTAGTTCCAAAATAACTACAGGTGCCAAAATTAAGGAGGACCAAATTACCAACCTGTTTCCAATGTTGGCCTGCAAATACTCAACACAACGTGAAAAATGAATGGCAAATGATTGTTTTTATATTAAGAAAAAAGTTGTTTGAATATATTAAATGTGTTTCATTGTGCAATTTCTATATTTGCTCTGTTCCCAAAACAGAATTATTCACCTAAAAGATTAATGAGATGACACTAAGCAGAGGGGGAAGGTCATGTATAATTAGAGCACTTTCAGACAGTGTTTATAAAAGCTATTTAACAACACCGAGGAAGAGTATGCTGTACTTAACACTAAGTGCTTCTAGGAGGGGCTGAGCACCTGCGCTGCTCAGCACGCACAAGGGCTTTAAACCAAACCAAACCCGCCTTCGTGTGAAGGATAGCAATTCTCCTGGATGACAGAGAATGAGATTTCCTGTCAACTGACCTCCCACCTCTCAGGCGATGGGAAGTAGAGCCAGCCATTGGTAGCATCACCGTTCAATTTGAAAGAGCACGTGTTCCTTGCCTGGAAACGTAAAATTTGGATTCAATGTGTTAGCTGCTTTCACAGCCATGTGAGGCAGTATAATGGCACATGAAAGAAGAGGTCAAATTTACTAAGTGTTGAGGAGGTGTCATCGAGAGCTGCATATTACTTCAAGATGTGTCTTCAGCAGCAGAGCCCGCGTGAGCCCCTCTCGCGCAGAAATCTCTTCCACCCACTGGGAGTTGGAGAATTCCTGCCAGCTCCAGTGGAAGTTGCCGATCTGCACAGGCTTGTGTAAGATCCGGCTCTTTTTCCTGCTCTGTCCTCCCTTGAAGGGCCACAAAATAAAACCAAACTGATGGGAACAAGCTTTTGACAAACCCTTGTGCTTCTTTCTTTTCTGTTTGCAGAACCTTGCACATTACCCACGGGCAAGTTTTCGCAGAGCGGTGATTGTATCCCACATCATCCAAAGAGCCGCTTTCACCTTGCTTCAACTTGAATTATCAGTTTCCTCTCACAGGTGAGAGCAGCCTAATGCCTCCCAGGGTTGGGGGATGCACATTTTTACCTGTCAGTAGGTGGTAAAAGTCAGGGTCTCCAGCCCCTGCAGAAATGCTCCAAACATCTCCGACCCGTTTGGTTCCCAACCCGTTAACACTTCCCTGTCTCTGCGTTTCCCATCAGGCAGCACAGCGCGGGTGGGAATTGCCTGCCCAGGATCAGGAAGCTCTTGCCAGCAGCACCGGCTCTGCACAGCATGACAACTCTTCCTCACCACTGTCTTCCTCACCACCACCACCCCCCTCTGCTACTCTCCAAATAAAACCATTGCCAGCACAACCGTCAGCGGCAAGAACAATGTGCTAAGGCAAGCACCAAGGCAAACAGAGAAGCCATCAGGCTCTCTGCAGAGTATACACGAGCTAAAATCCAGAGTCACATAAATCATGCAGATACATGTATTTCGGGGGCGGGGGGGGGGGGGTAGGTGAGGAAAAGGAGGGACTCCTTTGTCTTGCACCAGCCCTGGAGGCCCCTTCCCAAGAGAGCTAGCCTTCCCAGGGAGCTAGCTAGGAAGACGACCCTGGCATGTCTGTGCAGCTATCCGCTCCTGGGCTCCTCCAGGACAGTTTTCAGCCTCACAACCAACACTCTTTTCTGCAGTGGGTGAGCTGCAGCCAAAATGTAAAGCCCCTCTGCCCAATCCCCTGCTTACGGGAAGTGGCTTTTCTTCTCATCAGACTGTATATCACAGACCACTTCTGAGGGCAGATCTGCAGCTCCAGACCATGGTGCTGAGATTCAGGAGAGTTGGGAGTTTGACCTGGAGAAGCACAGAGGTCTGGCTGACTCTTCACAGGACATGAGTCCCCTAAAGATTACATATGGGCTGAATATCACAACATAAAGTCACTTCTGTAGCAATTCCAGTTCCCCAACTGTATTTGAGCAAGAGGCACTGAGCAGTTGGACTTCCTCACTGTCTCTTTTGCAACTTCCTTCTGAAATGCAGGAGAAAAGTCACACAGGAACAAATGTGGAAAAAAGTATCTAAACTGTCTTGAGCTTCAAACAGCCTCAGACACGTGAAGGAGCTGTGAAGGGCGCAGGAGGAAGAGGAGGGTGTCTTACTGCACCTACCCTTGGCCCACCCCCAGAGTGTCTTGCTGCATTTGGTGGCAGAGCCGCAGGTCTCCATCCTTTCTCAGCAATACTCCAGTTATGATGAGTGCCCAGACCACCCAGTTTGTTTCCTATGTGTTCATCTTAGGCAGAAACAGGATTTGCTGCAGTCTGCTGAAGATACCCTGAACTGGACTTGGCACAGTAGCACTCAAGAGAGCTCATCAAGATCTCTGCTCCTGACAGCCTTTATTCCCCCAGAGGACAGTCACTCCATCCACTATCCACAGCCCTGCAAGATGCACTTGATATAATATTTCAGGCTCTTCAGCAATTTAGCAGCAGCTCTCACCATAAATTGCAGGACACGGAAGCAAGAGGTAGTTGGTGTGTTAGAAAATGAAAGATCTGGCACAGTTTAACACAAGAAGTTCTTTCATTCTCCAGATTATTTCTCCTTCTTTTGTACTGCGTAACCCTCACCCTGGACTGGGGTCCTGATCTGCTCAGCACTAACGCTTGATTTTAAGAAATCTGCTATACAATCCTAATGCAAAATGCACATATTTCTTTTTCTTTCAGTGAAGATACATACATTTAAATATATATATATGTCCTTGAATGTTTTTCTCAATACTCCTTGGTTGTCTTGTAGCTGCCCACCAAGTCACACAGGGTAGTACATCAGGCATAGGTAAAGCATGACAGTTGCAGAGTTAACTTATGGCAGTCCCTAAATAAGCATGGCACAGGATTTGAAAAATTTGAGGTAAAGTATTAGTATCAAGATTTAAAACACAAGCATTTTCATGTACTGAATTGTCTGGTGAAGCCAACATTTTCAGAAGACTAAGTTCATTAGTCATACCAGACTAAGCATCTGGGAACAAGCAAACGTTCAGTGAGAGCAGTGGAAACTGGGGTTGGCTGTGTGTATCGAAGAACAACTCTTATGCCCAAGTTTCCAGTAAGTTAACGTGCTTTGTGTTATGTATTCTCAAGTTCAGCTTTCCCTTTGCATTATTTGGCTGTTGAAGAAACTTGGGGCTTTGCACAAACAATAACATAGATATTTCAATATTAAACTCATTTTCAATTTTCTGATAATCTCTGCCTGGCAGAAATCACAGAGAAAATAAAGAGATAATTACAATAAGCTGCTGAAATAGTGAACAGCAGTTATTTCTTAATTCAGTAGCCTCACATTTTATGTGCATGTCTGAGCTTATAACATCCATGAGTACTGCATGTTGGTTTAACCTATTTTGCAAAGCTCAGGAGAAAAGATTAATTTAGCTCTCTTACAAGTCTCTCCAGTGGTTGAATATGCTTTGCTTCAACAAAGACATTGCAGGAAATTGCAAAAAAAAACCCATTAAGACAGCACCATATGTGATGTTTCCAATACCTACAGAGATAAGGTGACTTACAAACTTTCCCATCATGAAACAGATACATAAGGAAGGGCATTTATTTGTTATATAGGAAGCAAACAACTGAAAGTAGTGTTCCTAAATGCTCTGAAACATTAATGGTGAAATATTTGTTTTAAATTAATAACATATTTGCACTTTTTTTTTTCATCCTTATTTAAAAAATTAGTGTAAGACCAGGAAGTTCTGAAAAACTTCTTAAATAGCAGTTGGCAGTGGTTTTGTTCAAATCCAGTAATGTATTTGAATCCCAATATCAAATCTGTCTTCACCCAGTGTCATGTCCTTGCAAGGACTTATTTGATCCTCCAGCAAACTAGCCCTGACACCCGTACATCCAAGATGTGTTGAACATATAGGACATTTGCTTCCAGAGACTTTCCTGTTGCCTCTGACTTTTCTTATCTCTACCTGTAACCTTAGAGAATTATTTTCTTTTCCTCTATTTACTCAAAACCAAACTGTGCCCGTTTAGAGACATGATCGCTTTTCGTCAGACAACGTGCAAATGAAGATGCTGCCCACCTTGTTTCTGTAACAGGCACCTAGGACCTAAAGACTGGCTTAGCCAGTCTGCTCATCCCCAGACACCGTGAGGTGTCCAGCCTAACCTCCTCCTCCTTCTGCCCACCATGGCCTCAGGAGGGTGCTCCCCTCCCTGTACCAGGGCAGCACAGGCTTGGCAACACCACAACTGCCAGTGGCAAGTGCTGAAAGATGACAGTTGCCCTTTTGCCTGGGCTGGGGATGTTAATGTACCCAGTGCACTTTCAGAAGTATTATCTGTGCACACAGTGCAGCATAAATGCCCAAAATTGCTCCAGACAGGTGACCAGGTGTACAAGAAGCCATAGTCATCATCCTATATAGCCAGACATAGCTGAAAAAGGAGTACCCCACATCCCTAATTTCCGCCCACCCTAAGAAGTCAGGACACTCCAAAGCAGAGGAGAGGGATGGAAAGTGCTCACAGTGCACACATTTTGAAGAGTTTGGTGCTGGTATATAACCTGTTTTTTTCCCTTGCGTTGTCCACGTGCACATTGATAGAGTGGGCAACCCTCAAATCTCCCTTCCAGAGCAGAGTCACATCCCAGGGAATAACTCTGGAGTCTTTACAAGGGCAAAGCCTGGAAGGCTGCTGTACCAAGTGCTGTATCATGCCTGGAAAAATGATACAGCAGACCAGCACTTTCAGCATATGAAAGGCCCTCCAAGCTACCCAACAAAACATACTGACAAACATTATTCAGACACACCACTGGGTATCTGAGTGTGGGACAACAAGTGGGCAACACAACCAGTTATTCAACCTTGAAGCACTCATACCAAGTCCTGACACAGTCTGTCCTTCAGCACAACACCCCTGCTGCTCACATGGATGGACATGTGAAGCCTTGCCATGGAAGGCATTTCTCAAATGTTATTTTATGTTAATATGATAAAGGTTCCCCCAGAGAGTACAGAAAGGCTAGAAAGCGGTTCATGGCACACACAATACAGGGATGCTGCAAACGTGCAGCAACTCTAATGCTCCAGATGTGTTCCGTGTATATCCAGATGTGCTCCCATTTGAAGTGTCTGGTATTCCCCAGCTGCACATGTGACTCATCAGCACATGTGCCAGAGTAGCTCCCAAACCATGAGATCCCCACGGCACACTCGGGTGGCACATGCCGAGGGACTGCCCAGGCACCTCTGCAGTGACTCAGTCCTCCCACGGAGCAGAGCACACGGTGTACGTAGGCACCATGCTTCTCACGGGACAGTGTTGAAGGGTCAGAGTGGTTTTGCTCTACCCCATCAAGGTCAAAGCCAAAAGCACTGGATTACAATATGGAGAGTTATAAAAAGGCAACATAAACAGATGCACAGTCAACAACTGCCTGAAATTTGGATCCATAATTTGCTGTTAGCCGATTTCTTCCCTGTAGTATCACCCAGTCATTCAGGTTGAGGATGGGCCATAGCCAAAAATCCTTTGCCAGAACGTGCTCTGAAGAAATAACCTCAGCTTGGAACACAGCCTGCAAATATCTGCTCACTCTGTTCCAGCAAAATACTGAAGGGAAGTGAATCTTCAAATAATTTCTAGTGTCTCCTGCTCTTTTTCCAGTTGCTCAGGTTGAAGGTGATAACATACGAATTTCACTATTTCTCTCCTTTTCCATCATCTGCTCGGGAGCCCACTCTGCTAGCTCACACTAACACGGATGTTCACACTTCTGTCCAAAAAAGCCCGGTGGTTGCTTCTCCATGTGGAAGGGGAAGGATTGCTTGCTTCAGCCCAAACATTTTTGCTGTGTTTTTTTGCCTTTTTTTTTTGTTTGTTTTTCCTGATTCACCTTTCCAGTTTGAACAACTCCACTGATGCATTAAGCTTCCCATACATTCCCATTAGAATCAAGAAATAATTACCTGCTGGCAATCAATACATCTCCAGTCCTGTGCAGAAATTACACAACACACAGGCAGAATAAGCCATTACATTAGGAAGGGGTGTCCAAACCATGCCCATGTCAGCAGGTACCCCAGCAGGGTTTTGGGCTGCCATCCCACGCTCAGGCCAGCTGAGAGATGTTGCGACCCAACAAGGCAGGGAGAGAAGGACAAAAGCCAGGTGCCCACTGTCTTTCAGGGAGCTGGGTTACATGAAGCACCTATTCCTTTCATCTCTTACCTCAGTACTCAGCTCCTGGCAGGAGCTGGAGGATTTTCATCATTTGGCCAAGCACAAAGCCAGAAGGACAGGGGCAAGCAGGAGGAAGGATGATGCATGAGTGCGGAGCATCCCTGCTTGCGCCATAGTCTGCCAAAAGTTCATACAAAGCGAACAGTCTGTGGCGAACCGTCAGCCATGACTTTCAGCAAGTTTCCTAGTGACAATTCGGCTGGTGAAATGTTCCCGATGCTGGAAATGTCAGCACCAGGTCTCTTGCGGTACATTAATCCCACCACACAGATCTGACTAGCATATAAACACCATCACCTTCACCACTGCTTGGCACATCATAAGTACAACTGCTTGAAGCTGGGCATTGGTCACTCGTCCAAGGGATGGTGCTGTAAATTCAGAGAGCAGGAGAGTCTGCACAGGAACAGCCCAGGAGAGAGTGGGAGACAGCTGTTTCATTTCTACTTCTTACAGGAAAATATTTCCATGAAGTGTAATGTTTGGAAAGTGTCTAACAACCCAGTTCATGCTTTCTACAGATTATGTGGACTTAGCATTTCTGTTGTCTATACTGGGGTAGATGAATAGAGAGATAAAAGGAGGCATGAAAATATAAGACACTTGGAATGCAGGAGAATCTACAGAATGTGTAAAAAATGTAGGAAAAGCTAAATAAAAGAAGAAAAGACAAATGAGATATTGTCAAGGCAGCCCATGAAGCAGCAGGGTCCCAGTTCAGAGGTGGAATCGTTAAATGACAAGCGAGGCAGCTCTTACGGAAAGGCTACATGATTTTTTTAACCCTGGAATTCACTAGGGGGAGCGTGTGGACAAGGGCGAATGCCAGAACAAATCTGTTTTCCAGAAGAAAAAGGGACTATGTTGGGAGTTCAGTTACCCCAGAACAGGGGCTCAGGGAATGAGGTGGCTTCACACTCAGGGTACATCACCCAACAGCTCTCGGGAAGGTGGGAGGCATCCACCACCCACTGCATACAGTGACAGCACCTGCAGGAAAGCAGGTTCGCCTGCTTCCAGAGCAAGGACCAAATATCATGGCCCTGTAAGTAAGAATTGAGAGAAGTGCTACAGAGAAAACGTGGTTAATTTGCTTGCGTTTTGCCTGGATCTAGGAGAGAAAGCTATTAATCCTTCTCTCATTCTCCAGCCTGTCACAAAAATCTGGGATCCTTGTCCAGAAAAGCCAGTGCAAACACAACAGCTTACACTCAATTTGCAGTCCTTCCACGTCCCAAATGCAAGTGGCATGTCAGACGTACGTTAGAGACATGATGTCCTGCATCCTCTGCTTTTCTCTGCTGCAAGAGGAATGTGAAGATACAGACCACTGTGGGAACATGTGTATAAATGGGATGGAGCAATCCAGCAAGGAAGCACAAAGCTCAGGCAGAAAAAGGAATTTTAGACACAGGACAAATATAAGACCTTGCCTCCATGCAAGACCATGACTCAAAGGGTCTTCCTACTGATCCTGATCGAAAATAGCCCCATCTAGGAAGGGAATGTAAAGAACTAGGACAGTCTGGCAGAGATTTCCAAAGTATGCACGTGCCCAGACTGCTCTGTACAAGCGTGCAACAAAGCTAATCCTAAACCTCTGGGGACGTGCTAGGCTCAGACACACACAAACTACACACTAACTCCTCTTCGAGATCTTGCATTTCCTTCAAGTGCACTAAAAGCAACTGTATAACACATGTGCATACGTTTGGCCCATCCAAAACTCCCCAAAGCGTTCAGTCCCTTGCACTTAAGAGTGTAGCAGTGATTTGCAGACAAGCAGCAGCTCAAAGCTTCTATGCATGTGAGCACGTCCTGCATTTCTAGACATTTGGCAGCCCATCAGGATTCCTGCATCTGTGGACACATCTGGGTTTCCCAGACATGGGGCAGTCCAGTCAGACTCTCTGTGCACGCATGGCAACATGCAAGGCCAGTAGACACTTGTATCCATCAAATCTGTCCGGACAGTAACAGACAAGAGGACATGTCTGGGGAAACCTGGGCAGACAGTGATGTGAAGAGCAGACTAGCCCAGGAGATGCAGCCAGCAGAGGAAGCTGATGGCATCTGAGGTTAAAGACAGGCACAGCAGCCTGGGTCCTTCTCAAACCTTCTACCTGGGGGCAAACCAGCATTGCATCTCCTGGGGACAGGAATACAAAGCTTGTGCTGCTTATGGACTATCCTGTCCTTGCAAAGAGAAACAAGAGGCATGGAGTTACTTCTAGTCCCTGTGGGGCTGCCAGAAATAACACAAACCTAACATCTCACACCAGCTGGCGAAGAGGACTAATCCGGCTTCAGAAACTGCTTGAAAAAGAGCCAAACCTCCCATCCAGTTCTCATGGCCCCTTCCACCCCACCCACACCCAGTTCCTTTTCTGGCACGATGGTATCCTCAGCACTCGGCTGACAGCAAGCTGCTCCCCGCAAACCGCTGCCGCCCTTCGGAAACGCTCTGCCGACCCACCCTGTGGCAGCGTGCTCACCTGGGACTCCTCAGTGCTTCTGCTGTCCCACGCCACGACGGAGCCTGGCTCTGCAGTGGCCAGACCAGGGGGTGGTGGGGCAGCAGACATGGCAGGGAGCTCCTCTCCTTCCTTCCTCCACCCTGGTCCCTGGCATCACAGCTGCACCTCTTCCCTTGAATTAGACATCTCGAGACCTTCCCCTGCTTGTGAACCTCCATTTCTCTCCCTCCTCCCAACAGCCTGTGCCTCTTTTGAGCCCTCAGTTCCAAAGCCTGTACACCTCTGTAGAAGAGGAGCTTGGTCATATTTTTGTTTCCCCCTCATCAAACACCTCCACTGGCTCCACATTCATTTCAAGCTGTGAGAGAGGTTGGGTTGGATTTTTTTAAATAATTATTTTCAAAATGCAGTACAGTGACCAGAGCAGAAGCATCAGCACCGCAATAACGGAGTCTGTCTTCATTTCCACCACTAGCTTACAAAATAATAGGAAAGAGGCATTGACAGTTGCATAACTAATTGCAATATAATCCGACTCTCTGATACTGCGCAGCCCAAACCAATAGCTGTAAAGCACCGTTTAATTTAGATGTTGGTGGAAACACAAGGGCTTATTTGCATGGCTGCCCTCAAATACTCTGCTCCTGCCACCACATCCTTCCCTGTAGCCCTGCCCTGCTGCGGCTCCTGCATTGGAAAAAATAATATATGTAAAAATATATATGTAAGAAAGCATTTTTCCTTTTGAGACAGTGCAAAGGAAGGAGGCTGGCACACTCAGCAGCCTTCAGGCTGCACGTAAATGAGCCAAAAGACAACGCGTTTCGGAAAGGAAAGGAAAGATAAGCCCAAAAATGAATTTTAGAAGGGCAAGTCCCTTATGAGAAGATACCCTGCGTAACAAGCGGACAGAGCTAAATTCAAAACATTCCTAGCCTGATTTGGTCTGCAAGGCTCCTATCTTCTTCTGTCACACATTATTAAACGTAGATCAGAAATAGGATCTGGGATTACAGAACAGACTGAACTCAGGACATCAGAAGACACCTGTCCTATAAATAGGAATCATTTACCAATTCAGAGCAACACACACATGTTTTGGCAACCTCTCAGCCAATAAAAGCAGAAGAAAACATCAGAAGTATCCGAGCGCTATTATTTTAAATGCAGAACAATGATTTACATCATCATGACTTAACTCCTCGTTTCCCAAATTCTCATCATGCATGTCTGAACTGAATTTCACCAAAAATTAACCCTTTCTGAAAGAAGTCCATTGCCATTATAAAAATCCATCCCAATTTGTCATTTGGAAAAGTCACCCTGAAAAAAAAACCAACAACAAAAATCAACAACAAAAAGCAGAGCTTTGGTTTTGGAGCTGTTAATTTGGAGCCATCGATTAGATAGCTTTTTGCCTTTATCCCCACATCCCAGGATTTCAACTTCAAAACTCCAAAGTCAATTCAGTCACACCACAGACTTTCCATAGCAAAGTGCTCAGAAACACACCAATTTGGGATTTTGCACAGAGTTGCAATTCAGGGGCTCTGATTTGTTGACATTTGTGTTTCTAGGAAAAATTAACAGAAACACGTGCAAGGGTCTGTATAAGGGAACAACGTGAAGCGCCGCTTCCAAACAGGTGCAGCCGATTATCTGAGGCAACACTGTGCCGGGGAAAAAAAAAAAAAAAAACACAAAACCAAAAACGTTGTTTTCTTTGCAAATTTTAAGAGCGCTAAAAACTTCCAGATAATGGGAAGTCCCTGAAGCTTTTAGAAAGTGTTTTCTCATACTCCGTACCTGGTATGACAGCTGCTTCTTTGCAGCTATGGGGAGTTGTGGTTTTCCATTTGTGAAAATTCAAGTGAAATCTATCATTTTTTGGAAAGAGCCGAAGTCCTGGGGTTCTCAAATATCTTTACAGGTTGAACATTTGGAAAGGATCCAAGACTCCAATCAGAGCATGAATATGTAGAAATATTTAACTCTCTAAGAAACAGTATATAAAATAAGCTATTTCTCTGCTTGATGACTATTTCAGGATTGACTAATGACTTGTCATGGTGCCAAACACCACGGAGATGGCTCAAGAGGATAATTTCTGAAACTTGAATTTGTAACATTCTATCAAATGAAGACTATTTCTGTGTCAAAACCCTAGATCTGGGAATTTATATACAGCAAGATCATAAATGAACTTTTGGACACCAAAGTTCAGAAGCTGCTCCATTACATTTATTCAATGAAATATCTGCTAAATCTTTTTTTTTTTTTTTTTTTTTTGGGGGGGGGGGGGGCAAGGGATGAACAAGCTTTAAAATAAAGCAGAAAAATAAAGACTACTGTATCAAACATAGGACCCTCCTGGGGAAGCTCTTGCACTTCAGCTCGTTGGTCTCTGGATCTCATTTCAGGGAAGGATTTGGTGGCAGGGAGCAAAGACTGTCCCGCTCTCCTAGTCAGCACATCAGTTCCTCCCTGGGGCTCGTTATGGCAAGGATAAGCAGCTAAGCTTGCCTAAATTCAGCCACCTCTGGCCAAAAAACCCTGACATAAACTTGATCTTTCTTCTAGTACCAACGCACATCACACCAAGGCCAGGCAGGCTCTGGCCTAGGCAGAGGCTAAGTTCAACTCCTCTCTAGCAGGACAGAACTGGAGCCCATAGTCTGAGCTCAACTTTAGTCCCAGCAGAATGAAAGGTCCATTCGGCCAAATTACTGGCAAAGGCTAACAAATTCAGTTTGGTTTCAGGAAGCAATTAATTGCTGCAATCACCTCTTCCCTAGGAGGCATGACGCTCACGTTACACATTTATTCAGATTACAAGAATGGAAAGGGCCACTAAATAGAACAGTTTTCATTCCTGCTTGATCGAGGTTAGAGGCTCTAACCTAGTAATTATCACACAAAATCTGTAACTTCTGTCTGAAACAGTTTCAGCAGGAGTCTGGCTTTCAGGCTGACAGTGGCTGTTAATCCACCTCATACCTTGGTAGAAACATTCCAACATTTATTCTCAACATTATAAATCTGCACATTATTAGCCCAAGGTTGTCCTGCATTAGGTTTTAAATCATAGCGAAGAAAGGCACAAAGAGAAGCTAACAGTTTGAGCTATTTGCTCTGAACTCTTTCTTCCCCTTGTTGGTACTTGTACATTATGATCAAGTTATTTTTTTATTTTCCCCTAAGTAGATGAATCTTATTAAAACCTCATCTATAGCTCTACATTTCCAGGATTTGGTCACATTTATTGCTCTTTCCTGAATCTTTTCCAGCTATATAGCATCTTTGCTGAACACAGTGCCCAACACTGCCTCACCAAAACCATTTCCAACATCAGGGCCTCCCATCGACCCTTACAGGGCTCTGGCTGTGCCTGCCCTCCCAGCTGCTGCTCTGCTCCTGTGGCTCATGCTCGCCCAGCTATTTGCAACATCTCCAACTCCTTTTTCATTATCTGCTTCCACCTCACAAGTTTAGCCTATGCTCTCCGATCCTGCAAAGTCCAAATTTACATTTGGTATCAAAACACACGAATGTGTGTTTACCTGTGAAACTATGAGGTGCCACTTCCAAGCTCAGAGCTGCACAGGACTTGCTGCTGCAGGAGCTTGCCAAAGCCAAGGAGCAGATTTTACATGGTCCCTGACATGCTGTGCAAGATAACTTTGGCACAGAGAGGACAAAGATACAGCAGGTGTTAAAGCAGCAGTGTCCATTTAATATCTTACCATTAGAAAAATAATCTTTTACTTGTCACCAGCATTACAGGGGAGCTGCACCAGGTGGAGGTGGGTATCACATGGGGCTTTGGGAGCTTTTGCCGGTGCCCAAGGGGGCTGAAATGTAGCTTGACACTGGCCAGGCAGCAGACCAGATGGAGGGAGGAAGAGAGGGCTCAAGGTCTGATTAGCAAGAGAGGCTGCCATAGCACCACAGGAGGGGGAATAAGAGGCAGCTTGGAAAAGGAAAAGCTGCAAAAAGCCAAGCAGAAGGGCCACAAGGCTACAGCAAGGGCAGATAACCACCAGAACAGGCTGAGCTCCCGCACGGCAGGAGGGGCCGGCAGCACAGCGGCCAGCAAGCGTGTGGGAGAAGGGGAGAGGGAGCAACGCGAGTGCGTTACGAGGCCACGGGGAAGGCGCAGCTGTCAACCACAGCCCTGCAGAAAGGCATGAGTGGGCTCAGCAGGGGAGACGCACACGGAGTCTGGTTTTGGCCAGGCTGAGAAGAACAGGCAACTGTCCATTGTGTAGGCTATGTGGGACGTGCAAGGCTGGCTGGCAAAGGGAGGGAAGAGGTTGGATGGGTGAGCTGGACCCAAACTAACACAGCAACCTGTAATCATGTGGAGAGGGAAACCAAGAGCAGGATCTCAAGTTTGTGCAAGGGGCAGGCTGAGGGCACTGAACCCATCCAGGAAAGGAGGAGGAGAGCTATATGGAACGACATCCATCAGTAGCAGCTCTGGCACTTTGCTCCTATACACCAGCCTCACAGGGCACTGAAAACAGCTGTGGCATGGGCCACCTGGCAAACCCTGCCACTACCTGCATGCAAGCACTGATGTCTCCTTTTCCTTCTTCCACATTCACCTGCTGAGGGGCTCAGAGACTAGCAGCGCAGCTGCCTGGCAGGTGAGGTACCCAGAGCTGCAGGCAGCTTTCTGGAGTTGCAGCCTCTCTGCCCACTCAGCTGACCCCCAAACAACATTCTCCCTTGTTTGCTCCCAAGCACCCTCCTCACACAAATCAACTTGTTCCTTGCAACCTCAGCATGGCTGACAGAGCATCTCATTCCATGGCTCACAGCAGCAGCACGAGCAAAGTGTCCCAGGCCTGGCTGGCTCCTTGGGACAGCCTTTCTACGCCAACCCCAGAGGCCCCATATCCACACAAGCTCTGACATCATGCTCTGTGGCAGGCACGATACACCCCCAGCATCCTGCTCTCGCACCACTGCTACCCTGGTGTATCCAGAGCACACGCTCACAGACACCAACACCCCAAGGGGACGGAGACATAGGTTAAGTGCCATACGTGCGTGCAAAAGCAGGCAGCTCTGCAAGGCATTTGTGCTGAGCATGTTGGGTGAGAGGCAGTTCATGCCAGCAGACTCAGACATCATGCCCTGGCATACCCACCTAAATGTAAAACCTCCATAGGTAGATCGTTTTGCTGCTGTGCACGTACACTCCTATGGTTACAGTCTACTACTGATACAAGAACAGGAACCTGGGAACAGTGACAGTCCTGTGCAGCAGATAGTACATAACAATTTAGACCCATGGCTTTTCTGGGTGAGCATGTGCTGGGAAGCACCTAGGAACAGCTATGTGAGATCAAAAGGTTTCCGGATGGACCTTCTGCCGTGGGTACAACTGTTACTTTGTCAGACACCTAAGCAATTTCTTGGACTGTGATCCCCTCTTTTTTCTTGCCCCTCCTTATTAGCCTCTAAACAAATCCCAGAGCTGAATCAGTTTCCTCCATTTAGAGGCTCCACTCAAATTATTTCTAGGATTCCCATCTTTCTCTCTTTCTTTTTACTTTACAAATATATAAATAGTCACATCGTCATCTGAGACAAGTAGAGACTGACTCTTATGGGTAAAAAACAGATGTTTCCCAATCTTCCCTAACAAAGTAATATTTTATATACGGCTCTTCAATGGATTTATAGCCAATGAAGGGATGTTACTACATTAGCTCATGGAGGGGGTGGGTGATAAAAACTGGAAAGGAAGAGCCAGACAAGGAAAAAAGAAGCTATCCAGAGCGCTGCAATTGGAGAAGCATGACAAATGGGCAGCACAGTTTTAGAGGGCTTCGACAGCAAGGCAGATTGCCTGGCTGGGAGTGATTGTCCACAGCTGGAGCATCGCAGAGACCATCTGGTATTTCTTAAACATGCTTTCCCCAGGTGATCCAATTCTTGGAGTGCCCCAGCAAAGAGAAGAATAAAGGCTTGTGAGTCTCAGCCCCATTTCCAGGGTTCCCCTTATTAGTTAATAGAATTATATTTGAACCAGTTTCAGTTTCTCCTACAAAACCTTTGCTTTTGCCACCTTTTGAACAGGAGGAAAAAAAAAAAAAGAGTATTTAAATTCATGGACTATTTCATTTCTTTAAGTCAATGATTGTGTCTCTTGGCACAGCAACCCAATATAAAACTTAATGAAGTAAAAAGAGATCCAAAATTTCTTTTGAACACCTTGTAACCTCGCTCTTCCCCACACCACTTTTAGCTGCATTTCCACAGGCTCTCACATTACTCTCCCACCCCAGCATATCCAACCCCAGCGCGAGCCTCTGAAAAAGCAGAGCGTAGACTACATGTGGGACTGTGAACCTCTTATTTCCCGGATTTTGACCTTTTTCTTAACTTGGAAAAAAGTTAAAGCATTTAGTTAACTGTGTGTACCACACACTCCTGTCCCTGCGATGAGGAGGGCTGGCAGAGCAGCAATACAGCGGTGTTTGCTGCTGCCCTCGCGTTCCCCATAAGATAGCCCCTTCCTGAGCCAGGAGCATCAGGAACCAGCTAATGAAGAAAAGAGCAAGAGAAAAGGGGTTAGAGCAAGCAACCGGAGAACAAGCCTTGGGAACCAAACCGCGTTCCCACCAGCAGGCAGTGCCCCCACCGAGCAGCACGGTGAGGCAGGAGCCAGGGTCCGGCCGCAGAGATTATCCCCGTCACTCCCCGCCAAGCCAGGCTTACCAACCCTCCCCTCTGTTTTCTCCACGAGTTAACCCAGTCACAAAGCGCAGGTCTGTCCAAGATGTATCCTGCACGCCACAGACGCACATCCCTGATTCCTGGCTGCAAGCTTCCCAGCAGCACATAAATAACCATTCCTGTTACTTTTCACAGGGAGCAAATACATAGGGATGGTGGCTGGAGCAGTGAACCTGGCAATACTCTCCTCTGACTACAGCAAAATTTGTTGCTATGTCACAATTTGTTAGGAATTATTTTTTTAAATGCAGGGAACTCACCAGACACAAGTTCCCTGCTCTGTCTGCATCAGCAGCTGCCTTCTCAAAGCCTGCAATTGAGAAAAGCTAGTGGGACCACAATCCCAGTCAGAAATACAGACACAAGGTGCTTCAACTTCTCCAGGCTGAGAAAAATTATCTAATTAAATTATTGGGAAGAAAATACCAGAGAAAAAAAATCCAAATGAATATTTAAAGGGCTTTCTTGCTTTGTTTTTAGGTGGTTTTAGTGGCCAAAATCAGCATAGTCCACCACCATGCTGGAAGGGGATTTTGGCTGGAAACCCATCCCTGTGCAGTGGTATATACAGCTATAATAGAAAACAATAGAAGCCACGATTGTAAAGCTAAAGAATTAGCAACCAATTGCAAATTACAGAGTGTAGAAAATTAATAAAGTATTTAAAAAACATGATGGAAAAATTCATGCCTTGCCAAGTTAATAGTCGGAATTTAAATATAGAGAAAAGAAGGGAAATGTGAACAGAGACATAGATTCATTATTTTGTGCACACAGTAAAATTGCCAGTGTTACTACAAAAATATATATGCGCTCTGTATACAGGAAAAAGATTTGATGAACTCATAAGACTATGATATACTTCGCAGTTTACTAATGACCAAGAGATGTATTAGATAACATCTGCTTTAGATAAACACTGTTAAATCACCCACCCTGGATAATTTGCACCTCCGAGTGCACTAAGGAGATCTCTGACCCATTGATGCTAATTTTTAATAAATCTTGGAATGCCAAGTAATTCTAGAAGGGTAGGGGAGCCCTAATCCTGGGCCGGTGCTTAGGCAGGACTAGCTGACCTAGGGAGTGACAGCCAGTCACAGCCTGACAGCGACCTAGACAAAGTAATTAAAAACCAATATGGGAATCTACCAATAATTCATTATATTCATGTCTCAACTAATTACCAGCCAACATATGTTGTACAGAACCAAGTCCTGTCTAACTGATGTTACAGCTTGATTTAAGAACTTGCGTTAATAGAAATAATTTAGCATAACTAGATGGATAGAAGTGGCTGATGAGGCAAAAAACTTATCCATTGCCTGCTTCCCATCCCACAGGATGCAGTGGTTTTACCAATCATTTAGATAAATATAAGATCCTTAGAGGCAGCTTACAGATAGCACAAATGTAGGTTAGTAAATAATGAACAAAACAGCCCCTGTTTACCCTGCGATCCAATTTGTATGGCTAGATGGCCACCATCCAACCAAGCGTGCTTTAATTCAGCCAAGCGCAAGATAATACACGTACAGGAAAATAACATAGAGCTTGTATCTCCAGGATGGAAAAGTCTATCCTGCACTGCCACAGGACAAAGGAGCAGCTAGGAAGAGACTTTGGCAAAGTGAAGCTTAAGGAGCCAAATCTATTCAGCTTATGAAAGAGGAAAACCCACAAGATTCGACTGCTGCTCGTAGGCATTGCATGAGCATGGGGGGGGAAGGGGTTTCTAACCAAATGGTGAGAGGCAAAGCAAGCTCCAGGGGTTGAAAGTCAGAGTTAAGCACAATGCTGACAAAGAGGAAAATTATCATCAGCAGAGGATAAGAAACATCACACAAAAAGGTCTGGATGATCTTGGCGCCTGGCACAAAAGCAGGGGGTGAAATTCAGTAGTACAAAGAGCAGGTATAAAAACCTCTGTGTAACGTAAGAGTGGAAGGAGCCCAGACTCTGGCACACTGGGGGTCTGCTTTAGGCTACAAAATCAGGGAGATCAGAAGCAGAGGCTTATTGGGAGCATCTGAAACACAGAACCCGCTGGTAATTAGGGACCTTTAACTGCCCACACATTTGCTGGGAAAGGAAGACATCAGACACAGCCTTGCATCAAGTTCCTGGAATGCACCAAGAAAAAAAAATTGTGAAAGAAGAGACAGGAACTAAACTAGGAAGGAGGCTTCTCGAGGTTTGATTCTCATCAACAGAGAAAACCCAGGAAAAACCACAAAGATGGAAAGCACCATGGGTGAGGGAGCCCAAAATGCGTGTTTGTACTTGCTAGGAATAGAAGGGAAAACAGTGACAGAGTAAAAATAGTGCTTTGTAGGGACAGAGGCGTCAGTAAACTTAGAGGGTTGGCAAGTGAGATTTTGTGCAGAATGAAAAGGGAGTTCAGAAAAAATGGTGTTTTGTAAACACTGCAAGATGAGGGGAGCAAATACAAATTATCTTAGCGCAGGGGTACGATACGGGTAAATCACAGACTCCTCCATGGCTTGCAGCACACGAAGGAGAAATGGAAACTCCATCAGGCTGATGCGATGAGCACAAAGCAACGGCACCAGGAGAGAGGGACAGAGCGAAAGAGCCAAGCGTTCAACAGAAACTGCTCGCAGCGGGGATCGCCAGCAGTAATGAGGAGACATTTGATAACTACATCGGTGGGAAGAGGCAGACCAAAGAGTTCATCACCTCCTGAGCAGGGAGAAAAGGTTAATAGATTGGTTTATGCCACTGAACACGCCACAAGCCCTTCCAAAGCTGTTAGTGCGTGTCAGCCCTCCCCCCTCCCACAGAAATCTGTTTTCTGTTAGGTTTATGTGTTTTCTTTATTCTCTACACAGCACCCAGAACTGGCTGGTTCTGGTAATGACATTACATATTATAATGTACATATAATTCCTAATTTTCAGATGTACAATTTATAAAATATCTTCTCTTGTGAGTTAAATTGGACAGTAAATTGAATTTAATAAATACCAAACACATCGTAAGAAGCCACGTTCCCCACTATTACAAAAGCTATAACCAAATCAGATAACGAGAAAGCCAAAGTGTTCCTTAACAGGCTAGAGAGTGTCACCTGAAAAAGAGATTCACCTTCACGACCTCTCTCACACACACACACACACCATCAGTGCACAACGAGTTGGAAAACTACTAATTAGGGTAAGAGGAGGCAGGGGATCCCAGGGGTTTGGCTTGCAGCTGTCTCAGGAAGCAAAAAGGTATAAATTGGGACACAATTTCACAATAGCCAACAACTCTCAGAGTTAAAGCCAAAACGTTTAATGCTCTTGTTGGTTCAGACTTCATGAAAAAGCATAACTAAGCCTACAAAGTTAATGCAATTAAAAGCAGCAGAGTAGAAGCATAAGGTGTAGTAGCACATGATCAGAATGAAGTTTGATGTTTTTCAAATAGGCTGAGGTCCATCAGCACCTATCTCTGGGAATTTCTGGAAGACAAATGAGATTCCAAAAGACTGTAAAAGGGCAAATATAGTGGCTACATTCAACAGGTTGAAAAATCAAGGAAATCACAGGCTAGTCAACATAGCTTCAATTCCTAGAAAAATTTTGAAACAAATCAAACCATCCATCTGCAAGAAAGGGCTGGAAAGCAATAGCCCTGCCAAATGAAGGCAGCCTGCCTGCTCTTTGACAGAGCAAAAGGGTCTTGTATGCGAGACAGAGGCAACAGATGTTCTATACCTTTACTTTTGCAGGGCTTTACCTCCAGTTTTGTATAACACTTTAATTAGAAAATTAGGAAAATAGAGTCTAGATGAAATTCCATACAGGGAACACACAGCTGGTTGGGAAACTGTACGCAAAAGTGTGGGCACAAACAAGCAATATTGTACCAAAAATTCCGTGATTATACAGGGGTATACGGATGGGAATGTCACTCAAGGTACATGAAATAACCCTGCTGCTCTTCTCAGTCAAGAAAGGCCTCAGCTACAACGCTGGGCTCATTTCAACAACAGCCCAGATCAAGTGGAGAGAGCCCAAGGGACCCCAACAAAACACAGAACCACAAAAAATGTTGAAGAGGGCTGAAAGGGACCTCAAGAGGCAGAATCATCCACACATGTGTCATTCAACTTGAAAATAACATGGCCATGAGGAAAAAGCAAACGAAAGGCAGTTGTTCAGTGTAGAGAACAAAAGTCTTTGGGGAAACACAATAACAAGCCTCAAATATGTAAAAGATTTCTGCAAAGAGGAAAGGAGTGCTGTAAGCTGCTCTCTGTGTCCACAGGGAGAGGACATGCCGTAACAGGCTTAAATTGAAGCAAGAGATTTTAAAAACACCAACTCCATAATGATATGGATAATTATGCCCTAGAGCCAATTGCTGAGGGAGGGTACCTTGCTCCCATCACAGGAGGTTTGAGAACAAGGATAAAGCCACATCATATGAATCAGTTATCAGTGATGTCCCCGCAACCTGGGCAACACCGGTGCCTGGCTGCTGAGCCCCAACAACCTGCTGGCTTTACACAGACATGCCCAGGAACACGATATATTCCAGCTACACGCCAAATTCCCTCAGAAAGCTGTGTAGTAAAAACAAACAGCAACTTTGCTTCAGAGTGAGCTCATATAAACAACTGATAAAGGCAAAAAAATACTCGGTTACAAGAGATTGTTTTCCACAGTTTATTTTTCTCAGCACTGTCCCCTCAGTTCTGACCCCAAGGTCTCAGAAGACGCCTGTAAACCATCCTCAAAAGGGACCCAGCAACTCTGCTGGTCATTAACTATGAGCTTGGTACAGATATTGTTTTAATAATATATTACAATTTTTCTGGTCCCTTCCTCCCAGGAAGCCCCCCCCCCCCCCCAGTGTTTCACAGCAATTCTCTCTCCCTCTCTTTCCCCTAGGAGCTGATGACATTATTGTCTTCCCCTTGCTGACCTAACTTCTCCACCACTACCCCAGTTATACTAATCAAGGAGACAAACTCAGGGAAATTATTTTCACTGTGTATTTATAGCTTTGAATGCCACTTTTTCTTCTTCAGCCCTGACAAAGGGTTCAAGGCCCCCCTAGGTTTATCTGTTTTTCCAACTGTATCAGCCAGTCACATGGAAGATATTGCCTCTCCTTATGCACCTTTCCCCAAGCGGAGTCCAGGTACAGCTGATTTGCCATGGAAAAGGCTAGAAGATGCCCTCTTGAGGTCCTTTTCAGATCTATTTTGTGTGACGCTGTGGATAACATGTATAACATAACGGGCTGTGATGGACAGAAGGGCAGGCAGCCTGATCCAAAAGCCACTCACAGGCCTGCAGCAAAGCCCCAGGGAGCACTCTCCTTGAGGGAAAGCTGGACAGCAAGCGCAGCGCAGACCACCCCAGCACAGCACCCAGTAAAACAGCTAGGATGCGTATCAGTGCTGTGCAGACCACAGGACATTTATGCTGCTGGTCCCAAACAAGGTGCCAAAAAGGCAAGGAAGCTGCACTTAGCTCTGCAACAGCCCTCCCAGGTCCCATATGACAATGCAGCCCCCCCGCCACCTCCAGCCCCACAGAGTTAGCTACCGCTAGAGATAAAGCCATATATACAGGGAAAACTCCAGCAAAAACAAGCAGCGCAGACTTTCTGCCCGGCAGCACAGGCACCAAAACCACAGCCAGCCCCATGCCCTCCTCTCTGCACAGACCCCCTCACAAGGGCAGCCTCTGAGCCACGGCCCCCTCCAGACCCAGCACCCCACAGGACAGGTCCCAGGCCCTGCAGACGTGTCCTGCTCCAGGACCACCATCTTACAAACCCCACAGCTTTCAGCAGGAATCACAAAACCACCAGGGGAGGTTCACAAGTGCAGGAAACACAAATGTCACAGGTGCTCGACCTGAGCTGTATGATTCCCTGCCAAGGAACAAGCACAACTGCAGCTCTCACTATCTTCGGGGGAGAGAAGAAAAACATATTTCTGTGGGGCAGCTTCTCTCTTGCAAGCCCTTTACACAGATACACTGCCCTTATCCTTGCTCCATGTCACCCCATACACAATTGCTCTGCAGTAACCACACACATGCTTCTGCTCCCACACAACCTGCTTCGCTCCCACTCATACCACCATTGTGCATCCCTAGTTCAGAGAAGCAGGTATGTGCCCTCCAGCACCAGCACCTCACACACCCGTACCACTTACCCCAGATGAAGAGGGTCTCTGCCTGGTTGCTAACATCTCCAGAGGTGGTCTTTTGCAAAGCAAGCCTCACAAAGAGCTCACAACTGCTGTTATGGCAGAATTTAAGTTCTCTAATGACCTTAACTGGGGTAATGGGGCGCCAATGTAAAACACCTAATTGCAATGTTGGGCACAGATAGTGAAAAGCGCTCTTTGGCAGTTCTCAGCTTTTCCTAGCAGCTCCCACCTGATTTTAATCTCCCAGGTCTCTCTCAGTGCAGCTGGAAGACGCTCTCTGCTGACACCCTCAGCAGAGTGGGACCACAGAGGATCAGCTGGGAGCATTACGTACCCTGTGGGGAGGGTCTCCTCCCTTAACCACTGCTTTCAGAGGCTGTGTCGCATGATGTGATGGGGTGTTTTCACTATGTATCCTGCAGTCTCCTCACCAGCTTCTCAGTGCAGATGTGGTGTGGTAGGACAGGCTGGGGAGCTGTCATCACCAGTCTCTCGATGCAGTGAAGTAAACTGCATTGTAGCTTCAAGCAGAAGGT
This sequence comes from Balearica regulorum gibbericeps, assembly GCF_011004875.1. Classification (NCBI taxonomy): domain Eukaryota; kingdom Metazoa; phylum Chordata; class Aves; order Gruiformes; family Gruidae; genus Balearica; species Balearica regulorum. The sequence goes on from NC_046190.1 coordinate 16,276,161, forward strand.
AGAGCAGAAAGAAGAGGCATTTTTCCACTCTTCAGAATAAGAAGCGAGGTACTATTTTGTTTCCTCTGGACAGGAACTCCTGAAGGCAAATTTATGGTCATCCTTGTATCTTGGGAAGTTCAGTTACTCTTAACACTTCATGTTAATACAGGAGGGGACAATTTTTCACGTATGTCTATTGACCTCAGCAATTCCCTCTTCTATGAGGCTTAACAGGCTTTACTTCATAACAGTGCAGAAACCTGCAGATATCCAATCTCTTACAGTACAAATGCAGTACATGAGCCCAGCCCAAACTGGCACCAATGATTTAATCTATCAAAGCTCTGTCTGCTGCTGCCCCACTCCCCACAATCTCCCTCCCTAAAACCTGCATGCCAGTTGTGTTTCCCAGGCAGTTCCTCACACCTCACCCGGTGCCAGCCCAATGCTGGGCATTCACCCCTCAGCTCCAGGGTTCCAAAATCACCTTACTGTCACCTGGACATTTCTCCTGAGGGCTGCAAAGGAAAGGAGCCTGCTGTGATGACTGCAACTTCTACTCCTGCTGATACAAACCATAAAAGAATCAGCGCTTGCTCCACCTAACTTGACAGGGAAGGAGCAGAGAAGTGTTTCTAGTGAAAGATTCCTCCTCCTCCCCTACGCCACCGTGGGCTTTGCTGAGAGAGCCAGTTCCCAGAGAAGAGCAAGCGATGCTGTGCACTTTCCCCTGCTCTACCACAGGCTCACACAAGAGCATCAGAGATGCTGATCTGTGAAATGACATACCTATCTCTAAGCTCCAAGGGGGAAGCTGCAAAGATTAATAAGCCTCAAAATGTTATACAGCATTTAAATAGTACTGTCACAGATCAAAGACCATCACTCATCTCAGAGAGGCAGGCTCAGAAAGCCTAGAAAGATCATGTACAGAAAGCAAATGCAAGATGCAAGAGAGAGCCTGCAGACAGGAGCCGAGGAAAGCTCAAACCGAAGTGGCCTAAGCCAGAGTCTAACATGTGTTCCTGGAGGAACGAAAGCCAGAAAAACTGCCTGGTTTCACTCAGTCTCAGTTGTGTCTTAGCACAAAAAAACACATTTCATTTTAAGACACCCTCTTACCTTGGAGGTACCTGCTGCTGGGAGCAGCTTAAATCCCAGTGCAAAACCACAACCCTGCCAGATCGCTGAGATAAGGAGCACACTGGGAACCATGTGCAACTGCTGAATAGATTTGAAAAAGCCCCTGAATTACATTGATGCCACAGGGACTGCAGAATCACACTGCCTGCGCTCTAAGAGCTTTCATTCTTAAAGCCACGAGGATACTGCGTGGAGGTTTGATGGCAATATCACTTGCCCACACTTGCAGGCAGCGTGGGAGGCCTGATCTACAGTCTTTCAAGTTATTCATATAATTTTGTCATGTGGGAGGAGGAGGAGGAAGAGAAGGGGACTTTTTATCCAAATCACTACAGCGGTAGAGGTAGTAGCATGGGAATAAAGATGCCTCATGATGGTATTCCTACCCCCAAGTTCTCCTAGAGTAGCTATCCCATTGTAAAGCACCTGTATTCTCACATGACTTTGAGCAAGACACTCCATTTACATTTCTTTAGTACAGTTAAAGTGCTGCAGGAACTAGCAGTAGTAGGAGCCCATCTTACACAGAGGTATAGGGTTGAATATTCCTCCAGTCTAGGTTGGACACTGAGTACTGAGGGTCACCCACAGTACATGCACTGCATGAGGCCAAGCAACTCCTGGATACAGACATCCAGGAGAAACCCTGTTCTCAGAGATCCCCCGGATACTTCATCCCTGCAAACTCAGTCCTTCAATACCCCCCCCCATACCAGGTCTGGATCCTTGCTCCTGAACCTTGCTTCATGACCTGGGGACTCCCTACAGCACTGTACAAAAACACTGTGCAGAACAAAAAGAAGTCCTCAAGCAAACTCTGGCTGATTGAATTTTGAAGGTAAGGAATGCCCTTCTGCAACAGATGTACAACCCCCTCTGCCCACCCCAAACACCAGATCCATCACAGAGAAGGGAAATATTTACACAAGTTAGTAGAGTTCCAGTTAAATATTATGCTTAGCTGTCTAGAGTCCATGTTCTCAGACTATGTCTATGAAATAAAAGATTAAACTTCATAACAATTATGAAGTTGTTCTGTTCACATTCAGAGGGAGTTAAAGGACATTAAAATAGTTCTTTGGGTAATATTCCAGTGAAATTGCTCTTTCCCTCCTGAAGAGTTAGAGCTAAAACCTTCTGAACTATCCTGTAAACACACTTGGAAAGGCTAAGAGCTGAGCTGATAACCAGGTAGCACCTCTGCTCTGCAGGTTCTGTAAAAAATGTGAGCAATGCTGGAGAGCTTTTGAAGCGGTGAGGGAAGGAGGATAGGGGAGAGCAGCTTCTCTTCTCGAGGGAAGTTTGTTTAGTGGAAAGTAAGCAAGTTGTCAGGGGAAAAGCTGACAATGTTGATTCCAGCAGTTGTACTGGGAATAAACAGCCAAGTGGATTACGTTACAGAGAATGAGAAACGGCTCTGAGGATCCCATTTAAATGCTGGGCTTTCAGGAGTGATGCGATTCAGCCACGCTCATGGCCCCAGTGCCCACCGGCCCCCCTCGGGCTGAGCCCTCTGCCTGCCCTGGTATTGCCACCCCCTCTCTGGGGGGTCCCCGAGAAGTCCAGCACAGCCGACGACGTCCCCAGGAGAGCCAGAGCTCACTGCTGTACTGGCGAGGACGCAGACCCATGCTGGCTTCAAGGCAGGGGCTGGACATTGAATTAGGGATGGCAGCAGAGTGGGGGGAGGTTGCGCAGGACCCGCTTGTCTCTCTCAGCCCAGCAGCAGGGGAGGGCCACCATGGGGCTTGCCATCTCCTCCCCAGCCAGACCATGGGGCCCTCCCTCCCATAAAAATCAGATGCCTCCCTGCCTTTCACAGGAAAGGGACCCTGCAAGAGGAGAAGGGGATCTTGTTTGATTTATTAGTCTCTTCCTCCTTCCCATCATCTGTGGCTCATCCAGCTGTAGTGATAAGGAGAAGAGCTATGAAAGGACACTGCTGGCTGCTGGGATCCCATCCTTCTGCCCACTCACTGCCTGAAGACATCAGTCCTTTACAAGCACCATTAAATGTGTATCCAAAATGTGGCAGTCTCCTCCATCCTTTGAGATTCTGTTCCCTGGATAATACAAACAGTTGCCAGAAAAAGAGTATCCTCTCATCTCTGTCTGGGCCATTATCCCTTTATATTTGCTCTTTAATATTTACTGGGTTCACACAAAGTGCATGCTCTGGAAAGAAAAAAAAATCAGCTGCAGCTTAAAGGACTCCAAATTTAGTAATTGCTGCAGCCCCATCAACGTGAACAGTTAGCAGGGAGATTTCTCCAGCACTTCACGTGCCGTGGTATTCGGCTTAGGTCAGACTGTAGAAAACGTTCTGTCCAGGGGCACCAAATCTGGAGTGTCTGCGTAGGTGCCAGCTGCAGGGGCCTTATGAGTCCACCACGAGACCCTGCAGGTCCTTTCCCTCCCAGCACCCAATAATCTTGGTAGGAAACAGAGGCAGCCAGAGAGATGCTGATTCATACAGAGGTGAAGCACCCGAGGGTTTTAACACACCTGTGAGTTAGCAAGAACTAGCCCCTGCTCCTGGCTCTGGAGCTGGTCTTGCAGCCTTACCTGTTAATGTGAGGTTGCTGTATGTGTTTGAAAACTGCTCCTTTAACAAAACCAAGTGCATCTGAGCTGCCTTTTCCCTCTGTAGCTCCAACATTATGTCAGGATGCTGGGCGATCTTACAGCCTTTCTGCTTATCCAGGGCAATGTCGCTGCGAACAATGTCTACAGCAAAAGGGAAAGAAAAAAGGGAGATGGCCAAACCTCAGCTTTCATTTTCACCAGACACTTGGATAAGCACCAGCCAACATGTCAGCCACACAACCATCACTCAGCATGAGCAACCCAAAAAAAAGGGTCCAGTCCCCTTGGATCCACCTATCCAATGAACCTACTATGTCCAAGTCTCCTTTTCTCCCACAGAAAGCTGAAGTCATTGACTTTAATATGCTAACGCAACCTACTGCCCCTTCCATCCTTCACCTGCCTAGTAGTTGTTCTCTTACAATGATGACCCCTCTCTTTCAGGAGAGTGCAAAAGTCTCTCAACATTTATATTATGACCCTGTTACTGGCGTGTTTGACACTAAATAATGAGCAAAGACTAAATCCCATTCTGGTGACCCCTGGCTTCCATTTACCCTTGCCTGTCAAAAAGATGATGAAGAAGGCTTGTTCTCACCTTGTTTATCCCCACCACAGCTATCACAGCTAGAGTTAGGTCAGCACGGCTTATGACCCTTTGAACAGGTCTCTGTACCCTTCCAACTCCTGACATTCAATTCAGGAGGCAGAAGGGTTATTTAACAATTGTTTTCTCTTCATATGAGGATTTTATAAGTCATATTGTGAAATAAGAATATATTCCCTCGCCTAGAACTACCCACCTGCTGGGGAAATGGAAAGATGGGGATAGCAGGGCAGAACAAGAATCAAGTAAGATGTGTCCAGGCTCTAAGCAGGAAGGGAGTGGTGCAAACTAGTCCTTACAAGGTTCCTGTCCGAGTGTAATAAACTCTGTAACATGCTCAGATCCACAGGCACCATATGCTGTGTCTAATTCTTACAAAACCTTAGGCAGCCAGCACTGATAAGGAAGGATGGAAGTTGGAGTTCTTCCACCACATTGCATGAGGTCACCCTTTGCATCATGAGGTTGCGCTTTGCTTGGTTTAATTCCCATCTAGCTAGATGTTTCTGAAGGAGCTTATTGTCAGAAGAGAGTCACGTCTTGCTCCACATACACTCTCCAGCTCCATTATCGTTATGTACACCAAGGAACACCAAAGTTGTTTTCAATAGCCATGTTCCTGTCTTTCAAGGTGTCAAATCTCAGGTTCGGCAAACATAGGTTCAAAATTCTGCTATGTCTTGGGTTGGCAGAGAACCCCCTCCAAAGGTGGGGTGAAGGACTGGAAGTCACTTTATCTTCCTGTCTCTGAGCCTCATCCTAGAGTCACTATGCTTGTCTTGCCCAGGCTGTGCTCTGTCTGTCTCTTTACTGCACTGTTTGGGATTAACACAGCTTCTCTAAAGCCTGTCTAAAAAAGAGTGCTCAGAACAGTAATGTCATTAAAGCCCTTGTGTTTTGTAGTGAGGGACAAGAGTTCTCACCTCCACCTGCAGCTAACATGCTCACGAGTTAGGGCAGCATCCAGCTAGCATGAAAATATGGCTCAGTACTTCCACACCCAGCACAGGGGCTTCAATGCTTCAACGTGGAGAGATGAGATGGAAGAGGAAGGAACAATGTTCCTCTGCAGATAAGAAGCACACACTCCCCAACCACGCGCTTTTGGTGCACAACCTCTTAGGTAGACACTGAGTAAGATTTGAGCCTACCCAAATTCTGCCCAACTAATGAAACTATGTGATGATACAATCTTGAACCTCTGCTGCGTGAGATATTTGGAGAACTGAAGATTGAGAAGCAGAGTCTTATCACTCTCCCACACCAGAAAGGGTATCACTACAGCTACCAGTGCCACCTGGAGCTCATGCACAGTCATTCATCTTCTTCAGTGACGGATTTCCTTTTCTACAGAACTGAAAGCAATGGTTGTACACTCCCCACCCCCAAGGCTAAATGGGGCACAACACATCAAGGAGGCCCTGGCGGAGGAAAAGACTGAGAGGCCAAAAGTTTTGAAACTAGATCATCAAGACACTGTCTCCAATTCCCTTCAAACTGCTATAAGGGAGTCCAGGCTGGGTCAAAACATGTTTGTTTCCTAAATGGGGTGGAAAGCTCCTAAAATCCAAACCAGGACCAATGTGGACGCACGTGGAGAAACCGTTGGCCTGGGACCAGGGTTCCTGCCCTCCCGCTCAGGGGCCAGGACAGCACCTTGGAGAGTGCAAGGGGACGTGGCAGCGGGTCTGCGCGACACCCTTACCTCCATCTTTGGGGACCACAGATCACAGCAAACACATGGTTGGGCAAAGGACGGCCCTGTGTGCACTGTCAGCAGGGTCTGGGGACAAAGGGCAGGCCAGGGGACCAAACCTAGGAAAGAGGGGCAGGAGCAGTGTTTGGAGTCCTGTCCTTAGGTGACGAACTGCTGTGGGATTAGCACAAGGAGGTCAAGTGACATTCAGACAAATCCCTGGTGTTTTGTTAGATGTTGAAGTCTGGGAGAAGGTGTGCAGGGCACTGAAAGTGGGGGAACTCTCTGGCAGTCATCTTCACGGGGTTCTCAGAGAGCTGCCACTGCAGACTCTCAGGAAGCAGAGGCAAGGCATGCAAGCTCCTGGCTTCTCAGATTGATGAAGGACCCAAGAAACTTGTACAAGACCTAAAAATGGAGGTAGACTCCATGTTCATTTTAGCTCCAGCTTAATCAGTGGGCAGATGTCTGGGATATGGAGCTCTCCAAAGAACTCAGTGCCTGGTCATCCAGACCCCACCAGGCTGTACTCGGTCCAGAGGAGGAGGCAAGGGCACCTCCACACCACTCTTCTGAGCCAGCAGCACCAAGGGAAGAGGAGTGGCAGGCCACAGCTGCTGGAGGCTCAGAGGAAATCTCAGCAAGAGCAACCCAGGGGAAACAGCCAGCGAGGAGCCTGCAGCCCTCAAATCTTAAAGGAAGAGAGAGAAAAGGGAAAGATGCAAGGAGTGCAAGGAGGAGGGTGCCCCAGGAAGCACTGGGCAGGCCAGCCTCCTGAGCAGCAGCTCCTGGAGAAGGACAATGCCTTCCTGAATGTCGATTTAAAAAAAAAAAAAAAAAATAGAAATAAACTGCCCAGCAAAACACGAACCCAAGCAACTCTTGCCAGAAGTGCGAAAGAAGAACTCCAGATGTGGGAGCCCCAGAGGACGCCAAATGGTTTCCAAAGACGCAGACGATGAGCTCTGCCCCGAGAGGGGCCGGGGCCGGGCCGGGGCGGGCCGTGCCGGGCCGGGTCAGTACCCTGGCCAGCTCAGCCTCCCGCGGCGGCGGCAGGGCCGGGCGGACCCCCGGCGGCGCGGCGCTCCGGGGCGGCCCCGGTCCTGCGGCGCCGGCAGCCGCGGTGCCGGGTCCGGCAGGCGCCGTGCGGTATGGCGGGAGCACACCCGTGTGGCGGTCAGGTGAGCTGCGGCTGGCGGCAGACACCGGCAAACGGAGGGGAAAGCCCGGCGGCGGGAACGGGGCGGGGGGACCCGCCTTGGGGCCAGCCTCGGCCCCCAGCCCCGCCTGCCTCCCACCCACCGGGAGCGGGTGGGATGTCGGGCTCCCGCAGGAGCGCTCCCCTCGCCGGGCTGCCAACCCTGGACGGAGGATGCTGCTTTGCAAAGGCCGTTCTGTGTTTCCGAGTGCCCGCACATTTCTGTGTCCCGCCTTGGGATCTGCACATCTCCAGAGTTTACACGTGTGACACCTATGGAGGTCACCAAACCTACCAACGGAAATTTTGAAGAACGAGTTAGAAACTGTCCCTGGGGAGCGACGCAAGCACAGCAATCCCAACCCAGGGAAAAATGCCCAACGCAGGGCATCCCAGGACTAGCTGAGTTCTAGCAGTCCCTTTCCGTGAGCCACCTGCACCAAGGGGTTGCACTAACCATTTCCCACCATACCAGTACCGGGCCAGAGAGCTCCCAAGCCACGAAACCTCCAGGATGGCACACAGCACACAATGACAGCTCCCAGCTGCCTGCAGGGGAGGGTTCCCCCAACCCACAGAGTGAGCTTCTGCACATGGGAATTTACAGTGTCAGCATGGCCTGTGGGCAAGTGCCCGTCCCGTGGCTGATGCCACCATCTGCCCATAGGCATTTTCCTTCCAGGAGTCACCAGAGTCATGGAGCAGACACGGGCTATCGCTGCTCATCAACTGGCAGATGGAAGGAGGGGGACACAGACTCAGGTTTACATGGACAGGGCAGAGGGATACGGTTACGGTCAAAGGGATGTGTGACGGAAGGGTGAAGAGGAGAAGTAACTCAGCTTTCTGTGTGTGCGTGAGCGAGCGCTGCCCACAGCCATCACCACTCCAGCAAAAGCCACAGTCACCACTGCCGTGGCACCAGAAAAAGCTGAGTTTGCCCATCCTCCTAATGGGACCGTTTGCTTCAGCTTTCCAGTCCTAGTGAATTTTAAAGGGAAAAAAACCCAAACTATTTTATGATAACAAAACCTGAATATTCTTACTAAAAAATTGGAATATTAGAAAATGGTGTTAGTGCAGAAGTTAAATAGATGTTTAGTGGGTCACCGGGCAAAACTTATGAATTGCAAGTTGCCAAACTTGTAAAATATCTACTTTTTAAAATGCTTTTAAAAACCCCAGATTTGTCTGCTGAAATTATTATAAAATGCCCAGTGACTGTGAAATTGAGAACACAGCTTCTATTTAGAAAGCCTGAAGATTTCTCAAGCCAGAAACTGCATCCTCATCATGCCTGTCTTAGGCAAATTTCTGACACATTAGTATCATTCCTTTCTTTTAGCTGGGAAAAATTCCCCGACAATGTGTTCCACAAGTTATTTCCCACTATATTAAGATAAAAATATTTGTTTGTTTTATATGTAATAATTCCACTGGCTTCCTATTTCTTGTGCCATGAAAACAAGGAAATAATCATTCTCAAATTGTCTTCTCTGTGTGCCACTGAGTTCACAGTATTTATCATATTCTCAGTCATTTTTTCCAAGCTGAAAAAACCCTAACCTCTATGACTGAAAGCTGTGACTTTGATCACTTCCACCACCCTATTCTACATATATATTCTTTACACTGATTAATATATCATCACCTACTTTGCTTATAGCATAAGAATGCTCTCAGTGAGTTTCTCCAATTCTTTTCTAACACTCCTAATATTGGATTTACTTTTTACTTCCCTAAATGTATTCAGGGACCAATCCATAATAAATTCAAAACATTTTCCCTGAAAGGCAACCACTAATTTAGAACATATAGCTGTATAAGAAAAGTCACGTGCATTTCCCTTGTGCATGTAACTTTGCATGAACCACTTTTAAATCATAAGAAGAAGATGTAGCATAGAAAGAAGTATGGAACTAGCAAAAATATGTAATTTTTTTTTTTAGAGAATTTACAATGCATATTATAAACAATCAAACATACAACCATAGAAATCTTTCCTCTCACCCATATACCAGCAAATAACTAACAAATCAGGATCTAATTGTTTGATTGTACCATTTCCTGCAGTTATTAAAGCAATTTTCATGCATGATTCTAGCAAAAGAGTTTGAAATTTTTAAAAAAAAAAAAAAAAAAAAGGAGATAAACAGGCAATCTTTGGATGTATCTCCTGCATAGGCAGTATCTCCCTTACCTTGGGTAAGGCGATTTCTACAGCCTTTTTTTTTTTTTAATTTCTGAGGAAACAACTAAGCACTGGAGCTCCTTACGAGAAATCCCTGCCAGGCAGAGCAGGTCGCAGCTCTTTTCCTGCGGTCATGGTCCCTGGGAACTAGAAAGCAGGAGGCTGCCTCGGAGCTCATGCCAAAACATGGAGCAGCCCCAGGTCTGGCAAATCCCAGAAGACCAACAGACTTCAGAGGATCTACTCATCCTTGGGACTGAGCGCTTGCAATGTCTGAAATGCTGCAGTCCTCCCAAAGGAGCTGGGTTTTAAACACTCAGAGGGTGGAAAAACCAACCGTTTCCTCTGCAAGCTGTGAAAGGACAGATGCCTAAACTGTCGAGGGACACTTAGGCAGACAAAAAAGGGGCTCTGGGTGACCAGAAACAGAAGGTGATTCCTTGAATAAAGGAAAACTTGTTTGTTCTTTTTTACTGGGACAACAGGATGGTTCTTCATTCAGAAACACCTGCTGCAAAGTTTTATGAGCTGGTGGAGCCAAAGGGGCAGTCCCAGCCACATGGCAGTAACCCTCCCTTGCTCTGGTTCTGGTATCCTCATACCCCATGATGACCCTCATGATCCTGCTCACTACAGTTGTCTTTTTTTTCCCTCTGAATTAGTTTTCTGCTGGCTTAGCAGAGCATCAGAAATGTGCCAGAGCCAACACAAGGGAAGCAGCAGAAGGACACAGTGCAGAGCAAAAAGAAGGTAGGGGGACCAACCCTTTTGGTTGCAGAGAACCAAGCAATGAGCTTTACCACATTTAGGAGACAGTTTTGTAAGATTTAATCTGACCAAGGCTGAGGCTCCTGCAGTCCCACCTTTCACTGCAGGCTTTCCTTTCCCAGCACTGTCCTCTACGCCTCTGTGGTCACACATCATTAATTGGTTCAGGCGGCTGAACGAGCTGAAGTGTGATCACCTCTCCATCATCAGGTTTTGGTCAGCTGAGTTCCCTGAACTGGATCACCATGTAAACTCAGGCTTCAGGCATAGGAGAGGGCAGGAACATGCCAAAAGGGGCAGAAAAATGTGAGCAGCAGCCCTGGCTGAGGTCAGCTCCAGCCCCTGTGCAACCACGCAAACATATAAAGCAATCCTCAGGTCATTTAGCAGTTTACTACCTTCCTTTCCACTCAGTAGGTACTCACACCTACTCTAAAAGCCCAGCATCCTGGAAGCTGCCTGTGCAATACAGACCAAGCAAGGGTGAAACGATAGTCTCACAAATCTCGAGGTTCAGATGTTATGCCAGGTACCTGAAGGAACGGATCCCAAACTGAAAGGACACCCAGAAAACCTATGCCAGGATCACACAGCATAACACAAAGTTTCCCACACTATACAGCAAAATCTCCTGACTAGTATGGAAGGCATAAGAAACATGTCTTTTTCCAGGTTTTTGTGGTAATTGGCCACTTTTCCAGATGCCCAGTATCCTCTCCAAAAAAGGAGATAAAATAGAAGGAAGTAACTTAACAACAATTAAGAGAGTATTTTTGAAATGTGTTGTCCATATGCACTTCAGCTCAGAAACTTTTCTGACGCACTACCTACAGCATGCATATGTGCTCCCCTTCCTCTCTGCCTCCCATGACCCAGCACAGGGCCATGCTGGCTGTGTGTGGTAAATGTCCTTTGGTCTCTTCTCAGCCACACAATCCCAATAGCCCGCACAAAGCCTGAGGGATGGGATGGAGAAGCTGCAGAGGCTGTGCGCTCAGGCCAATGCATCTCGCAGAACCTCAGTTACGAGTAACTTCTCTTTTTCCCTTGAGTTTTCCTTTACAGCACATATGCACATGGAGAAACTCCAAGCAATGTTTATGCAACCACAGGGTGTTCGAAGCTGGTCTGCGTGCCTTCAAGGTGGGAGGCAGTCAAGGAGGTTCCACATTAGCTCACCAAACTCCTGCTCTAGCACCAGCAGGGAGCTTCCAAACTGGACTCTACGTTCAGGCACTGAGGCGGCACCTGCAGTACCCCTTGCTGAACCAACAGGAAAGACCCCAGGTCTCCACACCACACCTAACACTCAACATCAAGCTTCAGGGCAGCACACGAGTCAGGTTTTAGCAAACCCAGCTTCAGAAGTTTTGTACCAGCAACTGTAGCCTGAGCAAACAGGTAGCTCTGTGTGTTTGCTCCAAAAAGGAGCTGCGCAAGCCTGTTTTCCTGGAGACTGATGTTTCTTATTGTCCCATTCCTCAGAGCCAACTGACCCTTGGCGATGTGTGAGGCAATTGAAAGGACAGGTGAAACGGATTGCTTGGTACACAATCCAATAGCAAAAGGAGAAGCAGGTCTACTACATAGACTGAGCATGAGACCTTACATCTTGGTACCTGCCCAGGGATCAGACCTGTGCTTACGGCTGGAGAGAAACACATCCCAGATAACAAAGCACAACTCCCAGCGCAGCTGGTGAAGAAAAACGAACTCAGCAGGGCACATACAGAGAAACACCATTTAAGGGAGAGAAAAATCTGCGGCTAAAAATGTTACACCGCTTGATCATCAAATGTCAAAAAGTCTCTGGCACAGCCCCACCTCCTGGTACCACAGAGCTTGACATACACTAAACTGGTTTCTGTTTCTAACAGACCTCAGGCTGGCCAGTGCTGTATCCAAACAGGGTGGACTCTGGGACTGACCATGCAAAGCATGGGCTGCATAGAACGGCAGTCACCTGGTGTACACTTTACATGGGGGGTTAATAAGACAGATTGCTTAGATGACCTTCTAAAAGTTCGGGGGTACATATAGCCATGCTACCATTAACGGGGACTGCACACCCTACGGCTCACCTAAACCATTCATCATAGGGAATCACTTTTACAAGTTACTCTGTCAAGTACGGACAAATCTGCCACCAGGTGATGAAACTTCTGTGCCAGCTTTATATGCAGTGCTGAAACAAGTTGCCACATGCACCCTCTCTGGGGGCATCACAGACTGCCACCACAGATCACTCACCACTTCGTTTCCTTTACTGCCCAAACACGACTCGTCTGGACTGGGGTGAGGCTGTTCAGAGTTACAAAGGAAAGACGCTGTACACACCTGGTATTACACAATACTTCCAGGTCTGCGCTTCCAGGAAGAATTTGTACAAGCAAAGAATGACCCCGAAGCCTAAAGGAAACACCTTATTTCAGGAAAATTAAGTACATCTTAGATACAAGTCAAAAGCAACTATTATAACCCTCAGAGCGCACTCACGTTCTCCATGGAGGAAACAAGAGGAAAAAGATGAGCTGGTGAACCCAAAGGCAGGTCTAGGTAGAGGAAATTTTCAGAAAGTGAAGGTATGCAGAAGAACATAAGATGTGCCCTTCCCTCCCCACCTACGTGCAGGCCACATGGGAACACGAGGCACAGGAACATCCACGGGGGCTGCAAAGAGAGCCCAGGCACTGCGGTCACAGGCCTGGAGTCTGTGTGCACCCACAGGGTGAATGGACAAAAAGACAGACACTCAAAGCACAAAACGACTGAGCTATCACTTGTCATATCACTAAAAATCACTAAGGCGACACACAAGGCTTAGAAATTCACAGATTTCTCTTTTAATAATTTTCTGACATTTCTAACTAATTGAGCCCCCCAGCTTCTTCCCCACTCCCATGCTACTAAAGCTTAGACAAGAAATTTCAGAAAATAAATGCTGGCCATTCAAAAGCCCACAGATGAGGAAAACAACCCAAACCACCCCACATAACTTGCAGAGGGGGAAGGGTACCTAGAGGGAAGCTTGCTGGCTTCCCCCACGCTCGGGCACTGATCATCATCTTTTTTCTGTGCTGTCTGTTCAGGATGTAAGGTTTTTGTAGTGAGGGCATCTGCTTGCACACTTGTGCATGCCCTGATCCCTGATCAGGTCCTGATCTCTGATGCAGGTCCTGGACGAGCGAAATAACGGAACAAAAAACCAGACCAGAGCTCCGAAAGGAGAAGATGGCTGCTCAGATCCAGTACAGCGGGGCAGAGAGTTGCAGTGGCATCAGGATTTCATTTTGGAGAACTGGATCCCTCTAGTGAAGCACTCAATGCAGCCTCAGCACAAAAAGATGAGAGCTACTAGCAACTCAAGCCCTGGAGTTTGCACACAGATCTTAAAAACAAATACAAAAGCTTTGCTTCCAGGCAGGAAATCCCTTTTACCACACCTTTCTGATTTACACCGATGCTTGATACACACCACATGTGTCCCCTCCTTCCCTCACCCACATTCACAATGGTTCTGTTCCATATTTAAGTGATGAAAAGTTAAGACCTGTGGTTACAACTTCTATGAGAAGCTTCATTTTGAAGGGCTGCTACATTTCAACTTTATTGCCATAAGGAAAACTGAAAAAAACAAAAGCTTTCAGTCCTTCTCTAACATGAAAGCTGTTGTGAAGACATTTAATAAGTGTAAGTTCTCTCCTGCAAGTTGTTGAAATATTGAAAGCGGGAAAATTTGTTCCTGCAAATGTTTTGTATGAGTCCCATCCACAATTTTATGCACTACACTTAATTTCTTCTGTTCAAGGTGGCTGCAGCAGGTTTGATCAGCATTTTCTCCTGAAGTGCATCTCAGTAGGCAGAGCTTACAGCAAACCCTTCCCCCGAGATTTGTTACGAGGAGAAGAAAAACAAGGAATAACATCGGGATTGCTCTGGCTAGGATACCAAGAGAAAGATGGAGCACGCAAACTTACCCACCTGCCTGCGTGTGGGAATAGAGGGACATTCATCTCGGTGAGATCAGACGTTACATGGGGGAACAGCAGGAGCGAGAGCCATCAGAAAACTGGCAAATGCATCTGCTTTTTCCATTCAGCACTGTGCTGCTGACTGGATCTCTGCAAAACTTCCCCTGTTCCACTGACCTGCCCACTGGGATCTGTCTGGCATTAATTGGCCTTCAAAATTACTTATGGAAATATCTTCAGCTAATTTTGTAAGTCATTGAGTAAGAAAAAAAAGTATTAAAAAAAAAAACAAGCAAGAGAAAAATCAATAAATTCTTGCATGCGGGCATGGTATTCTGCTTCTTAAAACAAATGCCTTGACTTGGAGACTTGGCCCTGACTTTTCTACGAAATTTCTTTGTGTGAACTAAGGGCCGCAAAAGGTGAAAGCCTTTTGTGTAGCTAAGGACCGCTGGGGAGGAGGGCAGAGGGGAGCAGCGGAAAACCATGGGCCAGGAGGTGACTTTCAAAAAGACCTACGATGGCAGAGCGGTCCGGAGGGGCAGCAGCCCCGGCCGGCGGGGACCGAGCGGCCCAGCAGCGACCAAGCTCGGCGGGACGGCGGGGAGCCCCGGGGCTGCGGCGGGCGGAGAAACGCGGGACGACGCCGGGGTCCTTGGGGAAAGGCAGGGCTCCCCGACAGCCGCGGGAGAAGCGCGGAGCCGTGCGCGCAGAGGCATCCCGGGGCTGCGGTGCCCGGTCCCCGCCAGCAGCCGAGGCAAAGCCCCCTCTGCGGCCGGCGCTCCCCGCTCGGGGCTTGGGAGGGAAGGGAGCCGGAGAACGCGGCGGGGCGGGAGAGGGGACGAGAGAGGGGACGAGAAAAGCCCCGCTCCCCGGTGCCGCCGTTTGTTCTTGGGGGCCGGCATCCGCCGGATCCACTGGCAACGGGCGGGCGGGCTCCGCCGAGCTCCCCGGCTCCCCCCGCTCGGGAAGGAAAGGGTACGGAGGAGGCTCCCCTGCCCGGTGCCCGGCGGCAGCACTGCCCGGGCGCGGCGCGGTCCCGCCTGGGCGAAGGAACGCGGGGCAGGCGGAGTGGGACCGCCCGGCGCCCGCAGCCCCCCGCTGCCGCGCCCGCCCCGGCCCCGGAGCTCACCGTCCTCGTAGTTCTTGAGGTAGTAGTCGGGGCCGGGCCCGCCGCGGCTCTTGGCCGGGTTCTTCACGTTGTGGAACTGCAGAAAGTCCGTCCTCTTGCCCGCGAAGCGCAGGAAGGCGGGGGCCAGGCCCCGCGCCAGGGTCACCAGCCGCCGGGAGCTGGGGAGAGGAGAGAGCGGGCTGAGGGCGCCGCGGGCCGGGCCCTCCCTGCCCCGGTACCGGCAAGGACCGGCGGCCGCGGGGCTCCAGAACCCGCCGCTGCCCTCCCGGGCCCTGCTGCCCCACGCAGCGCGGTGCGGTGCGGGTACCACCGCAGCGGTGCCCGGCTGCGGGGCTTTGCGCTGGCCGAGCGGCGCGGCCCGGGAACGGGGAGCCGCCCCGCCCGCCCGTAGCGGCTCGGAGGCCGGCGGGACCCGGCTGTCGTCGTCCCCCCCCCCCCGTGCCCCCCTCCCCCGGCGCCCCCCGGACAAGTGCAGCGGCGTCGCGGAGACACAAGCGCTCAGCGCCCCGCGCAGCCCGGCCGCACCACGCGGGACCGTGCCACGGGCCGAGCGGCCGGGGAGGGCAGCGGAGCGGGAAGGGGAGGAAGGCGGGAGCCGGCCCGGCTCCGCTTCGCCCGCGCCTTCCCGCCTCCTCGCCCCGCTCCTTCCCCGGAGGCGGAGGCGGCAGCCGAAGGGACCCTCGGAGCGGGCGTGCGGAGGAGACCCGCTCTCCCTCCCCGACTTACCCAGGAGGGAGAGGGCTTTCTGGCTGTCCCAGCGCCTCCAGGCCGCGGCCGCTCCGCACCGCCGGTGGAGCCCAGCGCAGCTGCAGCCCGGCTCTGCCCCCCGCGCAGGGTTGGAAGTCCGGGGAGCGGAGGGCTCTGAAGACCTGGCCGACACCCCGCTTTCCGCCCGTCGGGACCTGGGGAAGGCTCGGCTCGACTCGGCAGGCGGCCCCGTTCCTGCTGCTGGGTTTGTTGGTTGGTTGTTGTTTTTTTTTTTTTTCTATATCCCTGTGCTGCCTCGGCCCCGTGTTGTGCTTTTTGCAGAGGAGCGGTTGTTGGAGCGAAGGGAGCACGACATTTTTGCAGTCATAACTGATAAGTCTCCGAAATGCTTTCTCCATTGCAAACATGTGCATCTTAATGGAAACCATGGCCTCGCTTCCCTCCGTCACAACAAGCGCCGCCAGCAGCGCAGAGCCCGGCGGGGCTGGGCGGCGGGGCCGCCGGGGCGCCCCGTGGGCGGCGTGGGGA
Organism: Balearica regulorum gibbericeps; assembly: GCF_011004875.1. NCBI lineage: Eukaryota > Metazoa > Chordata > Aves > Gruiformes > Gruidae > Balearica > Balearica regulorum. The sequence continues at coordinate 16,292,671 of NC_046190.1, forward strand.
GGGCGCCGGGGGGCTCCTGCCTTACCTTAAGAAATCGAGCCAGCCATCATGAATGATGGAGGGGTCCAGCTGCAGGGAGAGGAAATTCTCACTGATTATCCTGACAGGGCTCTTGGTGTTGACATCAAGGAGAATGAGAGTTCTTCCCTTCACACCTGGAGGTTTCTCCACCGGCAGCGCTCTCCTGTCCCCGGCCTGGGAGGGCAGCGAGAAGGTGGCCATGAGAGCCAGACCAGGTGCCATCAGGGCTAAGAGCCCGGGGGGGCAGGAGCTGGGACAGGGCATGCCAGAGAGCAGGAAACCCCTAATTAACTCGCTGTCTGCAGGGGCTCGCTGGTGGCTAATTGTCCTTATCTAAAGTGTGGGGCGCTCTGCCTTTTTTTGCAATGTTTTGGTGCTGGTGGAGGGGAACTCACGCCCCTGACCAGCCTTTCTCGCAGCCGGTGCCAAGACTCCTTGCAGCCAGCACCGCCCCTTTAAGAGATGCAGGCTCCAGACATTTTTAACTTTTTGAAGGTAAGGGGAGGCTCCTGGTTTAACCCCCTCGGCTCGGGGCCCGCCGGCCCGCCGCAGCCCCGCCAGCACCGAGCTTTCGCTTTGCGCCGGCTCCGCCGCCCGCCGGCGGCCGCTTTCCGCCGCGGGAGCTCCTGAACCCCGCAAAACCGGGCCGGAGTCGGGACACCGAGACACCGGGGAGCTCGGACCGGAGCCGGAGCCCCGCGGCCGCCCGGCACGGCCCTAGCTTGCAGGAACGGCCGACGCGGTAAGGCAGCGGGTGCGGCCCTGGTTGGGGGAAAAGGGGGTTAATCACCCCGAAAAAAAAAGCGCTACCCGCGGGCAGAGCTCGCCCCGAGCGGAGCGGGGACCCGCGGTGCTGGGCGAGGCCCCCGGGGGTGAGCGCTCACGGCTCGGCGGGACCCGACGGCCGCAGCGGGGCTGGGGGCCGCCGGCAACCCGGAGCCCCGGCGCGGCACGCTCGGCTTGCCCTGCCCGAAGCCACCGGCTCGGTCGGCCCGCGCACGAAGGCCGGTCGGGCACCGCGGGGAACCGGGCCGCCGGCCGCCCTCTTCCGCCGGCCTCGGGCCCCAGCGGTGTCCGACCCGCGGCGGGGAAAGGAGAGGGGCGGCGGCATCGGCGCCCGGTGTGGAAACGTCCGCATCGGGGGTGCAAAGGACAGCGTGGTTCGATTTGAACCGACGATGTCCTTTGTGCCGGGGCCAGCCTGCGGCCGCTGCCTGCGGGACGGCCCGCGGCAGGACGGCCCGGTCTCGGCGTGCTGAAGAGGTCGCGGCCGCGGTTCTCGGTGAGGGGCGCAGGCTGATGGCGCTGGACCCGGGATCGGTGGCGGCTGCCGAGCATCCCGGGAGCGACTGCCCACCTCAGAGAGTGTCCACCCGAAATGGGCATCCTCCCCCGCCAGCAGCCCGTTCCCGGGCGAGTCCCGGGCTCCCACACACCAGCAGCCGGCGAGCTCCGGGACAGGTAACTCGCCCTACCTGGGGCCGCCGCCGCCTCCATGACCCACCCCGGTTCCCCCTTCGCCCAGGGCAGGCGGCACGCAGGGCCCCGGTGCCGCTGCCCGGCCCGGCGACGGAGGGCTGACAGCGGCTGGGCTGTGCCCGACCCGGTGCGGTCCGTCGGGGCCCCGCAGCCCCGGGGATGGGGCGCCCGCAGCACCATCTGCTGGTGAGGGGCCCGGCGCGGCGGGGGGAGCCGGCACCCACCTGCGGACACCCCCCGCGCCGGTTCGGGAGGTGCCGGGGCTGCGGGAAACAGCAGGGCTCCGGGATAGAGGCACAAATCGCGCCGGGAGCCGAGCCGCAAGGAGCCGCACGGAAGAGGCGGCCGGACGGCGGGGATCCGCCGGCTGCTCTCGGGGAGCCCAGCCGGGGTCGGGTACGAGCGAGCGCTGCAGGACGGCCGCCCCGGGCAGCCCGGACCGGGGGCTCCTCCGGCACACGGGCAGCCCAGTGTCTCGGCAGGGCTCCCCGCGGCTGAGAACCCCGTTCCGCTCCTCCCGGTGCCCGTGCGGAGCCACCTGCGCTCCTCGTCCGCCCCAGCCAGCGCCCGGGAGGAGGGAGCGGAGCCGGTGGCTCCCACGACGGCAAGTCCTGGAGCTCGGCGGAGCCCCGCACAAAGCGGAGGCGCTCGGGCCTCGGTCCCGGGGAAGTCTGCAGGGCGCACCGTCTTCCGTGGAAATCACGTCTCCCCTCGTCTTTCTGCCCCACGAAGGGCATCGCCCCGGGGGGGCAGCCACCCCTGCCTTGCTGCCAGCCGCGAGTTAGCCGGGCAGGCGTTGCGGAGGCACGGAGTCACTGTGCAATGAAGAGCAGCGGGGGGAGGATAAAACATACCTCTGGCCCTGCTAGGGGTGAGCAAGGAACGCACAAACCACGATTTGTCGTGAAATCATCCCGCTAAGGCAGAGAGGGGAGCGGGGCTCAAAACGCGCAGCACAGGCTGACAAAAAGCAGCAAAGGGGTGCCCGGAGCAGCGGGGCTTTGAGCACTAGAAGAAGTAAGAGGATCCGGGGGAAAGGGCTGTGCAATTTCAGCTGTGCAAAGCCCTGGCATCCCGGGACAGGAAGAAGGCAATTTAAGCCTGAAAATTTGTGTTCGGCTGCAAACACTTCGGTCGCAGTTTGCAACAGCGCTTAAAACTGACCCAGGACCTGAAGCCTCCGCTTCAGAAGCTGCTCAGTTTTTGGGTCACCTCCGAAAGCGGGACACGAGATTCTGAAAGATGTCGTTATTTTATAATGTTTCTTTTTTCCTGTATTATCAGAAGATGTCAGCAAGGTTTCAGGGGCGTTTGTTTCTCAAATCAGCGTTGTGGTTGCAGGCCGGAATTTTATACTGTGCCTTCTGCTAAGGGTGTCTCTATTTTAAAACGAAACTCTAGTGCATTATGTAGTAAAGGACAAGAAAGAAAACAAATTATCCCGTTTAACCTCCTTTATATTTTTTTTCCTTACAAACAAACTGCTTTGAAGGAGAAATGTGTTTATTCTGAAACGTTCCTCACAATTAGTCTCCGCTTTGAATGCAAACTCCGGATGCAGCGAAGTCACTTATCTGCGGAGATATCACCAACAACATAAAACAGCACGGAAAGGAGCAAAAAGTCTCCCAGCTGCCAGGGTCAGCTTCCACATTCGGGAAAGACGGTGCTAAAGGAAATATTCACTTACCTGTCTCAGCTCTCCAGACCAACACCTGGAGCCTGCCCCGATCCGGTGGCCTCGGAAAAGCAATTGCGCCCCATTTTGCATCTGCCTGCAGCAATGGCAAGTCGAATCTAAAAATAAAGCGGTTTGGTTTTTTTGTTTTATTTTTAAATAAATTGTAGGCTGGCTAGAATAGCCCTTTAAAGCTTTGGTTATCTACAAGCACTGGGGCAGCAACGGAGGTGCGGGGAGCTCCGGGCCCCGGGAGCCGCCGCCCGGGGAGCACCGGGAGCCGCCGCTGCCGCCCGGCGCAGCTCGGGGGCGGCCCGGGAACCTGCAAGGGGGGGCCACGGTACACCTTCTTCACAGCAATGCATCTACCGTAGAAGGAACCGGCCGTCTTTGCCTAGATCCCCGACAGGAGATGTCTCAGTTTACACCAGCTGCGACCCTGGCTCGCCGTCCGCAGGGGCGGTGAAGCGCTGGGTCCTTTCTTATATTACGATAATTACTTTAGAAAGCCTGACTCACATAAAAAGTATCTATAAAGATTTACTCGCGGTTTTGTCGACTTGGAAATACGTTTCTCCATTTTCCATCTACTCTAAACTTGCTGGTTTTCATCTCCAAAGCAGTCATTGGGAAAAAGAACTGGAGGAGGAGAAGCATTTCTATAAAGAGTTTAACCAAAGCACATCATTAAATATTTTCCCAACATCACCAAATAAACAACAATCCTCCAGCTCCCTATAAACTATTTAAAGCACGTCATATCATCTCTTCTGCTCTTGCCAATGTACTTTCCTTTTAATTTATAAGCCGATTAGAGCAGGGGCCTGTCTTTTTGTGTATATTTGCAAAATGTCTGGCACCCTTTCAGTCAGTCGCAGTTCACAAACACTTAAATCTGTGTTTAACTTCGTTATTCTAGGTAGTAGCTTTGCTTTTTCCTTACTTTTGCAGAGCTACTGCCTGTGAAAGTGCTTGTTGTAAATGATCTGAACAGTTGTTGAAGGGTTTCAGCAGAGGAAACCTCTTTGGATGGCAAATGGCAAAGCTGATACAAAAAAAAAAAAAAAAAGAACACGAAAAAGCACAAGAGAAATTTAAACTGAAATCTCAGGCTGTATAAATTGGCCCAAAAGAAAATGGGGAAAGCCTCCTTAGGAGGAACATTTTTAGTTCGCTAGAAAATAAACTTCTGCTCATAAATGATGAAAGTTATTATCATCAGAGGATGTGCTGTACCAAACAAACCTCCATTAGGCTGGGAAGGATAAAACAGGCTAGACAGCCTTTTTAAAAAAAAAAAATCATCATGTCTTTGATTCCCAAGATATCAACCATGTCTGTTTCTGTAGCGCTGTCAAGTAAACCTGAGTTATGTATGCTCTAAAAGAAGCCAGCAAGGAGAAAATTCAGCAAGTGAAAATTAAGAGCGCTTTCCATAGATACTTTACCAAAATATACTTTCTTTTTTGGACTCTTAAATTCCTGCCCTGTACCATGGCATGACAATTTCTGAGAAGAAGAGCAAGACCAGTGAATGTGGTAAAGCTGTGGTCATCAGAGCACGCAATTGCATGGCAGATTCTTTTTATTGAGGTTTTTGCTCTTTCTGCACTGTAATGTCCATCATTTTCACCACAAGAGCCTTAATGTCTGGAATGTAACCTCCTAAAACTGCCAGTGCCTCAAGGTGGGTGTTGCACAGTCTGAACTCCACTGCTGAAACCATTTTCTAGCACTTTTATGTATCACGTCTAACCTGAACAAGCAGGCAGAGGACAACTGGTTGATTTAATACAGTATCCGTGCATTGCTCTTTAATGTAGGTGACCTGGGAAGTTCTGTAACAAGCAAATACATCTGTCTGGGCTAGAAGGACTGGCTGGCTAGGGAGCTCAGCGACAGCGGGAGGAAAGCAAACCTACCGAGAGCGCTTCCTCCCTCCATATGTGCAAAAAGCAAGACATCGATCAAAGCCAACTGCCTGGTCATGAAAAGCACAGTTGGCAGTGCTGGTTTTGCTTTTTTTTTTTGCCAGTATGAAAGGAACACAAAGTGGTATCTCCAAATCTAGCCATAGGAAAATGGAGCATGGTGGTGCCTGGCTTTCCTTGGAGAGACAATCTGTGCTCACTAGCTGCCTAATTAAGAAACCTATACAAATAAGGGACAGGGACAAAAAGAAGGCACTGGTCCCATAAAGGCTGCAAGTGTGGGCTCTCCCTAGCTGGCACACCATGGGAAGACACATGAGAAATGGGGGGGGGTGATGAAGTTAAGTTTTAGGTAGCTGCTGATCAATGATCTTTTCTTTTTCTCTTTGTAATTTAATTCCCAGTTCCACGAGCAGTTAGCCCATGTTCTCTCCTAGAAAAAAAAAAAGAGTTTATTACTTTCCTTAATCTAATTTGATCCATGGTCTCAAAACTACTCTGACAAACCCTAGTCCTGCAGATTTGTCTATGGAGAGAACTAGTGAGCTCCCAAAGTATCCATCTCCCAACAGGTGTTTTGAAGTTCTTGAAAAACTGAGATGCACAATTTCCACAAAGCTGTGAGAACAGCTCTGGAGGCTGGTCAAACCAGTTGCTGCCCCAACAGACAGAAATCCCCTTTGCCCAGTGCCTCTTTAGCAAGCAGAAAAAAACCCAAATAATGACTGAGAATACCTCCGTGTATAACAACGCCCTTTGACAGAGAACGCTGTTTAGATCCATAAACTTCCCTGTGTTCATCAATGGCTGGGTCTGATTTAGGTTTTGTCTTTTGTATCTTGAGTAGAAGCAAATGTGGCAGCAGTTTGTCATAGTCAAAGAAATACAGAGGACAAACACAACAGTGAGACCCGGAGCTCTGCAGCACTCCGAAGACCACAATAGCCTCAGAAACATTTCCCTCAAACTGAACCCAGCCCTGAGGAGCAGAGAAATGTCTAGAATTATCCTCATTTCACATCATCACGTGAAAAAGAAAAAGAAGTGAACACGCCAATTTTACAAACCTGAGAATGAATGCAAGCTAGTATTTGTCCCACCATCTGGGAGGAGATAATAGAGGTGAAGGAAGAGGGAATACAGAGGGGGGTGGTAAAAGTTCACACAGACCTTCTATTTTTCTGGAGAGATGCTTCACATTCCAGCAGCAAAAATGAAGGAAACGGACATGAGGAGTAGATCAGAGAGGGGAAATAGGAAGATGGATGAAGTGCAAGGCTGGAGGAGCAAACAAGTCAATTTTGAATAAGAGTAAGGGGCTGTGTGCAGAGACCAACGAGGAGATGGAGCTCAGGGGAAGAAACAACAGCCAAAACACTCTCAAGTCAGAGATGGTGCCGGGATGAGGGAGGCAGAAAAAAATCAGAATCTTTCAGGTAAAGATAAAATCCTAAACCTCTGTCCTCCGTATCTGTTTGATTATGGCATCTCTGTCACCAGCTCTATCAGGACAACTGAGCATGGCCCTGCTATAGACAAGAGACAGGAGAAATCAGCCATGTCAAAGCTGCAAACTTTGGTTTGTGTAGAGAAATCAGAAGCAAACTATGAAACTCACAGCTAGAGAGCAAGAGGAGGAACCACTGAGAACTATGGGCCGTGCCTGAGAACCAGGCAAGTAGATGAAGGAGAAAAGAAGGGAAATGCCAGCAACGTAGAAGCAGTGGATGCCCAGGATGAACCCAGGAGATGAGGAGGATCAGAAGCGAGCACCACCAAACAAGGGCAAAAGGCCAGCAGTACCTCACAGAGCTATACTAATGGAAGGAGGAGGAGATGGGCTGATGCTGGATAGACCTTAAAACAATACTCTGATTCCATTGTCCAGCAAAAGCTCTCAAATCCAGAAAAAACAAATATCTTTCTGCACAAATTCCACTAACCACCATTAAGTTCCTGATGTGTTCCTCTTTAAGGTGGTAGTAGAGCAACAAAGGTCTGCAAGCATCATTTGTAAGGTTGAAAGTACAGAATCTGGGAATCTCTTTGGGATTCCCTAACCATGCCAAGACATGGTCTGCCTGCAGCTTCACACAAATCTGATATAAACCCCCTCCCTCCTCCTGACAATGAACAAGCAAATAGTTCATGCCTCTGTCTTAGGAGCAATGGGGCAGGAGAAAAGCGTTCATGATGACAAAGAGCTCTGAGAGAAGCATTTCCACAGCCCTTACAGCAACACAGCCTAACCTCAGCACTGCTTTGGTGCTGGCAGGGCTGCAGAAATCAGGGAGAAGGTGCAGGGTCCCTGGCCCAGGCACAGTAGCTTATCAACCAGAAACAACCACAGGGAAAGAGCATATATTCATAGCGCAGACATCTCCTTTGTCCTTTCTACCAGGACCTGGATGTTGCCTTGTTTCTTCTCCATCCACAGTTTCCCTTCTGTTAGCCCTTTAGTACCAGCAACATGGAGAAAGCTAAAAATAAAGCTGTATAAGCAATGTAATAGGCATGCAATTGCATGTCTATTTTCTTTGAAAAAAAATGATGCTTTATTTCCTGTACAATGGAAACTACAGTTTGATGTTACGACTATTGGGTTTTGACTGAACGCAGAAATTTGACTTAAACAATGACAATTCCCCCTGTATTTAGTATTACCATATGTCACTGATTATATATTTAAGTTGCAGAAATGAATTAAATTTCATGGCTTCCTCAAGTTAGATTCTCTTGGAGTGGACTGTCTGTTGTTATTAACCAAAATGCTTGGAAAACAGTTTAAATCAAAACAGCAGACTTGTGGTATCATTTCAGGAGAAAATTGGTTATCACAAATCAAGTGCTTAACACGCCATCATCCAGAAGGCTGGCTAAAGCTTTGCAAACCTGCAGCAACCATGGCCAGGATAGAGAAAAGGGGTTAATTGAACACCACAGACTCAGAGATGGAAAAAAAGAAAAGGAAAAAAAAAAAAAAAAAAAGACACAGTGCACTGTTTGGAGCTCCCTTGCCTGGGGTCTTATTCCTTCTGCCTCAGAAGTTATCATATATCCCACATCTCAGTGCTTATTTCACTTACTTTGGGAAAGTATCTTCTCTCAGCTGGCTACAGAGCATTAGTGACAATCATGTTGCGCACATGTTCCAGGAGAAGCCAGCCTTACGCTTGCTAGATTTCCTCCCACTTTCGGCGGGGGGGGCAGGGATCCAGATTTTCTTTACTCCTTCTGTTTCCCATCATGATTTGGATTGCTAACATTTCTATCCCCACTAGCAGTCCCCCAGTGGCTCCTGGCCCTTTTGTAGAGGACCAGCAGACAGCAGACCCCCTCGGCTCCCATCAACCAGGAAAGAAGTGAATTGTAACCTGCAGCCTCTGGGAATCTGGCTTCAGATTTAAAGTCAAAGTGATGTGAAGGGACTTTACAAAACTCCCCATCCATGCTTCCCGCCTCCTCCAGGTCCTGCCTAGACCTGCACAGTCAGAGCTGGAAGAGGACAGCCACGATGAGAGATGTCACCACTGGCAGGGGACGTGGATGTTGCAGACTGCGACACAGAAGCCGCAGAGGGAGCTCAGTGGTGGCAAGACACGGTGTAAAGCAGACCTGAGCAGTTGTGAGTGAGAAGCAGGTTATTATTCCTAACTGAAGAGCAATGTCATCAGGGGAGAACAGGTAAAAGATGGAGACTTCAGCATAAGAAGAAAACACAGGGAGCCACGCCGTGCTTGCCAAAGGACTCATGAGGCAGGATACAGCCAGGACAGGCCTCAGTGAGAGCCTTGCAAATTCATGTCATACTTTGCCAAAGACTCAATCAATTGAGCATGTGCTAAAGCTCAGTTTGTTTTGTCTTATTTAGAGCTTTGGAAGATATTTCCTATCTTGACTCATTGAACACACTCCAGCCACACACCTGCAACTTCTGGAGTGCATCCTCTCAGTGAGAGGCTGGCTAGCACGTCGTCACTTATGCAGGGCAAATCCTACTGAAAGCACATCAGACCACAGCTTTCGCACCAGTTTACTTTTACATGTAGCACATGTAAGCTAACATCTGGCAAGAACACAACTATGTCCTGATTGAGATGGAGCTCATCGCAACAGATGGTGTTTGATACTGCAGGACCAGGGCAGCTCCACCTCAAACTGAGCATTATTTCCCTTCTGCATTTTTACACATCTTTTTGGGAGTGGAGCTATTGTCACTAAGGCTTTGCAGTCACCTCAAGACTATATGCCACACAGCCTACAGGTCACTGCCTAGTCCTAACATCGAGGTTATTTTGCTCCTGTTGAGGCATCTCAGTGCATGAAGCAGGATCCTGACGCAACTGTCATATCGTACGCTAATACAACACGACGTTAGCAATACTCTGAACCAGATAGTGCCTCCAGTGCAGGAGGAAACTTTCTGTCCAAGCACACAGTAGCTCTGCCAGCACGCACGCACGCAAGCAGCACTGGTAGTTAGCAATCTAACAAGCAACATCTGGTGCCCATTTTGGGGGAAAGGATGGAAAGGCCAGCAAAGAGCAGCCTCCAGTACCACCTCTTCAAGCCTGAGACTTTCATCCTAAAGGGAAAAACGTTCAGAAGAGAAAACCCAGCATCGAAATGACTATTGTCACGACTCTGGAAGATACAAGACTTGACCAACTGTCTCTGCAGCGTTACACAGTTACTGTCCGAGATTTTTTTGCCAGAGGTTTATTTTGCCAGGAGAAGTACGGAGAGAGATTGCCACCTTGTGGTTCCTCCTCCTGCAGTGCCATGTTTTTTTATCAATTGTACTAGCCTAGGACCAGTGGTTTCCAAACTGCTGTCCGACAGGGTGACAAGGACACTGTGGACAAGAATAGAATCATAGAATCGTTTAGTTTGGAAATGACCTTTAAGATCATCAAGTCCAACCATTAACCTAGCACTGCCAAGTCCACCACTAAACCATGTCCCTAAGCACCACATCTACCCGTCTTTAAAATACCTCCAGGGATGATGACTCAACCACTTCCCTGGGCAGCCTGTTCCAATGACTGACAACCCATTTGGTGAAGAATTTTTTCCTAACATCCAATCTAAACCTCCCCTGGTGCAACTTGAAGTCGTTTCCTCTTGTCCTATTGCTTATTACTTGGGAGAAGAGACCAACACCCACCTGGCTACAACCTCCTTTCAGGCAGCTGTAAAGAGCAATCAGGTCTCCCCTCAGCCTCCTTTTCTCCAGGCTAAACAACCCCAGTTCCCTCAGCAGCTCCTCATCAGACTTGCTCTTTAGACCCTTCACCAGCTTTGTTGCTCAAATACTTTCTAAGAACTTAACCAAAAATGCAGGCCTGTAATTCACAGTCTCTGGTTCCTATATAGAGAAAGGTATCACCAGAAAGTCTTTCAGGAATCTAATCTGCAAGTTAATGAAGATGAGTAACTCCTGCACAGGTACACAGCTTCCAAACAGTGATCCAAAATGCTATGGCAGTGATGCACAAAACCAGATCATTTTTACAATATTCTCAGCATCAAGAAATCTGTGAGAAATTCAAGGCTGATGACAACCTGCAGTTTCAAAAATTTGGGATGGTCTCAGACAGTAGTTCCTACAAGCTCCTAGTAAAGAAGGAGCAGCCATGTGCTTGTCCCCACCACCTGCAGACAGGAAGGCAGGAGCAGACTGAGCTTGTCCCCAGTCACTCCAGGTACTGCTTAGGATAGTTTGTAAGATCTGCTCCTCAGGTGGTATAAGCTAGGGTAGGGTCTGAAAAAGGAGGTTACCAGTTGGCTCCTCTGTAAATCATGCCCAGGTAGAGCACCAAGCAGTATTTCCCCACTGGAGCTAGGGGGACTTAGAAAGGGGATGATCAGCGAGAGCTTGTGAAGCAGCACATGGCCCCTGTGAAATCTCAGGGAATCAATCAACCTTGGGGTAAAAAAAAAAAAAAAAAAAAAAAAAAAAAAAAAAGCTGCCTCTCCCAGAGAGGGGGAAGAGTCTCTCCTAACACAGCAAGGAACGTAGGTCTCCCTGGTGGCTTTTCATGCCTATCTGCCTGCTGAGATGCTGACACAGAAAGCGGCCCATTTTCCTGGGTGCAATAACAAGTGAATAATCAGAATTTTAGGGGAATTCCCTTTTCCTCCACGATATTTTCTGATTAGCTTCCTGCTTTGCCATTAGCAAGCCTGTTATAGTCGTAAACAACTGACTCTTTTCCAGTTTCCCAGTCTTGTTTCAAGGCTGTTCTGGATGGTGGTCCAGGGAAAACCCAAAAGTTTCAACAGTCCCTAAGTGCCGCCTTCTGCACATACGTCTGAAGCTGATAAACGCCCTTTGTGCATCACGTTCTCCATCAGGTCTAGACACAAGAATAAATGTTAGTTACAGCGTGGTATGTTTGTTTCCTAGGAAGACCGCAAAACTAATGACTATCCGCCCTCCATTAAAAAAAATAAAATCACTCCCACGGGAAGAAGGGAGATGAATTTGAACTGAAAAGCTAAAGAGTTGGGCCTCGGCAGATAACGGAGGGGAGGCTGACTGCAAATCCTGACTCTAGGGACTGCTGGCACAAGGCTTTCAGCAACCCCCCCGCTACCCAGCGCACGGGGAGGCGCAGACCCCGCACGGCCACACGCAACACACGGCCGGCCTTGCAGCACACCCGCCACGGAAGCCGGACCGAGTGCGGTCGCAGGTGGCCGGGGCAGGGCTCGGGGCTCGCAGCCCGCTCTAGCTGCCAGGGGTGGCCCCGCAGCCCCGGGGATGGGCTCCCGGGCAGCCCCGCCAGCGTCGCACCAGGTGTGGGGAGAAAGCGCGGTGCCACCTGCCGTGGGGATGCTCCCGCGTGGGCCGTGCGGGGGTGGAAGGCGAACACCCCCCCCGTCGCCCGGGTAGGCCCCCCCGGCAGCGTCGTTCCGCCGGCCCGCTCCCGGTCGCACGTGGCGCGGCGGCTGCCCGCCCCCCGGCCCACGTGTGCCGCCGCGCCGTGCCGGCTCCCCGCTGCAGTCCCGGTGCGGCGGGCGGGCGCTGCGGTGCCGGCGCAGCGGCATGGCGGCGGCGGGCCCGGGGCGCGGGGGCAGCGGCGGCGGCTGGGGCCGGAGCCGGGGCGCCGTGCTGCTGCTCTTCTTCTCGCTGTCGCCGCGGCCGCCGGCCGGAGCCGCCTGGCTGCTGGGGCTGCGGCCCGAGGACACGGCGCCGGGCCGGGTGTCCCTGGAGGGCGGCGCGGTGCAGGCGGCGGAGGGGAGCCGCTTCCTCCTGCGCCTCTACTTCCAGCCGCCGCCCGAGGGCAACGGCAGCCGCGGGCCGGCGGGGGAGCGGGAGCCGCGGCTGGTCTTCATCGAGGAGGCGGCTCCGGCGGCGACGGGGGGCAAGGCGGCGCGGGGCCCGGCGGAGCGGTGCCGGGAGCGCAGCGCCTGGGCCTCGGACGTGGAGGTGGTGGGGCCGCTGCGCTCGGGCGGGGCGGCGGGCTCGGCGCTGGCCGAGGTGCGGGTGCGGGAGCCGCGCAAGGGCGAGGCGGCGGCGGCGCCGGGCGGGCGGCTCTTCTCGCTGTGCGCCTGGGACGGGCGGGCCTGGGCGCACCACGGGGCGGCGGGCGGCTTCCTGCTGCGGGTCCGGCCGGCCGCCCCGGCGCTGGGCGCCTGGCTGCTGCCGCTGCCCGAGGCGGGCTGGCTGCGGGCGCTGGGCGCCCTGCTGCTGCTGGGGCTGTCGGCGCTGTTCAGCGGGCTGCGCCTCTCGCTGCTCTCGCTGGACCCGCTGGAGCTCCGCGTCCTGCGCAACAGCGGCTCGGCCGCCGAGCGGGAGCAGGCGCGGCGGGTGCAGGCGGTGCGCGGCGGCGGCGGCACCTACCTGCTGTGCACGCTGCTGCTGGGGCAGGCGGGGGCCAACGCGGCGCTGGCCGGTTGGCTCTGCGCCTCGCTGCCCGGCGGCGGGACGGCAGCGGCCGGTGGGCCGCGGGGAGCACCCTGGCTGCCGGTGCTGCTGTGCGCCGCCGCCGTCTTCCTGGGCGGTGAGGTGCTGCCCTACTCGGTCTGCTCGCGGCACGGGCTGGCCATCGCCTCCCGCACCTTGTGCCTCACCCGGCTGCTGATGCTGGCCGCCTTCCCGCTCTGCTACCCGCTCAGCCGGCTGCTGGACTGGGCGCTGAGGCAGGAGCTCAGCGTCTTCTCCACGCGGGAGCGGCTGCTGGAGACGCTGCGTGCCGCCGGCCCCCACGGCGACCTGGTACGGGAGGAGTTGGCCATGGTGCAGGGCGCGCTGGAGCTGCGCACCAAGGTGGTGGAGGACGTGCTGACGCCGCTGGCCGACTGCTTCATGCTCCGTGCTGATGCCGTGCTGGACTTCGCCACCGTCTCCGAGATCCTCCGCTCCGGCTACACCCGCATCCCCGTCTACGAGGGTGACCGGCGTGACAACATTGTCGACCTGCTCTTTGTCAAGGACCTGGCCTTTGTCGACCCTGATGACTGCACCCCCCTGCAGACTGTCACCCGCTTCTACCGCCGTCCACTCCACTGTGTCTTCAACGACACGCGCCTCGACACGCTGCTTGAGGAGTTCAAGAAGGGTGAGGCCACCAGGCCACCACCCCCCGGGCTCCCCCTGCACCCCTTCCGCACCCCCAAAGGTTCCTTGGTGAGCAGCCCCCCACAGCCCACCCCACATCGCCTCCTGGCAGGATCTGGCAGGTACTGGGGATGCTGGGGGGAAGTCAGCTCCTGCATGCGCTGGTGTGGCGGTAACCCTGGTGTCACCTGGTAGCACAACCCCTGGGTGGATCAAGGGCCTGCAGTGCTGGTCACACCTGCGATGTTATGGAGACTATAAGAGCCTTCAGCCTCAGATATTGGTGGCTCAGTGGGTGAGCCTGTCCCGCAGGGCTGATGTCTCTGCAGGGTCATAGAAGCACAGGCACAGCGCCTACCCTGCACCCCTGCCCAGGCAAGGCAGCATTTGCTGTTCTGCGCAGAGGAGTTCATGACAGGAGATCACATCTTATTACTTAGCTCTCACGCTTTCAGCTTAGCAGTGAGAAGCAGGCCTAGAAAGCATTTCTGTGCAGGTACTTTAAGGGAAGAAAAAAAAGCCTAAACCCTTAGAAAGAGCTGTACTTTTTTTGCAGCTGTGACAGTATTCATAAGGCAGCAGCTGCCAGCAGCCCCAGAGATGCTGAGAGCTGTATTTCATTAACCATACCTTGAGAATACACACAGCATGTGTTCCCTCCACACACTGGGAATTGTGTTTTGCTGCATGTTACTCAGTACATCATATCGTGGTGAGTGAGTCTTTAAGAAATGGCTGCAGCAGTGACATCCTGTATTATGTAATGTGGGAGGACAGCCTTGGCTCCCCGGCTGCCTGGGGCTGCTCTGCTGCAAGCAGAGCTGATCATGTGAGAAGGGCCAACCTGGTCCATCCCAGATACAAAGAAAGCCTCTCTGAGTCATCATCTGCTGGTTTTTAGAGCTGGGAGGTGGGGAGGATAGGACATTTCTTGTGTGCCAGGAAAGCAATCAGCAGATACATGTAGTTCAGCATCCTCTCCAGAGATGCACAACTATGTCCCCATGGCCTCTTGGGATCACAGGGAGAGGAGTTCTGTGTGGCACACACCACCTACCCCTCCTTATCTCTGCCCCTCAACATGACTGGCAACTCCCAACAGTACAAATCAGAAAAAAAATCCTATTTTTTATACTGAGACTGTTAGTAAAAACATTAAGATTGCTCTCTGGGTTCAACCTTGATGAGCTGCAGTAGTTCTCACCCCCATCCCGTACCTCTTCTAACATAACCAGGTGTCTCTCCTCTTCCTAATTCTGATCTCACATGATACTACAACATTACTGAAGTTCACCTGAGGTCTCTGCTACCTCTCCTTTGTCTGGAGAGATGGATATTACCAAAGATGTCAGGTGATTTTAGCATAGTCTCCCTTGGTCAGCTTCCCCTGCACTTTATCTGATTGATGTATTCAACTACTTCCCCCTCCAAGTTTTTTCTACAGCCTGGTACCCTATGATCAATAGACCTATAGAAATGGCCTTGCGGTTGCTTAGCTCACTGCCCTTTGCTTGCCCTCCTCTCTGCCCTGCTTAAAGAGAGATGTGTCACTCCCTGAGCTGACAGGTACATTAACAAGCCTTGCTACCTGCCCTGCACTTTCACATGCTAGTCCTCATCTCAAATGAAAGTTATCCAGCCTTCTTCAGCTTTGCTCCATTAAAATCTTGGCATTTTGCTGCAGGCTCTTCCTCCCTTACATATGTTTGCCATCATGGCCTTCTGGGGCATTTCGCTCCAGCCCCTGTGTAGAGCTCTCCCTAAAACTTATTTCTGTTCCCACCTCATTTCTCCTTCTGTTTTTTAAATTACATAGCTGAAAAGCCTTGCTTTTTGGTCTTAGTCTCAGCTGGGTGTTTGGCTCTTCCCCCAAATGTTCTTCTTCCCAGGTGTTACTGTTCTCTTCTGACTCCTCTCTTCCCTATTTGTAAGCATTTGGTCACCCCCAGCCCCTTGTGTTTGCAGATAGTCACCCCCCCAAGCCCAGCCCTAAACCCCTCCTAAACTCTCTTCCCAGTTCCAAATACAGGTTCCTGTGCCAGCTCCCACACTGCAACAAGCTTTCACTCCCAGCTGCCTTCAGGCCCATCCACTGCCATTTCATCCCCATTCGCTTGACTATTTAGTTTCTAAAATAAAGATTCCACATTTGTAATTAAGAATCTTCATCATTGTCTCCTTTTCTGTGTCTGTTTGAATTATGGTGAAATATCTTATTTGATCCAATCAAGGTTGCTTTCCATGGCCAGCCAGGTCTTCTGTGACACCTCCACTAATTAGAGAGTAGGCTGATTGCTTGTTGGTTCAGTGAGTGCTTAATGAAGACATTCATCACTTCACACATCCAAGGTGCCTGCAGGACAGCAAACGCTCCCACTGATAAAGCCCAGGCTCTTTCTAGGAAATGAAAATTTCCATTAAGGATGGGCATTGATAGCCACCTCCAGGTCCTTAGGTCCCTGTCAAACCTCTAGCAAAACCTTGCTAGCTTCTTTTTCCTTCTCCCATTATTAACTCAAACAGGTTTTGTATCCTTTAGTTCTGTTGGTTATTACAGCATTTATACAAAATACCCATCAAGTTTTATAGCTTTCCTGGATAGCAATGTATACTTCTGATCTGTTTCACTAATGATTAATGTTCTGCCACATCCACTATATACATTATGCAAAAAAAAATGACATTATGGGTAAGTAACACAATTTCACTGCCAGAGCTCCTTGCCACAGTACACAAACATTTGTTCTTTCTTACTGAAAATGTCAAGAGGATGATTAAATGCAGCACTTTGGGACTCTTGCTTACACCTCTGGCAACACTTTCCCTTTTCTGTCTCTCCTCCTACTCACCAATATCACACTGTATTATCCTTGTTTACCTGATGCATTTCTTTTCTCTTTGTGTTACCCTAGCTATGAAGATGATCAGCTTCCTCTCCTCCCCCCTCCCCCCCAGTCTTTTATAGCAGGGTTTGAAGGGAAGCTTTCCTTCATTGGTTTCTAGGTATGCTCACACCTAACCTCATCTGAGCTCAGTTCCATTAAGATGCAGTGATGTTTGCATTGAGTTTAATCCATATGAGTCACAAATCTCTTCTCCCCCCAGTAGGGCCCCGCATAGACAGGATTACCCTCCATGGATCTGGGGAAAGACACTTGTATAGCATCAGCTTGCCAAGACATTTAAACTGTATGAAAATAGTAGCACGCACTTCGGTAGCACCTAGGGACTTAATGGCCAGAGCAGTTACAATGCCCAAGAGCAGCTGAGACCTCCTGGCTGACAAAACCTGACCTCAGCCTCACCACAGCAGAACCAGTCGAACCCTTCACATCTGCTCCTTCACAAGCCTGCTGCTGGCATCATTTGACATCTCTTTTGGCACTAATTCCTGTAGAAAGATAGTTAAATTGGGGCACTGATGGGAACTGGGGAAAAAACTCAGAGAAGGTTGCAAACAGCAGCAGAGGGGGGGCTGACCTGCAAGAGGACAGCTCAGACTTCAGCCCACAGCCCAAAAGAGGAGGGCAGGTGCTACAACTGCATCAAAAACAGCATTACGGCAGTGTGAGGAAGATTCAGCTAAAGGCAGGAATTGCTTGTGCTAGATGATAGTTTTGACTTGATCCCCTCATCAAATCTCAGTGAAATTAACTCAGAAATAACAAAGCCTGGACACCCAATTTGCTCTCTTTTCCAGGCAAGCTAGACAGGGTCATTATGGAAGGCATGCATAACACTTCTATGTAAATGCTGCAGAACTAAGTGGAGCACACTGCACAAAATCTGTATCTGCTTTTCTCTAGAAATAAGAAAATGCACACCATTATGGTAACTTTGCCACCTGCAGCCTGAAAGGAGCTGAAACTACTGAAGGAGTGAAAAAAATCTGAGACAATTTCTCAGCAAGTTGTATTGGTGCATCTCAGAGTACCTGGCTTTATTCTAGGCTCACAGGAGGAATCATCTAATACACCAGAGAAATAACTACACCATATTTAGCAAGCTAAAGCAATGTAGAGGGGCAGACAAGGTCCCAGTAGGATAAACTTCACCTTGAGAATATGGAGCTGGGAGGAAAGGTTTATGCATTCATTCAGTGTGAAATGCTGTGGGTGATGCAGTCTGTTCCTCCTTCATCCCTAGAAGATAACTAAAGCAATGCATGTTGCAGCTTCAGCTGTGATTATAACTCCTCATGGGGAGCTCTTCCATGAGGTCCACCTCCTTGTTCTGTAGGTGCCTTTGGGAAGTCATAGTCTTATCCCATTGCTCAAGTCATTTACGGATTTTGTTGACTACTTTTTTGGGGGTCCATGTATAGCAATGATACCTTTCAGCAAATATCCTTCCCCTGTCAGAGAATGTAAATTTGCTCTTAAGTTCATTTTCCTGCAGCAGGGTGGAGGCCGAGGTACAACTCAAATTAGTCTTCTGTGGTTTAGCATTTTTTTTTCAATTAAATTCTCCAAAAACAAACTTTGTGGCTTAGCAGGGAAAACATTTCTGCCCTAGGGTCTGTCTTTGCTTTTCAAGATACTCCACAGCCTCTATTAGACTTACACAAATTGCACGTAGCTGTAGAAGGTGCTTACGCTTGCCAGGAGCTGGGGTCAGGACCATTTCACCTGCTTTCCTTACTGGCCTTCTCCTCAGCCTGCAGTCATGGCAAGCACAAAGCATGGCTTGAAGTTTAAACCAGCCTTCAAGAGAGTTCTGCAAGTGTGATAGCCACTGTCTTGGGTACCTCGATGGGCTGAAGCAGTGACCTCCCTGGCCAGCTGTATGTGTTAAGGAGCCAGCTGTTACCCAGGAATATCCCGTACACGTACCGTGAGGGGCGATGGCCAGGCTGGGAGTGGGTGAGGTGCCAATACACAAAAGGTGGTTTCAGTGACTCATGCTGCAACTCTGCCCGAAATGTTACTTCGCTTTCCCACTGAAACTGTACTAAATCTTGCAGTGCGAACCCTGGGCTGCCTTTCCCCACCCCAGCAAGCCCAGGAGCAGGTCTGCTCCAGGGAGATGTTCAGCAAAGCAAGAGGGGAGCCATGTCCTTGGGGGAGAAGGCACCCAGCTGGCCACCTCCCTCTTGGGAGCTGTCAGAGGCACCTTCAGACTGAGCTGTGGGAAAGAACAAGCAGCCTGTGCTACAGACACCAGTGAAAACAGTTTTGCATTGGCTCTTCAGAAGTTTTTTAGCTTGAAAAAGCCTCAGTATCCTTTAAGGCTTCCTTAGGCTCCGAGTACCATGCAAGGGGACCGGCCATTTGTGGTCAGGCAGGGTCATTACCTAGGAGGTCAGAGTCCTGTTGTACGGCAGATGGAAGGTGAGACTCCATGTCCCCTCTAATCTCCCCCTTACCCTCCTGATCTGTTTTGTCAACTGCAATACATCAGCTATTCCAAATATTCCATCTTTCCCCCACTTTTCCTTAGGAAAAGCACCAAAGCAGAGTATGAGAAAGGCTTTTGTACACTGCTAGAGACAGATGTAAGCAGATGAAATTCTCATCTCTGTGGAAGGTCTGGATTAGATTAGACTTTACAGTTTTCCCTTCACATAGCTCTGATTCCCTGTAGAGCTGGGTGCCCCCACAGCCCTCCTGGTTATTTCCCCCCTGCTTAGGTGTAGATGTGCATTGCCTGTAGATGCAGCTCCTCGAGCACGTGGTTTCACCCTTGGTGCAGAGTCATGATAACACAAAAGCACACTCACACACATTTCCAGTTCAAGAAGTTCAAATCAGGGTCCCCACTTATTTTAGATGCAGGTCTGCAAGAGGGTACAGAGGTGCTAGCAGCCCCTGGCCCAGAGAATAGCTCTGATGAAAAGCACACAGAAAACAGATTTCAATTACATCATGATTGTTTCACAAATCAACCTTATTTACCAATCACTCTTTTTGCCTTCCATTTTGTAGCTGTAAATGGTTCATGGCTTGTGCCTGTACCTTTGATCTCATAGTAACAGATTTAGATCTTACTGTAAAAATTGAAGAAAATAAATTTCATGCTCAGAACACTCAATCCATGGAACAAGAGACAAGACTAAAGCATCTTTAACACTCCTTTGGCAGAGCAGCTATATAAAAAATGATAAGGAAGTCTGAGCTATATTTGCAGCTAACAGCACTTTCTTTCCCACAAGTAAAGGCATTTCCATGTGTTCAGACCCTGTTCTCCCACTGGGGAGGAAGCTTTGAGCCCAAGGTCATTTAGGTACCTATGAAAAACAAGGCTCCTAAAAATGGGCATAAAAGCTTTAGGTATCTGTTCAGATGCTTGTTCCATCCGGAAGCTTTCAGCTGTTTATATTAGCTCTGTAATTTAGCATTTTGAGGCATTAACTTTCCACTGGAGCTGTTGTTTGAAAAGAGCAGATTTCATGTAGCTCATAAAGAATTTAGTACAGTTGTATCCCATGCTGAGCAGACACTTAATCACCTATAGACTTCCTGTGCGAGAGCAGTCCTGCGGAGGCCAGTGGAGCTATTCGCACAAGTGAAGTTAATTGCCCATTTGTTCTAGCATTTGCCAAACCAAGGCTTTGATTCTCAAGTGTTTCACTGTGCTTTCCTGCGTCAGTGATAGCCCTGTAAAATTCACATGCGACAGCTTGCTAGCAGGGAAGCAGCTTGCCCTTATAATTCATTTCATTTGAGCTATCAAGTAACAGTTACAATAGCATGGGTTTTGTAATCAACTTTATAGATCTTAAAGCTGGTTTAGATCAAGTTTGGGGTTTTGTTTAAGTGATTTATCTCCCTCTGTAGTACTTCCACTGAGGCAGACCTGCAGGGTAACAGCTGGAGAAGAGAATGTGACCCCTCTTACATCCCCAGGTCCATCCCTGTGCCACCCTCCCTTGGATATTGCTTCCACCTCATAAAATTGCCCAGCTTCTGCCCTCATACCTGCTGCAAAAGCCACCGCTCTTCCTCTGTGCAAGTGTGGCAGCTCCCAGGGCTTGGAAAGGTGCTACAGTCAAGCTTGGCAGCATCCCCAGCCCATGAGGGAACAAGCCATGACTGTACAGCCAGGGCACCTGCAAACCCCCATTGCCCCTCCTGCCAAATTTATATGGTCTGTTAAAAAAGTGATGGGAGGAGACACAGGACCCAGCTGGGGTGGGGGGCAGGACTTTGTAAATGATCTCATGTCCCTCAGGTGGGAGATCAGGGCAAGTCACCCCTTTCCCAGTGGGGGCCAGCTGGGAGCAGCAGTCATTTACAGGAGCTCTGCGAGGGGTGGCAGTGGGTTTTGGGGTGGTTTTGTGATACGGGTGTCAGCTGGCCAGGCAGGGGCTAGGATCAGCTCGCTCAGTGCGGGCCAGGAGCAACCACATGAATTGCAACAATTTTCCATCACTGAGTACCTGCTCCATCTCTAATGTGGGTGTTAGCCTGGAAACCTAAACCCGGGGGTTTATAGTGTGGCTAAAAGTGTTTATTTTCTGTGAAAATAAAAAACTCTTGAGTGCTCTAACAGCCCTTCTGGCTCTGCCCCCAGCGCAGTGAAACCGTGGGTCTCCTCCCAGGCTAACGGTGCTGGGTTACTTCTAAATAACCTCATTTGCTGCTGTGTGAACATGGAACTGGAATCACATTTCTCTGAGGCTGCTCTAGAGTAAATTACAGTGTCGATGTAGGTGTTTGGCCAAAAAAAGAATTGCCTCCATTACTCTCTGACTCCCTTTAAGTAGCACCTAAGCTTTTTGTAAGGGCTCAGTGGTTTTGGATTGCATGTAAATGTCATTAACAACAAGCGTTCGGCCAAAAGAAATAACTTCTCCCCTCTCCTTGCTTACCCAAGGACGTGTAGGAGACCAGATGGCCCCAGTGTTTGGGAGTGAGGTTTGGCTAAAGGAGACATTTTTGAAAGCTGGACTTTGCTAAGATGAAACGTAGCTGTTGCTGCTGTCTTGCGGCCAACTCCGCTGCTTTTTTAAGTCTCAAGTTGTGTTGCTTTATTACCCACTGATTAGACAAGATGCACAAACCTGCATGTGAAAGGAGTGAAAAAGCCCAGTCCAAAGAACATGCTGAAATTTCAGTGCCCGCAGGCTATTGATTTGGTTTTTTAAAGTGCATCTCGGTGCTACTTGCTGCGATGTTATGTTCTCGTTTCTAATTCTGTAGGCGTGGGAGGCAGGGAGCTGCTCTCTGAAATCTTGCAATAAAAGCTTGGTATGAGGAAGAGGGAATTTATACTGTGGAAAATGCCCAAGCTTTGCTGTGAGAAAAGTGTAATGCTGATCTTAGGCTGAGAAATATCATTTGCTCATCTCAGATCCAGGGCAGGGTTATTTGAAGGTCACATGTTCCCCAGCAAGATGTATTTGGTGGGACTGCCGGGCTGCCCTGCGTGTGCTCATCCCTGTCCCACTGCAGGGATGAGCCAGAAGGCACCAGCGAGTGCAGAGAGAGCTGCGCAGCAGGCAGGAGCCCACCCATATTGCATCTTTCTACATAAATACTGTTCACATCCCCTCACCCGGAGCAGCAGGCGATTTTGCTGGGGAGGCTTTATGGAAGAAGCAGATGCAGAGGCAGCTGCGTAGCAGAAGGGACCTGCCCCCCTTCAGGTGACCATTGCTGCTCAAGGAGCTCAGCTCCAGGCTCGTGGGGAAAATAAGGTGTTTGCAGGTTTCTGGAGGTCCCTGCAGTGTGCACGGTGCAGTTGGGTTTGTGCAGGCATTGCAAAGGGAAACAGAGGAAACAGAGGGAGGGGAAGTTGTTGGCTGTGGTGCTGATGAAGGACATTTTTAACATTTTAAGTAAAACTAGAAGTTCGGAACCTGTGAGTGCTGCTGAGCAGTGTAGGAGCCACAGGGGCAGTAAGAAAACCAGTGCTGTTCATTGGCAGGTCCAAGAACACGTTGGAGCTAGAGACCCAGAAGTTGTTTGTGACTTAGAAGTTGGGTTCTGGTCAAGCTACTGAGCAGGAACATAAATCAGAGCAGACAATAAAGGAAGGGAGAAGTTGAAGAAGTCAAAACAGCTTACAGAGAGCTGGACATGCGAAAACAAATAGCAATGTTTCAAGTATGCGAAAAGCAAGAAGCCTGAGAACGTGTCAGCAGAGCTGCCAGGTTATTGGGGACAAGTGAGGAAGCTGAAACTGTGATTGAGAAACACTGCCACTTCCAAGCAGGAGTCACTATCATTGCGGCTGAAGGTCCTGGCCCCAGTCTGCTTGTTTAAGGTAACAGGGAGGAGGTGCTGTCCGGAGCAAGGTTTGGAGAAGATGTTCAGATGCAAGACGATGGTTTGAAAAGCGTTCCGCCTCTGTGTCCAGATGGTTCACCCAAGAGTTCTGCAGGAGCTGGGCTGAAACCTGCAAACAAACACGCATTTCTGCATTAAAACCAGCTGCTGTTCTGAGGAGCTGGAGGCTTTGCCTGTATTTTAAGAAAAACTTTAGGATTGGTCCAGACAGTGATGGATAGAAAGATGTGGGGGAGCAGTTCTTGGCAGTTTAATAGAAACGATAATAAACAACAGAATGAGAATACACCAGGAGGATGAGGGAAACCAGTAGAGCTCAAGGACATGCTCACATTTCTGTGTTGGAGGACGCTGTCTCACTGCTCTGTCAGAGTTGTCTCATCCCAATGAAGCTGAGGGTAAGCAAGAAGCAGCTGGTATAATGTACACTTCTTTCCTGCACAGGGTGCTGTCAAAGAGCTAAACAGAGTGACTCACAACAGATTGTCTGGATAAATAGAGCAAGCGGCCCCCAAAAAAGAGCCAGGCAGAGTCCTGTGACACCTAGGGGACACCTGTGACAGCCTGGGGAGTAGCAGCACTGTTAGGCTGGGCTGTGTGTCCAGCCCTTCTTCTTGGCTTAGCGTGGCTGGGGTGAGTTTGGGCAATGGCGGCTGCTTCTGAGGTTTGGCTGTGATCTGTGCCTCCCACCGAGCCCTGTCCATCTCCCAGCCCGATGTGCCTCTCGCCAGGGGTGGGGGGTCTCACTGCCGCTCTGTTTTCCCCTCGCAGGAAAGTCCCACCTGGCCATCGTGCAGCGAGTGAACAACGAAGGGGAAGGAGACCCATTCTACGAGGTGATGGGCATTGTCACCCTGGAGGATGTCATTGAGGAGATCATCAAGTCCGAGATCCTGGATGAGACGGATCTGTACAGTTAGTGTCCCAGAGCAGCTACTGCGGTTGCAGGAGCCAGGGTGGGAGCCCACACAGACAGACATGTGGGTAGGAAACAGGCCAGAGCAAATCATGGTCCTTCCCCAGAGCAATTCAGTCATGGTGGGAAAGACAAGAATGATGGAGAGATGCTGGTCAGGTGTCAGGGAGTCTTGATTGCTCAAGAAAGAGAAGCACCAGCATCAGCAGCCAGTGGCTGGGCAGGGCCTGACCCAGGGATACCTGTGTTGGGCATGAAGTGCCCATGGGTGGTTCTCAAGCTCCTTTCCAACTCTGGGTGATGCATCCAGCCAGGGCAACCCAGGACTTGCTTCTAAGAAGCATGTTTCACCGCCCTGTTCCCTCCCCAGGGAGCTGCTCCCAAGACTGATGCATGGCACGTTTTGTGCACCCCACTGCTCCAGCTTCTGCTTCACAGCAGTCCTGCCATAGGGTGCAGCAAAACGCGCCTCTCTATATATGTGTGCATGTGGTATGGGCCCTGCAGCTGCAGTGGCTTTGTGGCTGCTGCAGGCAGGTGACCGCTCTGCTCTCTGCCCTGCAGCAGACAATCGGAAGAAGGAACGGGTGCCCCACCGGGGACGCAAGCCCCAGGACTTCTCCATCTTCAGGCTCTCGGACAGTGAGATGAAGGTGAAGATCTCCCCACAGCTCCTCCTGGCTACCCATCGGTTCATGGCAACAGGTACCCTTGCCCTTGTGCAAGCCCTGCATCTCCCTGCAGCAGCACCAGCCCCACAGGGCATCCCTCAGCCATTCCTGGGTCAGGCTCCCCCGCAGTGAGCAGTTTCCATCTGCCCAGACCTCCCACCCTCGGCATCCCACTGCTCCACCAGCATGGGTCTGCGTTTGGCTCCCCTCCATGCAGTGGGGAGCTGAGGCTGGAGGAAGGGGGGCTGTGCAGCTTCCCAGCAGCCCTGGCCCTGCTAAGCAAGCGTGTGTTGCCTCCCCTCTAGAAGTGGAGCCTTTCAAGTCCCCCTACCTCTCCGAGAAGATCCTGCTGCGGCTCCTGAAGCATCCCAACGTCATCCAGGAGCTCAAGTACGACCGAAAGAACAAGAAGGCAGCGGAGCATTACCTCTACCAGCGCAACCGCCCCGTCGACTACTTTGTCCTCATCCTGCAGGTACGTGGAGCAGCAGCAAGCGGAGGGTGGCAGGGGGTGGCCTGTCTCTCCTCACTGCCTTGCTCTGGGCTCCTTCTACCAGTGGAGATGCCCATCTTATCATGGGTGTGGTGGGGATCCCTGCAGCCCTGGGTGGGTGGATGGCCAGGAGCGTGGGGTGCCTGTCTGAGTGGATTTTCCTTCTCCTTCCAGGGGAAAGTGGAGGTGGAGGTTGGCAAGGAAGGGCTGCGGTTTGAGAATGGGGCATTCACCTACTACGGTGTCCCTGCCATCATGGCTGTCATCTCCTCAGGTAAAGGCTCTGTGGGGTCCATCTGGCCCTCCCTTTGCTTTGGCAGCCTCCATGGGGGCTCCTCCCTCCAAGGTGGCTGGTGGCCAGGAGAATGGGCTGGCCCTGCTGCGGGGTGTGGGGCAGGTGGGAGCACTTCCTCTGCGATTCCTACACCTCCAGCTGTCCTTTCAGATAACGATGTGCGAAAAGTGGGCAGCCTGGCTGGATCCTCCTTCCTATGTAAGTATTTCAGGACAGGCTGAGACTCTAAAACCTCTTCTCTGTGGCACCGGCTGGCTGGAGAAGGGATGGATTTGCATCCCACACAGAACAGCTCAGGCTCTGTACCAAGGTCGCCCCCTTTGAAAAGCTCAGTTGAGAAATGACGTGCTGAGGAGCTGATGCAGCAAAGTTCTGGCAGAGGGACTTTGAGGTCCCTTTGAAGTTTCAGCCATGACCTGGATCCCTGCAGGTGGATCCCAGCACAGCTGGCACTGCAAGGGCCACTGCCCATGGGTGGCAGCATGCCCGTGCAGATGGGAGCAGTAAACCCTGCAACTTCTGGCACGGTGCGTCTAGGTCTCAGCGTAACATCTCTGGACCCGTTTGTGTTCCTGAGGCTTGGAGCACGAGCTGAACATGGGTCCCATGCTGTGGGGGACAGGGTCTGCTCAGGAATTGCAGAGATGGGTCAATTTACCTGTGAGCTGTTTGCGTGTGGTGGTGGTGGATAATTAGCTGAGTTAAAAGTAGATACCCCAGTGCTGGTAAATTCCCTGTGTGCTGAGCTGATGGGTTAACAAGTAGATCCTCTGCTTGCAGGAGTTAAGAGAGCTCTGCTTAGGGGAGACTGTGAGCCCCCACTTCTTTGCTCGTCACCCCTGCAAATGTTTAGTCCCCGATGGCTTGGGAGCAGGTGGAAGTGCTGCCCACCCCCAGCCTGGCACATCCCTCAACCCAAACCCCAGATGTTGCAGTTGGATCTGCAGTGCTGATGTTAAGCTGAGGATGCTCTGGGTGCCTAATCAAAACAGCCCACTAAATTCAACCTTTAGGGAGGTGTAGGGAGAGATGTTGTTGAGAGAATGAGGGGAGTCCCTTGGGGCAGGTGACTGTCATTCCTGTGGGTTCCAGTCTGCGTGCAGCTCTCGGGTTCAGCTATTTCTTGCTGCTTGCTTTGCTTCCATTCGAAAGGCTGGCCCGTGGACTGCTGGATTAACCCCTCAATGTACATTTCTGCTCCCCCGTGTGTCCGCAACGCTCACTTTGGACAGAGGAAATCACTGAAGTGGCCAGTTTCCCCTGGGATATTGCTCCACGGCCCGATGCCCCCATGCCCTCGGTGACCATCCGCAGAGCCCCACCGGGGCTCAGGCAGTGAGTGCTGCCCATGGGTGATGGGGCAGGCAGAGCACGGGCCACGGCAGGAGCCCGCTCAGGGCTCCTTTGCTCCCCGTGCTCTCGCATGATGCTGTGTCATGAGATGTTTTCTGCCATCCAGCCACCCCTGCCTGCCGTGGGACGCGTGTGTGGTGTGTGCAGTGCCGTGCCCCTGGCCAGCAAGGGGGCAGGGTGGGAGGCAGAGGTCGCAAGGTATTCCCCTTGTCAGGCTGACGCCCTCCTTCAAGCAAAGCCCAGCAGAAATGAATGTGAGTAGCATGTCACAGCAGAGAGTTCAGATGTTAACACTTGAGCATTTAACAATTTGTTATTAATTAACTGATGTTATGCAACTTTTTTATTGCTAGGCAATCTTTGGCATTGTCAGCTGGGGCAGGGGTGCGGCAGCAGAGACCCGGCATGGCCAGCCCTGCTGTGGGAGGGTCGGGCGGTGAGAGCAGGTAGCGAGTGCTTGTGGTTATCAACCTGTCCTTTGCTCCTGGCTGGACGAGGTTGTTTTGGGCAGCACTTTGTGCTGGTGCCTTTGCTTGGACTTTTATTTGCAGAAGGTTTCAGTCCAGGGGAGGACACAGAACAGGAGTTACTGGGGGAGGAGCAGGGAGATCAGAAGGAGGGGGCTGCAGGGCAAATTTTCTGGGGGTTTTACCTTCGAAGCAATTTAAAAACTTTAATCACATAGGCAGCAGATGGTTCCTAGAGCGTTGCAGCCGTGCTGCGGGCACAGTGGCTGGAGGGAGGGCAGCGCGCCCCAGGCAAGAGGGCCGGCAGCTGGGGGAAAGCACGGCCGTGGCTGGAATAGAGGGCTGGCAACCAGCGGGCTCGTGTATCCCGCTGCTTTTGAGGTGGGTGCTGAGAGCAGAGATAAGGCATGGAGAGATGTTAATGAGTACATCCTGTGTGTTGGGCTCTCCCTGTTCCCTCATGGAGCTCTGCACCCCTGTGGCATGGCCGAGGGATGCTGTGGAGAGGAGCAGGGCAACTCCCCGCAGGCAGCAAGTCACAGGGAGGAGGATCGCCTGCCCTTGAAATTGTCACTGCTGCTGTAACCCGTGGAAATCAAATGTGGAAAGTGAAGGGCCTGTGATTCACCCTCTCTGTGACAATGGGTCAGGCAGCCCCAGATGCGGGGTCCTGGCTTCTTGTGGTTCCACACGAAGCAGGTCCCAGTGGGTGGCTCTTCTTGGCATCGCCATAAGTCTGTTGAGACCCAGGGCCTTGTGGGGAGCCACAGGCAGCCCAGCACAAATGCCTTCGCTTTGCATCATGCCGAGGTGCTCCTGCCAGCCCCAGCCTGCAGCTGAGGGGCTGTGTGGAGGCAGGGGCTGTTTCAGAGCACACTCCCCCTCTGCCACCTGCCTACACACACAGAAGCATCCCAGATGCCAAGCACAGTGACTCGGTTTAGCTTCCATCTCCCAGGTGGCACAAGCTGACCACAAAGTCCCATCTCCTGGCAGTGGCTGGCGAAGGGCTGGAGCAGGGTGGCAGCACTCAGCCAGTGGGAAGAAGATGCTTTCTGCCCACACCATGGCTCTAGGGAGATGTGTGGCTGTGCAGGCAGGCCTGGCAAGAGCTGGTCCCCCCCCAGGCTTACCTCCTCTTACCTCATCACAGAGCAGCCTGTTGATTTACAGCATTCAAGTCTGTGTCCCTGTACCCAGGGCTGGCGAGCACCTCCCTGGAGCAGAAGCAGGAGCGTGTAAGAGGGGTGGGAAGGGATGCTGGAGTGGTGGGAGCCAGCCCAGGGCTGCTGGCACACAATTCTTTTTCTCATTCTTCCTCTTGGTCTGTCTTCCACTCTCACTGCTGTCTCTTGCCTTCCCCCATCCCCTCCTTCCTTCCCTCTCCCTCTCTCTGCAGTGCCTGTCTCAGTGTCCCGCACCTTTGCCTTCAGCAGAGGGGACTCCCTGGCTGGCTCTCCAGGTAATGGGGCATGGCTTGGGGAAGGGGCTTCTGGCTTCCATATGTGCTGGGCTCTTTCGGGTTCCCTGTGCACCGTGCACCAGGCCTCCTCCACCCTGCATGCCGGGCAGTGCCAGGAGAGGAGCACCCACATCACCCCACGCCAGGCAGCCCCTCACCTGTTGGAGTGTGGGTGGCAGATTGGGGGACAGCAGCCCTATCCCTGCTGCAGCATCCCTAGGAAGATGCAAACCCCAGGAAGAATGGGGGGGACAAGGGGGAGCCATGGACAGCTTGGGCTTTCTTTGGTGTGCAGTTTCTATAATTCCCTGCGTGGGTTTTCTTGCTACTTGCTGCTTCTGACCACAGTTACTCACAGCCGTGCATTGCACACTGCTCTGCTTCGTTTGCTTTCCAGGTAGTAGAAGGGCAGATAGATAGCAGCAATAATAGCAGCAGAGCAAAGTCAGCAAGATGTTGACGTCACCTGTCAAGTAACAAGCTGCCTTTGTTCCCTAATAAATCACTGACCAGACAAAATCCATCATGCCTCGTGTCAGAGGCCATCAGTCAACGTGAGTGACAGGCCAGCTTGCCGTGGCAGCCTCTGCTCCTGTTCTGTCAGAGTCAGGGTGGACAGGAGTGTGCCCTCGAGGCAGGTTAAGTTAAATCCCCATAGGCTGTCAGCTGCAGCCAGGACAATTTGTGCCAAACGCCATGCAGAAGGCCTGTGTTAGCAGGAGAGCTGTCAGTCAGTCGGTGTGACAGGCAGGCAGCCCGGTCCCTTTGGTGTGCGTGGGGCTGGCATGGCACAGAGCCTCTGATGACAGTGTGCACTGAGGAGGACCCCACTGCAGGTCACCACAGGGCCCTTGCCAGCCCTGGTGTCCTTGGGGCACAGCCACCGGAGGTGACCGGTCAACCCAGGCCCTGCACCGGGGACCCGAGTGGCACCACAAGTGGTAGTGAGTGCTTGCCTCTGTGCCATCCCCTCCCGCAGTGAACAGGTCACCGTCGCGGTGCAGCGGGCTCAACCGCTCCGAGTCGCCCAACCGGGAGCACAACGACTACGGGGGCAGCACCACGCAGCTCCACAGCAGCAGCAACAACATCTACACACCTGACTACTCTGTGCACATCCTCTGCGACGTGCAGTTTGTCAAGGTACCGGCTGGGCTGGCAGGGACTGTCCTACCCCGGCCACCGCCACCCAGGCACTGCTGTGCCCCAGGAGCCTGCTGCGTGCCCAGTGGGCGTTCAGGGGTGTCACGCTCCTGCTGACCAGGGGATTAGTGCCACCAGGTCCCTGGGAGGTCCCAGCGTGGCTTGGTGCTCACTAAGCTGGGCACTTGTGTCTGTGTGCCCAGGTGACCCGGCAGCAGTACCACAACGCGCTGGTGGCCAGCCGCATGGACAGCTCGCCCCAGTCCCCCGACATGGAGGCCTTCGACAGGGATTCAACCAAGGCCTCAACTGCACGAGGAACCCCACAGACGCCCAAGGAGGACCCCACCACCCTCCTGAACGAGAGGAACAGCGTCATGTGTGAGTCACCCCACGGCCTCCCTTCTCTGCCATGTGCCAATGCTGTGTGTCACCTGGGGGGGCCATGCTGGGACTCGCTGGCGTGATGGGCACACCACCACTGAGACACACTTGCACGTGGACCGGGGCACATGGGCATTTGCACACACACACCTGTGGATACTGTAATGCACAGGCACACAGGTGCAACTGTGCAGGCATGTAAATCCTTGTTCCCCCGTGCTCATACTCCCTGGGGGTCCCTGGCACTGGGACCTGCCACTGCGGCAGGCATCCTGCTGCGTCCTGCCCCAGGGCAGAGCGCCTGCCCGCCATGCCTGCCCTGTGTCCCCGCAGGCAGCCGCTCCGAGGGGCTGCGCAGTCCCAGCGAGTCGGTGTTCCTGCGCATGGAGGGCATCCCCTTCATCCAGGAGGAGCTGGCTGACAATGAGGAGAACAGCAAGCGGCAGAGTGAGTCTGGCCAGGGGACGCACACGACCCTGGGGGTGGCGAGGGCCGCAGCGCCCCAGGGTGCTGCAGCCAGGCTGGGCTTTTGCAGACAGTGAGTGCTGCGGCACCGTCCTGGAGGCAGAGTCCCCTGGCAAAGAGGCTGGGACCAGCTCATCGCCGAGTAGCTCCGAGGAGACGCTGGGCAGGCGGCTGCTGAGATCCCTCAGTGAGTGACTGACCTGGGGAGGGAGCACCCAGAGGAGAGCTCTGCCCCAGCAGCCCACTCCTTGGGTCAGCTCCTCCCCAGCCCTATCCTGGGGGTGCCCTACAAGGGGCTGGCATGGAGCAGGGAGGCAGCCCAGCTCCCAGGCAGCACCTCAGCAGCAGGCAAAACTGCCCATAAGGCTCGACTCCATGCACACACACCCCCCCAGCACCCCAGCCCTAGGTACCTTTGCTTCTGCAGGTGGGCGCAAGCAGCAGCCATCACCAGAGGGTGAGAAGACACCAGAGGAATGCTCCAATCTTGCCCCATTAATCACCTGAGCAGCAGCGTGGCTGGAGCACAATGCTGGAGGCCCACGCAGACTGGAGGTAGGAACCTGCCTCTCGGTGCAACATTCCTTCCCCAGCAAATGGGAGGTTGCTCAATTTTAATAGTGTAAAACCAAGTTTCAAGCAGCAAAGCCAAACGATGCAGTTTGGAGCCCACGCAGGCATGCATGTCACTGGGGGCTGGAGCAGGGTCAAGGGATGCAGCAGCAGACTCCAACCAGCCTTGGGGCAGGAATGGATGTCAGAGACAGAGTGATACCCTGACTCATGTTTTCACAGCTAGAAATGTGTGTCTGCACCAATATCCCCAGCCTGGCTAGGAAAAGCGCTGCAGGCTTGAGCAGCAGCAGGACAAGGAGGGCAGGCTCTGGCCACCTGCACCAGGCTGCACTTGTGTCTTCCAGGTCTGCAGCATGGGGGTCTCCTGCCCCGAGGCTCATGTTCAACAGCAGCAGGTCTGCACTTGCTCGCTGCCTGCCCGCCCGCCTGCCCGCTCGTGCCGCCCCTCCCTGCAGGACTTGTGCAGAGCCCCATCCCCAGGCGAGAAAGGATGTGCCCCCGGCGGGGCTGACCTACCCAGGCGGCCTGGACCAGCTAGCTGGAGTCCGAGGGCCCTTGCCCAGCTGCTCTCTGGTAGCATCTGGTCTCAAGAAGAGGTGGAGAAAGGAAAGGTGGAGAAGTGTCTGGCACAACGTCCCTGCAGGCAAAGCAGGGAGGGGCGGCCCAACCCAGAACTGCCCTTAGCATCATTTACCATCCCCATCCCAGCGAGGCCCAGAGCCCCTCAGTGCTGGGTGCTGCACAGACGTGGTCTCCGCCATAAGGAGAACATGCTATTTGGGGGGTGCCACACACAGCTCAGGGCCCCAACACGCGTTTGTGCCGTGCCTAGCGACATGCACACTCACAGCGCCTTGCGCACGCTGACCATCGACACAGCCCGGCACTCCCAAACCCCTGCTAGGCACAGGGCAGGGAGCCCAGCTCACCACCGACCATAGCCCCCCTCTCTGGGGAGGGCTGCTCCACGCTGCATTGAACCATCCTCCTCCCCTGCGAGGGAGGCTCACACCAAGCCTTCAGGTTGGTACAGACCAGTCAGTAGTTTGTGTAGAGGCTGAATGCAACGGGGATACTAACATTAAAAGCAATTTCTCCCTGAGCGATGCCCTGTCTTGTGTCAGTGGGTGTAGGGAGAGATGTGCTACCTTCTCCCACCAGGCTGGTCTGCCCTCGTACCTACGGCCAGAGGCGGCTGGAGTAACAGGACTCAGCACCGCTGAAGGGAGTGGGTAGAGGACCAGGTCAGAAAGAGCTTCCCAGTTTCTCCCTGTGAACGTGGGCTCTCTGTCACTCTTGCTGCCAGAAAAACAGCAGTGCCAAGAGTTACACCAGAGCAGTGCAGATGAGGACTGGGGAAGAACCGCAGTTAATGTCATGCCGTTGCAAACACAATAGTGGGATACGCATGCTGGAGTACAGCCTGACAGATAACAACAGAAATCTCCAGTAGTCCACCAATGCTGATAAAACTTCAGCTGGAATAACTGCATCCCTGTCTGGGCACTGCCCTTCTAAGGAAACGCACAGCAATTGAAAGGAGGCCAGGGGAAAGCAAGGGCTGGAAAACAACCTACTCCAAAGGCTGAAGGAAATGGGGTCGCTTAATCTTAACTGGTGAAGGATGTGAAAGGGGGAGAGGAAGTTTTCAAATACATAAAAAGCTGTTGCAAAGCGGAAAGGAATAATCTCTTCTCTGTTGCCATGGTAAATGGGATAATGGGTAATGAGCTTACACCGCAGAAAGGGACAAATTTAGGTCACTCATTAGGAAAAACAAGGCTGATAAGGCTAGCAAAGCACTGGTAGAGATCACACGTGAGGTGGGCCAGGTTCCACACCTAGAGGTCTGTAAGGACAGAAGTGTAGGTAGATGTCAGAAATAACAAAAGGAGAGTTGGTTCCTTCAACCCCTCCTGAAATCACCCCTAGAAGTCATCCTTTAACCACTGCCCCATCATCCCAGCTGTGGATGGACACCAAGAAGAGAAAAAGCTCCTCCTCTGCACAGAGGAAAGGCTGCCTCTGGCTCACTCTCTCACGTGACATGGACACTAATCTGAAAAGGACAAGCAAGAGACCCCATGCACTGTCTCTCTACAAACATAGCAAGGGAACAAGGTACTGTTTTCACCTTCACTAAGCTGCAGCACAAGCAAAGTCCATAAGGGCAGCAATGACTATCACTAACTGACTCAAGGAAAGGGACTGTTCGCCTTTCCTCACCAACATCCTGGCAGGAGGCTGCTCTATCAAGGTGGTAATATCAGCTTATATATAGATCTGCAAACAGTGAGTTGAGAGAGCAGAAGCAGATGGTCCCAGTGCTTTTTCAGTGCCAGAAGCTCAGGCTGTTGCTGGCAGGCCCTGCTGAAGCCAGGGGGAGTAAGTTGTGGTTCACCAGGGGCCTGCTGAGGAGGAGGAACAAGAAAGATCTGCTTTTTGACGCATCAGTGGCAGGCCAGGAGCTGTGGGCCAGGGAGGGATGGCCAGATGGATGGGTAACACACAACCACCCAGAAAGCAAATGCATACAGATGGACAGGATAGGCTGCACAGCACAGGGCAGGGGTACAGAAAGAGGAACACAAGATGGATGTGAGGAACTGCTCAGCTTCACAGTCACAGAGAGCTGTCAACTACACTCTCCCAATAGGACTGTGCCCCATTAGTAGCAACTAATTGTCAGAGATGCAACACACCATGAGGGAGAAAAGGAAAGCCGTGAAACAAGCTCAGGCCCAGTGGACAAACCATGATGCTGAGGCTTTAACCTCAGCCTGGGAAGAGGCTAACACAGCCTGAAGGCACATCACACAAGGCAGGGGTAGTGTTCAGAGATGGGAGGTTTAATTTTCTGTCAGCAACACGAAGAAGCGATTATCACAATTACGAATGTTTGCTTGCACAAGGCTCAGAACTGAGTGGGGGAAAGCCAGCAACAGCTTTGCTTGTCCCCAAAAATACTACTGAGTGACATTAGTTCACAAGCTGTATGAGATCCCAACCGACTGGGCTGTTATCCCACAGCACATTGCACAGGCACCAGACTTTGCCTAGATCAAACTGATCAGTTACATGGAGTTGATTTGGATGTGCCAAAGGTGCAGCTCTAAGTGCCTGAAGAACAGGCTGCTGTCAGTCAAACAAGAGGCAAGGCAGCTCATACTGCCATTACCACCCTCCTGGGAGCACTGGCTTACCATATCGCAAGGGGTATTTCAAAAAGGTCAAATTATTACCCCTGATTGAGCTACTGCTCCCGTCTTTATTAAACCCCAAGAGGTGTGGGACAAAGCAAGCCATGAGCAGGGAAAGAACATGGACTACACACTACAGCTTTGGTGACTTCATGTAAGTTTGGTTGTTCACGTGCTTCACTGGATTTTTGTGACAGCTTCATGGATGGACTTGGCCACATAGTCCAGGTTCTTGGTAGTCAGGCCACACATGTTGATGCGCCCACTAGCCATCAGGTAGATGTGTTTTTCCTTGATCATGTACTCCACCTGCTTAGCTGGGGAAACAATTGGACATAGGTCAGTGCAGTGACCCCACAGCTCAGAAAAGCCCAAAGAACCAGTCGGGGCTCCTTGAATCTTTCACAAGCAGAAAACTTCCAGCACTGGCCACTAAAATGCTCCCAGATGCTTCATCCCTGCCTAATCACAGTGGCAGTGATACCAGGACTCCAGTGAGGTCCCCAACTGCTTCAGCCCAGTTCACCCCCAGCAAAACTGCCTTCACCCAATCCTCCCTTCACCAGGCCACTTGGTACTTACGGTTCAACCCCGTGAAGCTAAACATGCCGATCTGCTCTGTGATGTGGTTCCACGTCCCCGGGGTCCCAAGGGACTCCAGGCGAGACCGGAGCTCTGACCGCATCAGCAAGACCCGATCTGCCATCGTCTTCACATTGTCCTTCCTGCAGCAGGCAGGAAGCAGGGCATGAGGACAGGCATCTGGCCAAGCCTGGCAGGCAGGGAGACAGCTTCCCCCTGGCCCTTGCCCTCTCCCACCAGCCCTGGCCACACGTACCACTCAGCAAAGAGCTGCGGGGAAGAAAGTGTAGTTGCCACAATGCGTGCTCCCTGCGAGGGAGGGTTGGACCAAGTGGTACGCACAATCTTCTCCATCTGGGAAAGCACACGCTGCACATTGTCTGCGTCCTTCCCCACCACGGTCAGGTTCCCCACGCGCTCATCTGTGGACAAGCCAAGAGATGTGAGCCATCGGTCCCACACATCACGGCAATGCAGAGCTCTCCCCACCCCCAGCATGCCAGCCCCATCTGTCTGGGTATGACGCTACTGGGCCAGCTTACTGCCAGACACTCACTGTAGAGCCCAAAGTTCTTGGAAAACGACTGTGCACAGAAGAGCTCAAAGCCCTCGGAGACAAAGTATCGCACAGCCCAGGCATCCTTGTCCAGGCTGCCAGAGGCAAAACCTTGGTACGCCGAGTCGAAGAACGGAAACAGGAACCGGCGCTGCAAGGAGGAACAGTGTTAGAGGGAAACCCCTTCCCCACAACCTTCACTTTACCCCCCACTGTCCCCACAGGGGGGAAAAATGATGATTATGCTTCTGGGTGAATACAAAGGAAATGTGGTCCGTCAGCACCGGACTAGGATATTTTCTTTCTACTGGGGTAGACTAAAGCGGTCAAAAGGTCAAATGCCGGAGAAAATTGCATTTGAGGACACAGGCACAAGAAATGCACCACCTTATATCCTACTATCCAGCACCTGTGAAAAGCAGGTGCCCATGGATAATCTTTCCAGCATGAAAAACCCCACTGCGGCCCATGCTCCAGAGCTTGAAAGCAAGAACTTGGAGGCACAAGCAGAACTGGGATGCTTTTATCCTCTGAGCACATCAGAGGATGATCTGACAACCAGCATCCTGCCAGCCTCTCCCTTCAACACCTGCCCTGCAGGACTCTTCCAGGTCCTGCCACATCTCATGCTATTCCCTAGAGTCCATTTTGGATGCAAGTGCTCTGGCTGGCTCAAGAGCTATCTGTCCCCTCAGCACTGCTTTAGCCCCAACAGCAGCCCATACCTTCATAACAGCAGCAATCTGCTTCCACTGGTCAGGAGTAGGGTCTGTGCCTGTTGGGTTGTGCGCACAGGCATGGAGGATGAAAATGGAGAACTCCGGGGCTTTCTGAGGAAAGAGCAGGTCTTGGTCAGACACACGGACGAGACTGGACACCCACAGCAAAGGGAGAGGCCCCAGGCTGCTCTGGGCACCGGCAGTCTCTTTCGCAGAGGTCCACTTCCAGGCACAGCACACATGAGCCCAGCCAGCTGCTGACAGCACAGCACCCAGCTCAACCCATTCCATGCCAGTTTGACTCACCTCCATGTCATCCAGCAGCCCCTGGAGATCCAGACCCCTCTTGGGAGCATCCCAGTAGTGGTAGGTTCTAATATCTTTAAAGCCAGCATCCACAAACACAGAATTGTGGTTCTCTGAGGAAAAAAAACACTGTTCAGAAAATCAGGCCCCATCTCCAGCAAGCCACCTTCTCCAGTCCCATTATCTCCCTAAACGTCACCAAAATACACCTCCTTTACCCACCAGGGACAGGCCCCTCTCTCACTGCCCAGGCCCCTCCATTCCTCCCTCTCCCACAGACCCACAGGGCTCCCTGCAAGGAGGCAGCAGCACCGACCACAGCACTCACCCCAGGATGGAGCGGAGATGTATATGGGGGTCGCCGTGTTGTTGTTTCCGTTATACCACCGCTTCAGAAACTCCGCGCCGATACGCAGAGCGCCTGTCCCGCCCAAGGATTGAACGCTTCCGATCTGCAACAGAGACAGTTGCCAGCGGGGTCCACCCAGGTCAACCCGGCTATCGGTGCGCAGGGAACAGAGGCGCTTGCAAGAGCAAGGCAGGATCCCAGATGTGCTCCCTGGGGTCACCCCAGCCAGGACACCATCCCCTTTTCCAGTGGTCTTCAACCTCCTTCAGCACTCAGGCCTGTCCTGACACCTTCTACAGTTATAAATAGATCCCAGTTATTCCTGTTACTTTTTGGCACAGAGCAGATTCCTAGCTAGCAGCTTATTCCAGGAAAGGTGGTCTTTTACGTGACCGGTTTCCCGTGGGGCAACTATTAAAAGATGAAGGAAAAAACAAATTCCAATCACAGCCCACGTTCGGTCTTTCCCAAAAACTATGACTACTTGCACAAACAGCTTCAAGTTCACGTTCATCAAGTAACTTACAACCAGTATAGACCATGTCAGAGAAGCCTCCAAATCCTACCAAAATGCAGTTACTCCACACGTTTGTGCTCTTCTGCTGCAGAGACACCCCGGGGTCCCAGCAGCTCTCCGAGCAAGAAGTGCTCTCGCTCCCTGCCCAACACCACCTACCCGGTTCTCCTTGATGGCTGGGCTGTCATCACCCAGGGCGATGCGGGAGGCGTTGGCCCGGAACTCAGGCAGGCCCAGGATGGGCAGGTACTCGTGGTTCAGGCTGTTGTCGTTGGCGATCATCTGCTCCACCTTCTTCACCACCGGCAGGACCCATGGCTGTCCCTCGTCCGTGCGGTAGGCTGCGAGGAGAGGGAGAGCTCTTACTTCCACATCCGGGAGGACGCTGGGCTTCCCGGCCCCCGCCCGGGGCACCGACACCCGAGGACGGCGGGCAGGCCAGCGCGGCCGCCGCCACGACCTTGACGTCCACCGGGTGACCCGCTGCCTGCCCTCCTCCCCCGCGCCCAGCCGGGCGCCCGCCGCCGCTCGGTGACCTTTCGGGCCCTGGTCCCGCTGATGCCGCCCAGCTGCCCAGGCAGGCGCAGGGCCCGCCGCGGGGGCACCGGCCGGCCTACCCCGCGGAGAGGAGCCCCGCCGGGCCGGGAGGCGGGGGGGGGGGGGGGGGGGGGGGGGGGGTGCGGGGGTGGCGGGGAGAGGCGGCCGCGGACTCACCGCCTACGCCCAAGTTGACCTTCCGCGAGTCCCCGTCTTCCCGGAAGTCCGCCGTGAGCTTGAAGACGGCGACAGGCGGGGCGCGGGGGACGGCGGTGAAGATGGAGGCGGCCATGGCGGCGCAGCCCGCTCGGCCCTGCTCCGCTCCGTTACAGACAGCGCGCGGCGCCTGGAGGAGACGCTCACCTTCACCGGCGGGGCGGGGCCGCCGCACGCCGCCGCCAATCAGCGGGCCGCCGGCGTCCCCGCCCCCGCCGCCAGCCAGCGGCGGCCCCGCAACCCTTCGGGCGGAGCGCGGGCAGCCAATCGCGGCGGGGACACCGGCCGGCGGCTGTCGCCGAGCCCGGTGACGCAAGCGGTGCGGAGACGCAGGCGCTGACTATTGGTGGCCGGCTCCGCCCCGGGCCCGCCCCCTCCTCTGCGCTCGCGTGTTGGGCGGACGGTTCTCGCGGGGCCGCCTCGGGGTGCAGCGCCCGGGGGCGCGCGGTGGCGCCCGCGTGTGGCCGGGGCCGGGGCCGGGGCCGGGCCGGCTGCCTGGCCGGGAGGAGTGCCGGCGGGCCCGGGGGGTGCCGGCGGGCCCGGGGCCGCGGCGCAGGGGTGCAGAGCCGTCGCAGGGGCTGCGGGGGTGCAGCGGCCGGTGGGGGTCCCGGAGCTGCAGTGATGGGGGGGAGGGGTGGTGCCGGGGCGCGATGCCCGCGGTACGGGGTGCTGCTGGGGATGCCGTGCCCGAGGCAGCGCTTGCTCTGCGGCAGTGCTCGGGAGTGCAGTGCTCGGGGGGCATGGCACGGTCCCCGTAGGGGAGCCGGGGGTGCAGCGTATGTGCGGGTGCAGATCAGCCCTGGAGTGCAAAGCCGGGGTGCGGGACAGCCCCGGGAGGGCCGTGCCCGGGGGTGCAGGATGGTGCCAGGGTGTAGGGCTTGGGGGGTGCGGGAAGGTGCCGGGGGGCCGTGCCCGGGTGTCCGGGTGCGGTGCCCGGGCTGCGGGGTGGTCCCGGGGGTGCGGTGACCCGGGTGCGGGACGAGGACGGCTCTGAGGGCGGTGGGTGCTTCCACCCCCGGGCGGGTCACGGGGATGCTCCAGTGCACCTGCCCCGGGTTTTGAAGGCATTTTCCCCATTCCCAGCCACCCGCAGGTCAGGCAC
This sequence comes from Balearica regulorum gibbericeps, assembly GCF_011004875.1. NCBI lineage: Eukaryota > Metazoa > Chordata > Aves > Gruiformes > Gruidae > Balearica > Balearica regulorum. Next base: position 16,331,885 of record NC_046190.1, read on the forward strand.
TGGGGGCGGCCCCATGAGACGCTCCCAAACCCGGGGAGACCCCGGGGTCTCCTGGGGGTGTCTCACCTCCCAGCCAGAGCCTCCGCCCGGCGGCAACGGCCGCCAAAGCGAGCCCTGCCCTGGCCCACGGGGAGCGTTAGGGATCACTTGGTGACTGCGGCCCCCTTCCCCCGGAGCGCACGGCATTGCGCTTATCCGCAGGGAACTTCTCGTGGCGCCTTGCTGCCGAACCCCGCACCGTTCCCGCAGGCACAGCGCTTCGCACGGTGCCCCCGACCCTCCCCGGCCCTTGAGGGCCGCCCACCGCCCGGGACCCTCCCTCCAGCCGTGCGGGGGCCTCCGGGGACCCTGGGCGTTGGGGCCGATGCCCTCGCGGGGCGCGGTGGAGCGGCAGCCGGCCGGGAGCGGCGGCCGTGCACGGGGGTGTCGGCAGAGGGCAGAGCCGGCCCGCGCATCGCCGGTAGGACCGCTCCGTGCGGCCCCGCCGCTTATCCCGCAACCCCGGCGGGGAGAGGCACGGCAAGGAGTGACCGGCTCCGGCCCGGCCTGGCGGGACAGGCGGGGGGCGGCCAGGGGCTGCCCGAGCATCCCACCCGCGGGTCCCCCCGCGCAGCCCTGGGGAGGGGGCTCGCTGCCGCCCGGTGCGTGGCCGGCTCCGTTAGGAACCCGCCGCCTGTCTCAAGCGGCTTTTGAAGTTTGTGGGAATCCGCCCGCGATCCTGCAGCATCTGGGAAAGGCTTCGAGGGAAATGGGAAGGACGTCGCGAACAACAGCCCCGGCAGCGCGACCCCCTCCCCCCGCCCCTCGTGACATAAAACACGGGGATACGGAACAGGAAAGGCCATGGTGTCCCCAAACGCTTTTGCAGACAACCCGTGTCATACACTCCCTTTGTTAACCCAGCCAAGATCCCTCTGAAAACCAGTTTGGCTCCTCGCCCTCCTCCCATGCCAAAGGTGGCTCCACAGCCCGGCTGCCTGCGAGGGAGCCCGGGGGCACAGCCCTCACCTCCCCCAGCTCCGGGCAGCACCTGGAAGAACTGCCCAGTGCACTTTCTGCGTAGCATGGGAGCAGGGAAGAGGTAGAGCTGCCCGGCGGCACAGCAGCATGCCAAAGCTTCTGCCTTCGGAGAAAACAGCGTAATTGGAAAGGCAGAGGAACAAGACAGTAGCGCTAGACCAAAGCCTTGGCCCTGGTGGGGTTTTTAGCCCACCTCAGATAGAACCTCTATCAGATCTTGAGAAAAGGCCAAGCGGAAACCCAGAAAAGGCTTCAGGTCTGCTCTCTGCAACAGCTGTGAGCCCCTGCAAATGCCTGACTTTGTCAGGGTGCTGTGAGGGCGTTTCCAAACGTTACCCTTAACTCTAACCCTAACCTTAACTCTAACCCCAACCAGATGAAGAGAGCACTTGGGTTTCTTGAGGTCTGTGGATGCTGCTACACGAGAGACGCTGCAATGCTGAGCAAGGGCATCAGAGGTAAATGGGGGTCACCCACCGCAGGGTGACTCATGTCTTCTGCTCATGAGGAGTTAAGGACTGCACAAGTGCGATGCTCTGATGGGAAAAGCCGACCAAGGCTGCTTAGAGCATCCTATTTCTGGAGCAGACAGAAGTGCTGGGGAGTCCCCAGACTGGCAGGCTCTCACTGCACTTACTGGTTTCTAATCCTGCCACTCTCCAAAAAGCACTGGGATATTTGGGGACATGGCCAAGCCCTTTCCCAGTGCAGAGCAGGGAAGTCACAAAGGCGCAGGGGTGCTGCCTGCCAAGCTGGCTGCACCAAGCCGCTGCTTGGGACCGCCGAAGCAGGCTGAGCAGTGTCAGTCGCAGGACAAAAATGCAATTTCCCCAAATCAACACCATCTTGCTCCCCTTCCTTGGGGGCTCCTGGGCAGCCTGAGCTCAATGCTGCCAGTCTGGTAGAGACCGTCTGTGCCACTGCCCATGCCTGCAAGGCCAGGGTCGCTGACCCAGCAGGAGTTACCTGCTGGTGCGCCTGCCCTTGGCGGCGCAGAGCGGGGCTCTGCTGGCAACACATGCAGGAACGAGACAGACAGGCACGAAGCAGCAGGCCGCCAGGCCCCCGAGCCGGGTGGCTGTGCGTTAGCAAGATCCCTCTGGCCCTCAGCTTTCATCTCCCCAGCCTACACAAAGGGTGCCACCAAAATGTATGTAAAAGCAGGAGAAACATGGTAGTCAGCCCTGAGGCATCCCTCCCTTCATCTCCTGCCTCCGACTGACAGCCAGCAATGACCTGCCACTCAATGGAAAGGCTTGCACACCTTACCTGGAGCAAAGGAGCCCCCCAGGCACGCTCTGCTGCGCCACACGCAGGCACGGCCCCCCACGCTCAGCCCTTCCTGGCAGCCAGAGGTGGGGGGGCTCGGCAGCCATCCTGGCTCCTGCAGAGCTCAGGCTGCTGCAGGGATGCAGGGACCGCTGGGGACCAGGTGCTGCCCTTCCTGTGCTGTCAAGCCCTGCGTGGTCCTGGAAAAAGCCCTTTCTGGGAGGGTGCAGATGAGCTCCACTCACCCCATCCCCTTCATTCCCCTTTGTGAGGTCCACCCTTGCACCCCTCTGGCCTCTACCTCATCCTCTGCCTTGCCAAAGAGCCCTGCCCAGTGCAGGGGCGCCCGTGATGCTGATCACGGCAAGGGTTTATGCTGCCCTGCCCCAAGGTGCTGCCCATCTCAGGCTGAGGCTGGGCGCAGGCAGCGTGCGGGCAGGGAGCAGAGCCGCCTGTGGCCGTTCCCAGTGGGTGCTGCACGGGGGCTGTTTTCCCAGCCGTCCTCCGAATACAGATGTTTTCTCAGTGCTGGATCCAGACAGAGGAGGGTAAAATGTTTTCATTCCAAGCTCCCGGGGTCAGGTCATGGTTTGTCTAAATGGCTTTTGTTGCTGTAATTATCAGATTAGCTGATCTCTGGCAGTGCGTTTAGGGGCAGCTACATTAACTGCGGATTCTGACCCCCCCCTGCCACCACCCTGCCCAGCTGGGGCAGCAGGTTTGCAATGGAGCGATGGGGATCAGGGATGCCAGGAGAGCCAAGTGAAAGGTTCATGCTTGGTTTTGAGCCGGTACCCAGCTGGACCCCAGCCTGGGAGCAGATGGCACATTTGAGGAAGACAGCAGCGAGCCTCCTTGACCTCCTCAGTGCACATGATACTGCAGAGCTGGGCCTGATCCTTTCCTCCCACTCCAACCTGCAACACAGCACAGCTTCAGAGCCCTGTCCCAGGCGCTTGCTTGCTGCTGTGGCTGATGGTCAGCGTGCAGACGTGGGACAGGGGCACCTGAGGTGCCTCCCCTCACTCAGGCAGCAAGGCCAGAAGGTGCTCGGGGGCTCTGGGACACCGCACTGTGGCTGGGATGGGGTGCCCAGGGCTAGTGCCTGGCTGTGGGGTGCTGCAAGGGGTGGGCAGCCCCCCAGCAGCTGGGGAGGTGCAGGAATAGGAGTGTGAGATACCAGGCGAGACAGAGAGCGTGACGGGGAGACAAGGGAGCAGGGCAAGGGGCAGATAAAGAGGGATCAGGAGTTTCCGGCCCCGGCCAGCCCCTCGCCGGGTCCGTCTGTCAGCACCTGCAAGTGCTGATGGCACCAAGCCCTGGTGGCAGCCGGGGCCGCAGGTCCAGCCAAGGGGCACCGTCAGGGGCTGGGAAGGGGGCCCCGCCGCTGCCTTCCTGCTGCACCGGGGCACCGGCAGTGGCTCAGCCCTCAGCGTGGCCGGGACAGGGCAGCGCCTGTGCGCAGCCCCACGGGTGCCCCCGAGGCCAAGCCCCTGGCCACGCTGCCCTGCAGCACCCACCCTCTGCCCTCCTGCCCCCCAGCCCTGCTACACATACAGACAGGGAGCCCCAGGGATTTCACTCACCGGCACAAAAAAAATCAGTTCATGCTCTGCTGAGCTGCAGGGGAACGCTCAGGTGCTTGGTAGCCACTTGCTCGGGCACTGTGCCCGTGGCGGCCACCTGCTTCCTGACTCATTGTCCCACCTCCTCTCTCACCTAGGTGGGAGCAACAGGAATTTCACTTGAGCAAGGCAGAGGCTCTTAAGAAATGAAATAATTCCAAATCAGAAAAGACTTTAACATTTCTCCATAAAACAATTTATTTAAAATGTAGTTTCACTGCATTTCGGTTTCTGAAGTCTTATAATGCCAGACCATAACACCTCACTGAATGAAGGCTTCTGCAGCAGCACATCTACATCTTCTCTTTCAAAGAACATTTCAACCTCTTTAAATGCTTCAGAAAATTTCAACAGAAAAAAATCGCCTCTAAACATCAGGTTCCTGCAGGAAGTTTTGGCTTCAGCAAAACATAAATTTAAAAAAAAAAAAGTAAAATTAGTGGAAGCTATATTCCTGGTATTTTGCCTAATTGCCACCATGACAGAGCTTGGTTAGCTCCAAATCCATCATCTTTGCTTCCAGCTAAAAGCCAGAGAGCTGCCCAGAGCCGCGAGGACAAAGCCTGTGTACCCCCGAGGAGCATATCCACCAGCCCAATCAGGCTCAAACCTCTCCTGCCATCACTGCTGCCTGGGCACAGCCAAAGGTTCACCATTTCTCGATTTAAAATCATTTTGCACATTAGCTCTGGTGTCCCTGGAGTCCCAGCACAGCCCATGGGCCACTCAGGACTTACCCCATGGAAAGAGGAGGTGTCCTCTGCATCTGCTTGTCCCCCAGGCACCCTGGAGGAGCATTGGCCCTGAAAGGGGCAAGGGATGGACTGGACCTGGTGCTCGCCATGGGATGAGCCACTGGGGCTAGGAAAGTGTGTTTCAGAGACCTGCTTTCCCCTAACTTTTCCTTTGCATCAGCACCTGCTGGCAGATATCAGGAGACCATCCCATGGACTGTGACCTGCCCAGGTGCTGACACCTGGTACCCTGATGCATTAAAGATGGTTTCCCAAAGTTGCAGAGGACCAATGGAGAAAAGATTGGGCTGTCGGTTCCCAAGCATCCCCAGCCCTGGAGCAGGACAGGCACTGTTATGTCAAGACATGGACTTCTGCACAGCCAAGGAAGCTGTTTCGGGAGGTCTGATGTGGGGAGATAGCTGCCACCCCTAGAGGCAGTGAACCCCCTGCCCAAGCCTCTGCCCCCTCCACCAGTGAGCGTGGCTTGTGCCTTGGGACAGAGATACCTGATGTGTCACAGGGAGCTGCTCCACCACGGCGTGCCCAGGCTGCCAGGCAGCTGCGGGAGCCCAGCTGCACCCACGGGGCCAGTGGGATGGAGGCATCTGCAGCACAGCTGGTCCCAGCTGGACCCCTCTGGGCAGGGCGTGTGCCCCGGCACGGCTGGGACGAGACCAGGAAAGAGGACTCTAGCTCCCTTGCAGGGAGCCTGGTGCTACGGGTAGCTACTGGACCTTGGTGTAGGAGCAGATTTACTGAAAACAATTTATTTAATATAAAAAATAATTTCTTACGGCGTTTTGGCTGGCGTCAGCCGAGCGCTTACTCACCCGGGAATTCAAACAAAGGCAGGGCTGGCGCCCAGCCAGGGGGTCGGGCGCTGGGTGGTCGTGTCCATCCCGGCCTCGGACCCGCCTCTGGGTCACTTGCGGGCTTGTGGCATGATGTCTCCATTTATTTATTGGAAATGTTTGAACAGGAAATGCTAATGGTTTGGGTTTGTGGAGACAGCTGGAGGGGTCCGGCCGGAGCTGCTGGGAAGGGGAGGGTGCGCTGGGATGGGGCAGCCCGGCGGGGAAGGGGGAGTCGGTGCTGCCGGTGCTGCCGGTGCTGCCAGTGGGGATCTGTCCCCTCTGTGTTTGGGGTGGAAGACCCGACAGGAGATGAGATCAGGGAGGGCCCCGACGGCTCTGCTGCCTCCTCCTTCACCGCCAACTGCAGCCGCCGCTGCAAAATAGGCAGCCGCGCCACAAGCGTGGGGCTGCTTCTGGCACGCCGTCGTGCCCACTGCCTGTGCCCAGTGCTGCCGGGGTGCACAGGAACAGCACTGCCGAAGTGGCACAGCGGGAACAGCGACCACAGGGCCGTGCACGTCCCATCCCTGGCCCTCGGGCTCGGGCCTGGCCAGTGCCCATTAGCATGGGAGGGATGTGAGAGCGCTGCCTCCCCCTGCAAGGGGGTCGAGAGGTTCCTACGCAGCCCAGCTCTGGACCGGGCTGTTCCTGCATTTGCTGATAACAGCGGAGGTGAAGCCTGACCCAGGAAAGCAGGCAAGATCCGCAGAGATAAACTCCCCGCAGCAAGACAAAGGCACTGACCTCCGTGCAGCCCAAGCCGCCGCATTCCCACAAGCACAGCAACAATTGCCCAGGAGCAGCAGGGAGACCTGCACCAAACCCCGCCGGCCAGCCGCCGGGAAGGGCCTGCGCGGCAGCTGCTGACACCTCCGCCAGGATCACTGTGCAGAAAACACAGCTCGGGGTTTTTAACCAGATCTGCTGTAGTTATCAATTGCCCAGGCAGTGACAGCAAAGAGAGCCTGATGTTATTGCTCGCTTCTCCTTCAGTGGTGCAGCGGGCTCGGCGCTGCCTGTGTTGCACGGCCAGAGGGATGCTGCACAAGCATCCCCTCGTATTCCCTGCCTTACACTTTTATGTGCAGCATAAACAGGCTCGTATGCACTCATGCAATTTAGGTTTCAGTGTTTGCTTTGAGGAGAAGCTGCTGTGGCACTACACGCCCTCAGCGCACCCAGGGAAACTGAATGGCAGGCACGGGGTCAGCTCTGTCTCCCCAAGCCCGGCTTGTGCCCGGCTCAGGTACTGGGAGGCTGCAGCCCGCCTGGCACCTCTGTGGGTCCCTGCGCCAGGTCTGCCCCAAACCAGCACCAGCTGAAAAAGGCAGAGGAGCTTAATGGGATTTGCAGAAACACCCAGCTCAGTTACATGCCATACGCCTGTCGTCTCAGGCATGTTTTTAAAATCTTTATCTCTGCATCATTAAACACAGATCTACATTTGAAAAGAATCCCTTTGGTTCTCTACCTCTGAAATGAGGATAACTATCCTTCACCTCACAGTGGGGTTACGAGGATAAACAGATTAAAGACTGCAAGATATTGTGGCAAAGAAGGTTAAACAAGCCCCTGTGACAGACGGCCCAGGGGCAGGGACCAGCATCAGAGCGATGCACTGCATAAGCTGCCGACCCACATCTGCACCATGCTAATGACCCCAAAATCCCAGTGCTGGGTTTGCCACCGTCTGCCTTCCCAGGACATGGTCCCCAGCCAGCCGAAAGCCCGCCGAGGGGCTACTTCCCCAGCCAGGGATACGCACCCGTGCCCTAAGCCTGGCAGCAGGGAGCACAAGGGTGTAGGGGAAAGGGGAGATGGGAGGTGTCCGTCAGGAGCTCAGGGCTATGGGGAGGACATCAGTGACCCAGGTGCAGCAACAAGGGACTGCGGGGTGCGGGCAGCAAGGCACAGCGGGGCAGTTGCCCCCTCTGCACATCCCTGCCCGCATCCTCGGACAGGGACACCCCTCTGCTACTGCCCACAGTCCTGCCCATCCCTGCCCCACCGGGCGCCCCGGGCAGGCAGGGACAGCAGGGAGATGTGCACTTCTGCAGAAAGAGCTGGTGGGGGAGAGGATGAGCCAGACAATTACTGTCTGGAAAGTCTCACCCGGGTCCCTAGTAAAATAATGGCACAAATATTAAGAAAAGGAGCTCTGTAAACATCTAGAGGATAATGAAACCATGAGCTATAAGCAGGATGGGATTTGTAAATAAAGGACTGTGCCAAAAACAACAAGCCCTCCATAATTGTTTTGGATAGAAGGACAAGATTAGTGCGGGAAAGGGACTCGGCGGATGTCATGACAGGAGACCTGGAAGCACCGGGTCTGTCCTCCCTCCTGGCCATTAGAGACCCCCTGGTACGTTTGAGCAGTTTGTGCTGACCTGCACAAAAAGGTGCCCCAATAACACGGCTGGATGGGGACGTACCTGCCCTCCAGAGCTGGCCACCTGCAGCCCCCCAGCCTGGCACGTGTCGCACGGCACTGGTGCAGTCGCTCACGCCTTGGCCACGTCTGAGTCACCGTCAGAGAGCAAGGCTAAACCTGACCCTCCATCCCAGCTGGGGCACATCCCACCAGCATCCCTTGTTGGGCTGCGACCCACACGGTGCAGGAACAAGCCAGCTGGACAGTCACGGAGGGGCAGAGTAAGAAATAAAACCGAGCAAAGCCAGGAGTCGGAAAATAATGCTGGCACATTCCACACCATTCCCCAGGTTTTGGCAAGGCTTTGTCTTTTGTGAACATCTAAATGGCATGTTCTGCAAAACTGTAGGGTTCCCCGGCGCTCTCAAGTATCGGATTTTTGGCCAGACGTACAGGAAATGTGCATGCACCTCCTTGCAACCAGCCCTTTGAAATGCTACACTATAAAAACACAAGTAAGCACTAACAGTCATCTGCACTGCACAGGCCAAACCTGTCCAGCGTTGACATAGCATGGAAGGGAAAGCAGGGGCCTGGCCAAAATGTACCTGGTTTTGTACCCGAGCCTTGGGTCTCTGCAGCGTGCAGCCGTGCTGGGCTGGATAACATGCTCACTGGTGAGCAGCTGGCTGCATGCGGCATGCAGGGTAACGCACGCTTCCAAACCGACGATGAAATGCACCATATATGGTGAAGATATTATTAGTCCATAGCTGTCTTCATAGCATCTTATGAGGAAATCTTGCTTGAAAATGGGAAACAAAGAGGTTTGACTGTGAGACTCAAGCAGGGACTCAAGCTGCCTGTAGGACCAAAAGCAATGGCTTCAGAGAAACAAGGAGCAGTGTCAGACCCTTGGGTATTTGCAAGATGCTTAACAATATTCTGGTTCAGTATTTGCCCTAATTAATGCTGATTGCCCACCCAATACCTACACCCTGACCAGTCTCCAAAAGTCATTTTCAATAGGGAGATGTTGCTGAAATGGTGTCAAGAAAGGTCAGCGCTGGGGTCCGGGTACCCACAGAGGCACAGGCGAGCTGAGAGTCAGCACCAGCTCGCTGCTGCCAACTGCGGCTGCAGTCTGGCACGTGACAGGGAGGATGGAGTCACCCGGTCGTGGGTTTTGACTGAACCGAATGCCAAGTTGGATGTGTCAGCAAAGAAAACGGGCTGTCCCTCTGGGTGGCAGGGGCTAAGGCAGGGCTCTGGCGCTGAGTGGGATTGGTTTGGGGTCCCGGGGGTGAGCGGATGGATGTAAGCTTGATGCTAGGACCACATGAGAATGCAGTCCTGGGCATCAGAGCAGGGAGCACAGCAGATGGGAGTTATGAAGCAGTGTCTTACGCAGCAGGGGATGGGATGCCAGCCCTGAGATACTGTGACTAGCCTGGTGCCTCAGTTTAAGATGTAGATGGAGAGCCGTAGGTGTGATACCCCCACCTCCTCATTTTCACCATTTCCCATAGCATCCTTGCCGCCAGACTGGGGAGGTGTAGGCTGGAAAGTGGGGGACAAAATACGGGTTAAAAATTGAGTGCTGGCATAGTGAGGCAGTGGGATCTGTGTCTTCAGACATTTACAAAATTTGGTGGATCGAGGCCCGACCAGCGGGCTGAACTGCCAGAGCTTGAGGCCAAAATTATTCTGTGAAATGAGAGAGGGTGCAGAAAACAGCCACAGAAAAGACAGAAGGGCAGAAGAACGCACCCCACAGTGACAGAATCAAGCTCAACCTGTTTTCTTCTTAAAAAAGCTTAAGAAATTTGACTGCTATGCACAAGTACTCTCATAGTAAGAAAATACCGTGTGCTAAAGCATTTTTATTCCAGCCAAAAAAGGCAGAACAAGAATCAATGGCTGGAAATCAAAAGCCAGACAAACCTGCATAAGAAATATGACATACATTTTCTGAGCAATGCTGATTAGCCAGCAGATTAACCATCAGTGATTAAGTAAGACCAAACCATGAACTCCCTCGCTCCTCCAGACCAGATGCTTTTGTGCATTAGCAAAACCCTAAGTTATGTGGATCTAGAATGAGTAAAAAGACAAGGCAGTCGGGGAGATCAGCATAGGTGATCTAATAACTAACTATGATGTTAAACATTGTGAGTACAAATACATCGTGTTACTAATATGCATAGAAAAATTCCCATTGCACGACCTCAGCATAAACATCGAACAGTTGACATCTGCAAACCCACAGATGGAGGGGGACGACAGTTGCTAGTCCTGTTTTAGGAAAAGAAAAACACCCAGCCCACGAATGACCCGCAGAGGCCCTGCGATGGGAGTGAAACCACGAGCAAGACATGAGTTTGCAACACCAGGAGTCTGTCACCAGGCAAAGTAATGAGTGAGATGGGGGTCTGCCCCAGGATGCTCTGGGATCCCAAGTATAGGCATACAGATCATTGGGCGGGGAAGGGAAGGTCTCTCCATGCATTGCTTGCACACAAGACATATGACCATTCCAAGAAAAGGAGGACCACAGGGATGTACAGAAATGGGGAAAAAATGGACAGGAAAAAAAAAATGCTTAGGAGAGAATAACAAAAAAAAAGCTGATGGAGATGATGGAAACGTGGACGACATCCACAGCTGAAGCAAAACACACCTGGCAAGGACCAGTCCTGAATAGACTGGCTAGAGGCAAAACGATCTTCTCTCTTTTTAGTATCCATATTCACAGAATTATAAAAAATAAGCCTGGAAGGCCCTTGAAAGGTCACCTAGCCTGTCTGCCTGCCCCCAAACAAGGCAAACTCTTCCTGGTGGAGCTTTTGTCTAAACTCTTCCTAAAATAAGCCTCTAATGGTGAAGACAGCTCCCAAGAAAAACGAGTTTTAATTTCCTTTACCACAGTCATTGCAGGGTGAGCCGATGACTTCTTCTACCCACCCTGAAAACAAGGAATAGCCCATTATCTTGTGCTTTGTAGCAGGGCTTTATGCATTTAAAGACTTTTATCTTATTTCCCCACAGTCTCTACGTCTTGATACTAAGCTACCCTGGTCCTTCAGCCTTCTCCAGTATGTCATGTTTTCTGAATTTCTGATCTCGTTCTTCCCTGGGCCTTCTCCAAGAACCACAACTTGAAACACTGAGCCCCAAGTGGGATTCAGCGCTCAGGCTAACACTTTGTAAGTGCAGCAGGATGACATCAGGTGTCTTACAAACACCTTGTTTATACATCCCAGCCTGATTTTGCTCTTCTCACTTGGGATGCTGCTGGCTCATGCTCCCTGCAGGACCCACCGTCACCTCCAGCTACTCTCCCACAGAGCAACCTTGCTCATTCCCCAGCTACTGCTTGTGATGTTGATTTTCCCTTGCTCATATTTGTTCTTATATTTGTTCTTACTGACAGTTTTATTTCAGATTTCCCCAGTTTCTCAAAAAAACCACTCTTGCAGGCCCTACCAGACTGCTGCTGCAGGTAAAAGTCACTGATGAAAGCACTGATGAGCCCTAGACCCAGACCAGACCCTGTCTGAGGGTTGAGCACTGGTAACTGCCCTTTCAATACAGTTTTCCAGTCAACTGTGCTCTCATGTAGCCACACGTTCACCTAGACCACGTTTCTCCATTGCTTACAAGAATTTCACGTGGAAATGGAACTAAGCTCCCATGAAAGTCAAGATTTAGCACATCTTGTTTTTCCTGTGTCAGCCAGCATAGATATCCTCAAGTAGAAGAAAATTCTGTTGGTTTGGCTCTTAGCTGATGGCCAAAGCTGTCACTTACCGCCTCGTTATCTCTACTCGCGTGTTGTGTCCCTTAATGATGTATTTGCCTGTCTTCAATCTGTTTATGCCAATGGCCCATTTTTCCTTCAGTTCTGCACCCCTGGTCTTGAGTAAAGCTCAGGAACTCGAAAGCCACAGAGGTTCATTTGGGAAAAAAAAAAAAAAAGGGGACGGGGGGAAACTGCTCAACAGCAACTAAATCCTCGGAACTCACATGTTTATCCAAATTCATCTGAACCTTCTGGGGACAGTGACTTTTTAGGGTAAAATAAAAACAAGTTCAAGTGAGTTTTCCATCCCTGAGACAGTATGGTGATTCCAGCCAATCTGAAACAATTTTCCAAGAAGATTTCCTGCAACCTCACAGTGATTAAAGGAAATAACATTGTGAATAAAGGGACATTCTTCAAAGTCAATGAAGGAGCCACAAACTGTACATTCTCACAGAGGGCCGGAAAGCGCCAGCGCGAGGTGGATTTTGCAGCATGTGGCCCCCCAGAAGGAAGAGGGTGGGATGCCGGCTCCATCCCTCTTCCCCGGGCAGGGGTTGTGACCGGGTTTCTCCCGGAGCAGGCGGTGAGGGAAGAGGGCCCCCAGGCTCCCCGTGTTTGGGGGCAAAGACTTGGCCCCGCGGGCTCTGACCCCCTGGCTCCAGGATAGCGTATGCTGGATTCGGGGTCGGGGCAAGGAGCTCAGCGTCTCCCTGCAAGCATGATGCAAGACCCCATTGACCCTCTTAAAAACCAGGGTGACCCGGAAAGAGCAGCATCCCACAGCGGTGGCTTCACACCGCAGCCTCCTTCCTAGGAACCTCCCGGCGCCTCACTTTGTCTGAATCAAACCCCCAGCACGTTCGCCCAGCCGGGCTCCAAGATTGACACGGAAATGTGAACGGGCCCGAAAAGCCACTTCGGCAGAGGCGAAAGCACCGTGCCGGGCTGCTGGGCAAGCAGGGTCCTGCCCGCTGCAGCCCCAGCCCGCAGCAGCCCCTCTGGCTGGGGGTACCCTGGGACCGGGACCGGTGAGGGAGGGATGAGCGTGCACACAAAGTGGATGGGCCAAGGGGACTTTTAAAAACCCGCCATCTTAGCTAAAACAAAGAGAAGGGAGTAATGAGGAGGCGAGGAGAGCTGGGGAGAAAGGCGAGAGGGGCTGCCTGGAAGCCCAAACACACATGCTTCAGTTGATGCTGTGTAATAAGGGAATTAGCTAATGAGCTTACTGCGGCACATGGACAAGTCCTTTAGAAATATCATGGCCACCTGGGGAGGCTCGCAGAGGAGCCGGGCGGCCCTAATTTGCAGAGCTGGAAAGATGAGCCCCCCCACCTCGTCCCCCAGGACCAGCCCCACTTCCCCCCCGGGCAGAGCACGTCCGGGGGTGCCACGAGGGGCTGACGCAAATCCAACGAGAACTGGTCATGGAAACGGTAATAAACAGTGTTTTGAAAAAACAGCAGCCTACGCTCACGGCTGATCTCAGAGGGCTGCAGCTCAGCAGCCCCACGATACCCGTGCAGAGGGGCTGGGGCTGCTCGGGGACCAGCGCGGTCCAACTCCCCCTGGCCAGGCGGCGCTGCTCCGGGTTGCCGGAGCACGGATTGCCTTCCCTTGCACTGGCAGCTGTGATGGATATGTCAGACAAAACCAAATAACTCCAAAATATGGATTGTTTTGTTTTGAAAGTCATTCAATACAGCTGTATAAAATCCAAGCTGAATGCAAATTCAGATGTAAGTGCGTGTGAACGTGCTAATTTGAACCGAAAGCGGGTGAGAGAACCTAATGTTAAAAGTCACTTAGAACAATGCAAACATTAAATATACAAATACTCATCAAATACTTATTTAGAAAGTGGCTTTTAGACAGAGATCAGACTAAGCTAAAAAAAAAAAAATATTTGCTGATTAATATTGAACTCATTGAGGAATTTGTGCATGTGGCAGTATTTGCACGAATTAGAGCAGGGGAAGCTTGAACAACGCTGAAGAAAGAACACTCCTCCGAAGAAAAAAGGCAAAAGCAAAAACTTGAGCCAAAAATGAGGCTCCACTTGAAAGAAAAAAATTACTCCCACAGCAGTGAGGACAGGACTGAACCCAGATATTTGCTGGAAAGGTGGAAACTGAGGAATTTTATTATTTTGAGGTAGAATTATTATTTTTAATAATGTGAAAAATAAATTATAAAACTTGTTCAGTGTAAAAATTACTGAAAATTTTCGTACCACAAATTAATTAGCTTGAAAACTATTCTATGGAAACCATTTTCATTTCACTTTTCAATGGGATATTTTGAAACAATTTTTTTTATTTCAGTTTCCTAAACCAGAAAGCTGTTTGAAGTTTGGAAATGCTGTGGTTTTAAGTTTTCCTTGTCCTCTTTTTCTCCCTTGCCCCAAAGCTGCCTGAAGACCACCTGACATTCGTGCTAGTTTTCCTCCTCTCTTTTCTCATCTTTTCTTCCCTACGCTGATGCTTTTCAAAGATTTGGCACTCTTGTAAAAGAAAAAAAGAAAAACCCTAAGTGCAATATCAATTGTTCAGCTATTGGAAGGGTTGGAAGAATAAAATGAATAGAAGAAAGAAGAAAATATTTTCAACTTTTCAATAATTTTTCAGCTGTAGTAGAAGCAATTTATGTCTAACTAGAAAATGGTGGGACTTACAGCCAAATAAGACTGGGTATTTTCCTTTTTTTTTTTTTTTTGGTGAAGTTTGTTTCTGAAGTGCTTTAGTTTAATTTAATTTAAATCCCGATTAGCTGAGATGATGAAGGCCCAGAGGACACGAGGGCAGGGCAGCGCACCAGGAGCAGCAGCAGCAGGGGTGAGGGAGCGGCGGTGCCCCAGCCCACCCGGGGGGCTCAGCTCCCACGCTGCCGGCTGTGGAGTGGAAACCCCCGTCTGCAGCACCGGGAGCTGCCGCTTCTCCCGCGGCCAGACTCCCCGGCTGGGTCTGCAAGGCTCAGAGGTGACACGAGGCGCGAGGACCACCCCGCAGCTGTGGCAGCAGTGGGTGTGCGGGGCTGCAGAGCCCCTGGCCCTGCAGGAGGGAAGATGCTGGCACCAGGCATAAGGACCCTGCACACCTGCAGCGCGGCTAAAGGGAGGAAAACCGCTATGGCTGGCGTTTGGGAAGGAGAGTGAGGTTTCCCCCACCTTTCCAGCTGGTCACCTCTGTCCCAGCTCTGAGCCCAGGCACCATGAGTGCTGTGAGTGATGCAGCGGGTCCCCAGCCCAAGCAGGGACCGTGGCTATGAGCATCACCCGGTAAGGTGGGGGCAGACGGGGGCTGCCAACTCAGCCCCTCGCTCCCTCTGCACCAGGGTTCTTCCCCGGCTCCCCGCACCTCCGAGTGTCCGCTGCGGGACAGAGCACGGACCCACGCCAAGGTGGAGGGACTGTCACTCTGCAGCAACGAAACAATAGTCAGCGATGATTATTTATTTTCCAAATAAATCAGCGGGTCCTGCAAGAGAAGGGCTGCAAAAAAGGCGAGTTTAGATTAGACCCTCCCCAAACCCCGGCTGGGCCTTGAGCCGCTGTCAGGGCTGCAGAGAAACAGCAGCGAACTCTCACGCAAATGGCCTATAAAAAAGGCCCCTGTCAAAGGCACCTTGACCTGGAGGCTCGCTTTGGTGCTGGGCTCCCCAGCGGCCCTCCCCTCCCAGGGCTGCGCTCTCCTCGCATGATGTATTTCCCCTGCCTTTTTTAGAGCTGCATTATGTTAGCTCCAGGAAACAGCCTCTTCCTTCTTATAAACACAGCCCTGGGTTACTGACCAGCGGCCCTGCCACTCCACAGCCACTCTCTGTCCATCCATCACACCTCGCTGTCACCCTGGCAACATATCTCTTGGACCGGTCCGGCTCCAGAGATGGGAGAGGCGGGGGGGGGGGGGGAGAGCGGGGGGGGGGGTCACATACACAGAGCACAATTCCAGCCTGCTGACTAATTCCCTGGAAACCCTGGGGCTGCACAATGAGAAAGCCTTTCCGAGGGTTTCTCGAGCGTTACTGGAAGGTCAGGCGAAGGTCAGCGCAAGGACACGGCTCCTACTTTCCCCGCCGTCAGCAAGGGCGGGTGTGCAGGGCGGACGTGGGGGTACCGTGGGCGTGCGGCGGGAGGGATGTTTGGAGAAGGGCGCCTGGGCCCCGGCGGCCCCGTGATGCGGCACGGTGCCCGCTTGCCACTGCCGGGTGCGGGGGACGTGCCTGGGATTGGGCCGGCGGGGTGTCCCGGCAGCCAGACAGGCGTCGGCGCTTCCAGCGGCACGGGGCATGGCCGGCAGTGTGGCTTCTTGCCTCCCCGGGAAAGGGGAGGATGAGGAAGGGAAGAGCTGCCTTGGCCCCGTGCTAACTACCGGACTGCCTTCACCACGGCCCCAGCGCTCTGGGACTGTTGGCCTGACACGACACCATTGCATGGGTCAGTCCCAGTGAAGAATGGGTCCTGGAGAAGGGCACCAGGATGGGTCCTGGGGAGAGCATCCCAGCCATGCTGGGCTGCCCACAGCCTCCAGTGCGCTGGGACGTCAGCGGCACAGGGACAAGCCAGGAGCCTCATCAAGACACACAGGTTGCCCTGCCACTGCTGGCACAGGGACGCATTTTGGGTGAGACTTGGGCCCATTCAGCCTTTTGCACGTGTGACTGAAGTACAGCAACCATGGCAAGAGGGGTCCAGCCGTGCCGTGCTCCCGAAACAGCACTCTCGCCCATCCCCACCTGCTTGTCCTTCCTTAAGCCGTTGTCTCCAAGAGGAAATGCCATTTAAAGGCAGGTATTTCAAAAGAAATGGGAGATCTCTGCACTCTGAACAACACAGCGCCTCACTTCTGCCCATTCCTGGTGTAAAGCTGGGAGTCAGGTTTACATGGGGATTAAAAAAAAAAAAAAAAAAAAAGGCAAAGCTTTTAAGGACAGATCTTCACAAACCCAAACCAAAGCCCCATGAAGGCAAATCCTTCCTAATCCATGCTCTTCCTTAGAGGTGTAAGTGGAGTGGAAGGGTGGAGGAGGGGGATTTAAATCTGGAAAACTGAGTTCCCCATCCCTTTAGTCTGGCAGAGAGCCCACCGATAGACTAAAAACAAGTCTGCAGAGAAGCCCGTGTGGGATAATCCAGCTTTGGCCCTCGAAGGGACAAGAACAATTAGGAGTCCTCTCTCAAGTCTCCACTCCAAGATAGAAAAACAGTTTATAATTTCGTCCAGAGTTGTTGTTAGAAAGTTCTGAATCATCAGGATACACTAACAATTTCTGTGCAGTAATTACAAGGAGAATTCATTAGGCGGACTCAGAGATAAACTATTAACAGAAGCTTTCAAATCTCCCACCTGCCTGCCTGCCTGCGTGCGGGACGCAGGGGCTGCTCTATTTATACAGCGGCCGTCGGTGAGGAGCTGTCGCAGGAGGGAGCAACACGAGCAGCCACGGTAAAATATGAAAAGTATTTTAAAGGAAAACGAAAGAATGGGTGTTTATTAGAAGTGCGCAGTCCTACTGCACGCTCCACCATTAACCTTTCCAGGCGTGGTAGCCAGCCGGGGAGCTGTTTGCCTTTGCTGCCCCTGAACATGCCACAGTCCCCACCCACAGGAACCGTTCCGCTTCCAGAGAAAAACCCGCCACGGCGTTGGAAGCTGGCCCGTGGTGGCCTCTGGAAGCAGCATGCTAAATGCCTTTCGGCTGAGCCTGCCAGGCTCTTGTCCTGTATTTACCCAGCGGAGACAGAAAGGATGAGGTTCCCCAGCCCCTGTCTTCCTCCCTAGCCCCCAGCTGCAGGTTGTTGCAAGGCAGGGGGATATTTGTGCACAACCCTGCTGAGCTGGCCGGCGGTGAGCTACGGCTGAGAAGATGAAGCCGGGCAGCAGCCCCTGCCTGTGGGTGCCCCTCGGAGCCCGTGGCAGCCCCTATAGCTGAATGCCAGCAGAGCCAAGCGAGTGCCACCACGGAGAGGCAGTTGCCCATGCACTGCCCCACGCCTGTGCTCAGGCAAGGTTGCAGCATAGTTTTTGCCAAAGCTTGTTTCTGCATCCCTTCTCAGTCCAATTACCCCAAAATCACCCTGGAAAACCTGCAGCTGTGTGCCATTTTTGGTGCAGATTTGCCAGCTCCGGGGGTAGCCATGCCCAGGACGGCCTCATCTACATGGGAACAAGCCCTGCTTGCAGCCGGAGCGATCTTGATTAAGCAGGGAGAGAAGTGGGGACTGGCTGCCGGGCAGATGCCCTAAACAAGAGGAACTTATCAGCTCTGTTTCCAAGACGAGACATGTGTCACCACCTCGCAGAGATCCAGCCCGGGCGCTCACTCTTCACCAGCATGCCTGTACAGAAGCATGACGGCTTCTCTCTCCCCGAAGGACGCTGCAGAAATAGCCACTGAATAACTTGTGAAATTTCTTCTAGAAAAGGCTTTGCTCAGGCTAAGAAAAGCGTTGCACCCAGAATGCTTTGGGGGAAGATGCCGGACAGGAACGGGAGCCAGCGTGCAGCTGCGCTCCCAGCCCTGTGTGTTTGTCAGCGGGCCGGCCCCAGCGGCAGCGCAGGGAGGTCCCCAAGCCCAGAGGAACACCAAGTGCTGCGGACAGCAAGGAACCGCTCCGCCAGCACACACGCAGCAAAGCCCGACATGGCTAATCCCTCCTGTTTATTATGTAATAAAACGCTTTCCAGACCTGTTAAAATTTAATTGGTTTAATCTTAATTGTTCCATTTTCTACAGCGCATACAAACACAGAGCCTGACCCTGCCACTCTCGTGTGAACCATCCCGCGGGCTGCGGTGGGAGCAGGATGAAACCTGCTGACCTCAGCAGGATTACGTGCATGAATCAGACCTGCAGGCCTGGGCTCGGAGCTGAAATCCAGTGCCGGGCAGGCCGCCAGCGCAAGGCCCAGGGTCCACTTAGGCTCCACTTAAGCCCTATGGGATGCAAGTGGTACGCAGGCCTGCGGATGCAAGCGGTGAGCAAGCCTCGTGCTTGGCCTCTGCTAAGGGATGAATTTCAGCCCTGCTTCTTAACCTCATGGACTCAAACATGCCGCAACAGCTTCTGAGGCATGGAGCAACGATGCTCCCAGAAAGGCTGTGGGTTTTGCTCTAGTAATGGGGTAGTGTACGTCTGTCTGAGGCAGTGTTCTCCAGCAGAAGCCTCAACACGGGACCTTCTCATCGCACGAGCAGTAAACTGTGATTTATGACAGCTTCTCCTCCAGAGGAAGAGGTGTTTTGCTACCCTCTGCACGTCCACGGCCTCAGGGTTGTGTTGTGCAGCAGGGTGGCTTTGTGAAGCCTGGATATCCTTTGTGCACGAGAGACGCCAAATAAAAGCAGGCGGGAGGGGGGTCCTTGGCACTGACATTTCCTATCCTGCATTGCCTCAGATGTACGATGACCTTTTACCTGCTCCTGCGCCTTGGCTCTCATGGAGTTCAACGCATCAGCCTCAGTTCCAGAGGTCCACCAGGCACTGAAATCAAGCGCAGCCCTTTGGTGTCCAAACCTACTGAGCTGCCCCTGCTGCAATGACTAGCACCCTTGCATGAGCCGCCCCTGTCCCCCACAGTGCTGACCACTGAATGTTGCGCAGAGCTAATGGTACCCCCCAAATCAAGCTCCCACCCTGGAAATGCATGCGTTTCTCAGGACACTAAGGAGTCTGAGTCTAACCCTCAGAAAACACATTTCTCATCGAGGCTTTGTTTTAGGACGTATTTCCAAATCCTTTATCTCTGTACTGTGAAGAAGAACCGTGAATCAAAAGTAAATCAGCCAATGCCAGTGGAGCAAGAAAATACTGAAGAAAAGCAAATATTTTCAGTGACATATTTCTCAAGAAAGTGGGCATTATGTGGGTGGTTCTTGGCAAAGCCAAGCCAGGGGGGTTCCAAGACCCTGAGAGGTGGAGACAGGTGTCAACTGGCAGACCCGAGTGGGCAGGATGGTGCCGGCACTGCCCGGACAGGGCTGGGATGGGACAGTGGGAGATGAAGACAGCACGTTGCTGGCTGAGTGCGCAGCATCCCTTGCCCGGACCTGGCTCCTCCGCCTGCAGGAGCCCTCCGCTCTCCTGAGGAAGACAGATTACGTTTCGTTTCAAAAAGTTATGAAAAAGCGTCATTCCCGGGCAAGCGGCGGGGCTGGGATAAAAGCCGTCCTTTACCCGGGGAGATGCGGCGGGCCGGGGCCGTGCCCGGGATGGGAGCTGCAGGCGGGGCCGCTCCGTGCCCGCTCCCCCCAGAGCTCCCCGGGATGTGCCCGCTGCGCACCGTGCGGGGCGTCCCCGCGGCCGAGAGGCTCGGTGCGGGGAGAGCACGGCCCGGGAGCAGGCGGAGCGCCGTGCTGTGCCGGACCGGGCTTCGCGCTGGGCGCCGGGCGGGCCCGCTGCCGGCAGGTGTCCGTGTCGTACGAGGCCGGTGCGGGCCGGGCCGGGCGCGTCCCCACCGGCGGCCCCGGCGGCGGGTCGCTGCCCCGGGACCCGCGTCGCGTCGCCGGCCCCGCCGTGCGGGGGCGTCCCCGGCGCGCTGCGGTTCTCACATAAATCAGGGCCGAGCCCCTGGGAAAGGGCCATCCTTCACCGGCCGCTGCTGACAGAGAACGAGAAACAGACGGGCCCTGAGATAAACCACGGCGCGCAGCGTTTACACAAGGGCAGGCTCTGTGTAAATAGAGCCGGGCGCGGGGGGCAGCTCCCGGCGGCGCGGGTCCGCATCGGCCCCGGCCCGCGGGCCTCCGGGCTGCCCGGGGCGGCGGGCAGGTGGGTGCCGCCCGCCCAGGGCCTCCCGCAGCCACGCCGGGGCCGCCGCCGCCGCCGTCCTTCGTTGGGCTCCCCCGAGCACCGGGGCTGGAGACAGGGTCGGATTAGCGTGTTTGTTTGTTTACGGCCATTAGCGCGGGGCCGGCTCCAGCACTCGGCACCCGCGAGAGTAATGGAGCAATTAGCAGCCCCGGGGCTGATAGCATCGCCCAGAGCCAGGCCCCCGGCCGCGGTTGCCTGCTACCGGGCTGCCTGCGCCCGGGGCCCCGGCGAAAGGGGAGGGGGGGGCTGCCCGCCAGCCGCGATGAGCACGGCCGCTGTAGGGCTTCTACCCCCCCCCCCCCCGGGCCGCGGGGGGGGGGCTCTTGGCTCCGCTGCAGCATCCGCACGGCGAGCTCCATCCATTACAATAATCCCCTGTCTAAACAGAGCGCAGGAGCGGCCGGGACAACAAGGCCCCGCTGTAAACAGAGCTCAGGGGACGCCGCTAATGATATAAATAAAATAACCATTAATAGCCCGGTGACCCCAGCCCAGCCGGCTTGGGAAAGCCCCGGAGCTGCATCCCGGGGCTGACACCCGCCGGCAGGTATCGGGGCTGCGCCCTGCCCTGGCTCCTGCACCCCCGCGCCACTCGCCCCATATCGGGGCGGCGGGCGCCGAGGGGCACGGCCGGGCCCGAGTATCACCCCAGCTAGGAATCACCGCTGGTGTCCCACCGAAGCGGGCCTGATCCGGCTCCACCAAAAGGGGGGATGCCGGCAGGTCGGGAAGGCGCGGGGTCTCTTACCGCACCGGGAGCACCGGCAGGGAACGGAGGCGGCCGCGGGAAAGGTCGGGATAACACAGAGGTTCTCCCCACGCGTGTAGGGGCCCGGCCGCGGCTTGCTCCCTTCGCGGGGTGTGGGTTGCCCGAGCACTTTCTGGGGCCGACGACAGCACGATTGAACGGGTCCCGGAGGGAGAACAGCTCCCACCACCGGAGAGGCGTCCCGGGGCGCCGGTTCTGCCCGGTTCGGGCCTTCCGTGTCCACAGGCCGCGCCTGGTGCTCGGCCCGTCCGGGATGCCGCTGCAGGCGGGAGCGCCATGGCGCCAGGTGAACCAGACCCCGCCGGGCCCGGAGACGGGCATTCGGCACGGCGGCTGCTGCTCCCGCCGACGGCCGAGCAGGCGGACACCGGGCTGTGGCCCGCAGCCCTCATTGCCGCCGCCACCGAGGGCACCGGCTCCTGCCGCTGCTCTCCCCGTCGCGGAGATCGGCAGTCGCGGGGCTCCCGGGAACGCGTCCCGAAGCAGAGCCCCGGCCGCCCGCCGCGCTGCCGCCGGGCCTCCGCGCCTGCACCTCCCCATGGATCGAAGCCCTGCGGCGGGCGGGAGCGGGCCGCGCCGGGCCGGCGGCGGATGCGTAACACCGATAAGGCGCTAATTGTTATCGGGACCGCGGCAGCGAGGCAGCGCCGGGCTCCTCTGCGCACCGGCGGCACGGGGCAGAGCCGGGCCCCAATCAGGCCTGGTACAGAGAGCTCCTTTCCCGGTCCACCGTCCGGACCGGGCGGCCCGAGGACGGGAGGAAGGCGGCCGGCACCGGGAGCGGGTGGGCAGCGGCGAGGAGAGACCGATCCGCCGCGATTTATGGCGAGGAGTTTGAAAAGGCGCGGTGGGAACGATCCGGCGCGCCGGGAGAACGGGAACCGGCCCCGCCGCGGGAGTGGGAGCGCCCGAGCTGTTGCGAAGTGCGCGGGGCCCGGGCTCCCGTCCCCGGCTGCGCCGCCGGTAAATGGTTTTCTCCGGGGCGTGCCGAGCGGCGGGAGCCGAAGAACGAAGGCATCGACAGAGCTGGTAAACGGCGGAACCGCCGGACGGTAACGACCCGAGAGAAGAGCCCGGGAAGGCCCCGCGAAGCCCCGGCACCGGGACACTCACCTGCCCGGCGTGCGCGCCCGGCTCCCGTGGCCTCGCCTCGGCGCCGATCCGAGCCCTGCGGGGCGGCAGGATTTTAATCACAACGAAATATTTCGCCTGGGACCCCCCACCCCGCCTTCGGAGCGCCCGCTCCCCGCGCCGCGGCGGCGCTGAGCCCTTGGAGGGGCCCGGGGGCCGTGGGTCGCCGCCGCAGGGCCGCGGCAACCCCCGCCGCACCGCACCGGGGTGCTCGGCCGGTGCTCGGCGCAGCCCCAGAGCCGGGGGACTCGCGGTGCGGAGGGGGCTCGGCAGGTTCGCTAGGTGCGTTACCCGCCGACACGGCGGCGCGGCGGCTCCGTGGACCCGCTCGCCGCTCGTTACCAGCGGGAGAAACGAAACGAAACGAAAGAAAACGAAAGAAAACGAAATGAAACACCAAAGGGCGCGGGGTAGCGCTCCCCGCTCCGGCCCTGCGCCGCCGCGGCCCCGAGATGCCCACTCAACCCGGCCCGGCCCGGCCCGGCTGGGCCTGGCGGTCGCGGGGCTGCGGGGCCCGATCCGACAGCGGCGGCGGAGCGCGTCTTCCCCTGGGCGAGCACGCTGCGCACCGGCTGCGGCGAGCCGGGGGGGGGCGGCAGATAGGCCCGTCGCGGGGGCATCTGAGGGGGCACCGGCGGGGGCACCGGGGGTGCCAGGGGATGCGGAGCGGGTCGGCTACGTGTACATCGCACGGCTACGGTCCGCCCGGGAGGAGTGCAGGGCGGAGGCGGAGGCGAACCTCCCCTCGCCGCCGCGTCCAGCGCGGCGGGAGGCACTTGCGGGGCCGGGCGGCCGGCCGTGCTGGCGGGTCGGGGAGGGCGGGCCGGCGGGGCCGCACGTGTTCGCCTCTCCCGGGGCCGGTCCGCGCCGTGTGCGGGCAGGGGCCAGCGGGGCGCGCCGGGGCGGGGGTCCCTACCTACCTACACGTGCTTAGCACTGGGAGGCGCGGCGACGGCGGCCGCGGCTCTCTGCGGGGACCCCGACCCCGGCACACCGTTCCCGGGCCCGCCGGGCGGGTGCCGGGCCGGCGGGGCGCTCGGCGGGGAAGCGGCCTCCCCGAGCGCAGCCTTAATACATTGCTATTTCTGGCCGGGCGGCCGGAGCCGGGCAGGGGGCCGGCTCTGCCTCCCCCTCCCTCCAATGGCGAGGCCGCCCCCGGCCCCTCCTCGCCGTGACGTGCCGGCCCGGGGCAGAGGAGGCTCCCGAGCCCTTGGCTGTCCCTGCAGAAGCTGTAACAAAACGCAGACCCCCAGCGCCGGGCTAATGGAGGCAACTTAGACAGGAGCAGGCGCGGCCCCTCGTCTCTCGGCGCTGCCTGCTCCCCCCGCACCGGGCGCGGCGCTCCCCGCCGAGCCGCCGCCCGAGCGCCGCCGGGCCTGCGGGACTGCCTGGCCGCTTGCGCTGCCCCGATGATGTTACCGAGCCCCGTCACCTCCACTCCCTTCTCTGTCAAAGACATCCTCAACCTGGAGCAGCAGCAGGACCCGCACTATGGGGCCCAGCTCCCGCACCACCTGGAGCACCACTTCCACCCCGCCGCCTGCCTGCTGGCGGCCGCCGACGGCGCCCGCTTCTCCGACGGCGAGGAGGAAGAGGAGGAGGAGAAGCTGTCCTACCTGAGCCCCATGGGAGCGCCCGGCAGCCAGACGGACGCGCGGATCTCCGCCGACAACTACGTGCACGCAGTGCTGCGCGGCTCCTGCGCGGCCCCCGGCTCGGGAGAGGAGCTGGACCCCGCGGCCCGCGACCCAAGTGAGTATCGGCCCCGCCGCGCTCTCCCGCACCACTCCGCCGGGACGGGCCTGCGCTCGCTCCCTGCGGTGCGTTCCCAGCCCGCTGGGCATCGCCCCGCGAAGACCCGGTCCCGGCGCTGCGGTCCGGTCCCCGCCGCCGCGTCCCCTGGGCATGTCGAGCCGGGACTGGCACGTCGTGGGGGCTGCCACCGCCCTCCTCTGCGCCCCTCTCGCTGCCTCCGCGAGAAGCGCCCCCGCAGGGCCCCGATCCGGAGCTGCCGGATCAGGCCCGCGCTCCGCAATTTCGGTAGCGGAGACGGAGGAACGGGGCGGGTTAGGCCCAACCCGCGCCCGCTGCGGCGGGGCCCTCCGGGAGCGAGGCGGCGGAGCAGGTGCCCGGCGCCGTGCGCGACGCGGCCCGGGGCTCGGCCCCGCGGTGCCGCAGCAGTAACCCCGCCGCCGGCCCGGAGGCGCAGGGACGCGCCCGGCCCCGCCGCCCGAACCGGCCCCTCGCAAACACAGGCGGTGCTGGAGGCGTCCGGCCCCGGCGCTGCCTCCCCGCCCGCACCGCGGTTCCCCGACGGGCGCGCAGCGGCGCGGGGCTCTCGCCCGCCGGTGGGCCCCGTCGGGACCGGCGAGCGCCCGGCGTCGGGGAGGTGCAGCCGTGACCTGTGCTTCCCCGTGCAGAGAGCTGCGTCCTGAAGAAGCCGCTGGATGCGGCGGAGAAGGCGGAGGAGACGGAGAGGCCGAAGCAGCGGAGCCGGAGGAAGCCGCGCGTCCTCTTCTCCCAGGCGCAGGTCTTCGAGCTGGAGCGGCGGTTCAAGCAGCAGCGTTACCTGTCGGCGCCCGAGCGGGAGCACCTGGCCAGCAGCCTCAAGCTCACCTCCACGCAGGTGAAGATCTGGTTCCAGAACCGGCGCTACAAGTGCAAGCGGCAGCGGCAGGACAAGTCGCTGGAGCTGGGCGGCCCCACGGCCCCGCCACCGCCGCGCAGGGTGGCCGTGCCTGTGCTGGTCCGCGACGGCAAGCCGTGCCTCGGCGGGTCGCAGGGCTACAGCTCGGCGTACAACGGGCCCTACTCCTACAACGGCTTCCCCGCCTACGGCTACGGCAACGCCGCCTCCTACAACCCCGGCTACGGCTGCACCTACCCGGCGGGCACCGGCGGCGCCTCCATGCAAGCCGCCTGCAGCCCGGCGGCGGCCGCCGGCCCCTTCGTGAACGTGGGCGGCCTGGGGGGCTTCGGCGGCGGCGGCCAGCCGCTGCACCAGGCGGCGGCGGGGCCCTCCTGCAGCCAGGGCGCACTGCAGGGCATCCGGGCCTGGTAGCCCGCACGCACTGAGGGCCGGGAGCGGACCGGCAGGACGGCCCGGCGGCTCCGGGGCCCCGTTATCACCCGCACTGCAGCCCGGCTGCGCGCCGCGCAATGCGCGCCCTGGACGGGAGGCGACGGCGGAGGGACGGCGCGGCGGGACCCCGGCGCTCCCGCGGGCCGCGGTGCGGGGCCGGCGGCGGGCGGAGCGGCGCGGTGCGGCAGGACGGGCCCGCCCGAGCTCGCAGCGAAAGCGCCGCCGCCCCGCGGAGCCGCCGCGACGGCCGGGCGGGCCGGAGCCGATCGCGCCGCGCCAGCGGAGCAGCTTTGCTTGTAAAAAGCCGACGGCGGGGCCCGGGGGTGCCGCGGCCCCTCTATCTACTCTGTATCGGTTACTGCCAGCGCCAGCTCGCCGAGTCAGTCAATAAACCAGGTGCAATATCCGCCGCCCGCTCCTCCTTCGCCCAGCGGCCGGGGCCCGCCGGGGCCGGTGCCCGGCGGCGGGGCGGTCGCAGTGGCGTGCCCGCGGGGCAGGGCGGCCCGGTCGGCTTGTGAGCGTGCCAAGGGCGCTGAATGGGGCCGCGCAGCTCAGAGCCGGGCCCATTGTGGCCGCCGGGCCGGCGCTGAAAGGAGCCGCCGAGGAAGGTAGCGGGAATAGGCGCTTATTGGATTCGGGAACAAAAGGTGTGGCAGGGAGGCGAGGGACAAAGGGGCCCCGGCGCCGAGATTGACGGGCCGCTTTGCCCCCCACTGAGGCCCAGGCCCGGTGCTTTATGCGCGGGGGCTGCAGAAACGTGCTGGGTTTTGTTCCCCTTTCTGGGAGCGCAGGGGGAGAGGAGGGGGGTCCGCGGGCCGCTGATTAGGGCCGGCCGGGCCGGGCAGCCTGAATGCCGGGGCATTATTGCTACATGTTCAGCCATTTCCCTCGGCTGCAGGGGGAGGGGGCGGCCGAGGGCCCCGAGCCCCGCGGGACCGGCCGCGGGGTTGTCCCCCGCCCGCCCCGTCCCGGGTCGCCCCGTCCCGCCGCCGCCGCGGAGCTCTCGGGGCAGTCGCGGCCCCGCCGCCGCGGCCGTGCCTCCGCCGTGCGCGTCCCGGCGAGCGCCGCGTCCGGAGCCGGGGCCGGGGCCAGAGCCGGAGCCGCGCCTGGGGGCGGGGGGGGGCGGACACCCGCGGAGCCCCGTCTGGCTCGGCCCGGGCGGCAGCGGAGACCGGAGGCGCGGGGAGCTCTCCCGCACGTCTCCCCGGCCGCGACGCTCGAGCTCCCGGAGATGTTTCCAGCGCAGCGTTCTCGGAGCCGCTGGGACGGACACAGCCCAGGGGCTCGGTATGGCTCCCCCCCACTCTCGTCCAGCGATGCCCACCGCGTCCTCCCCCTGCCTTCCCCACGCGTGTCGTGTGACGGTCCCTCTGCCACAAGCAGAGGACCGGGTTTCGTAGCCTGCCATCGCAGAAGCAGCAGGTAACGACCGTTCACGCTGTAAACCCGGTTTTACGCTGCACGTTTCCACCGCACGAGCCGAACACCCTTGGGGTTTGCTGTTTGAAAGGAACCGGAGAAATTCTGGAGTACTGCGGGGACAGAGCGGGCAACCAGCAGACTGCGGGTCCCAGCCCTGCTTCTGCACGGCACCCCGCTGTCCTGCGAGCCACCCCGAGGCCGCAGGCTTTGCGGGGCCGGCGCTGGGAGAGGATGCGGCACGCCCAACCGATTGTTTGCTGGATGGCAGCAAGGTGTCGCGGGAGAGGAAGCCCAGGCCCCGCTCTTGGCTTTCGGAGATGAGTGGTTAAGGCCCTGTAGTCTCGTGGGTAGAAACAGGATAGCCAAGAACAAAGATAGGTAATGCTCTATCTTTGCAGCAGCAGTCAGGCTGGGGAGATTTGTCTCTGCCATAGGAAAGAGTTGCGCTTTCCTCCATGTTCTGCCAGACTGTTGTCTGCAAAAATACAGGAGACCCGTGTGAGTTCATGCCTCAGTGTGCAAACCAGAGGAGTTGTAAACACAAGCTCCTCCGAAATCAGGGTGTGTGAGAGGAGC
The DNA here is from genome assembly GCF_011004875.1 of Balearica regulorum gibbericeps. Lineage (NCBI taxonomy): Eukaryota > Metazoa > Chordata > Aves > Gruiformes > Gruidae > Balearica > Balearica regulorum. The sequence goes on from NC_046190.1 coordinate 16,359,360, forward strand.
TCCCAGCTTACCACATCCCCTCCAAGTACGTGGCAGCTGGTTAGAAATCTGCTTCATCCCCAGCAGCACCCAGAGACTTCAGTCGAGACCAGAGCCCTGGCATGGGACACGCTGTCCACGTTCATAGCCCCAGTCTCTGGAGCATGGACAGTTAGGCAGAATGAAGGGGCACACAGGGACCCCACGGCCATTTTGCAAGAGGCCATGCTGGGCAATACCAGCATTATCAAGCACCAACAGTACCCAGCATTGCTCTGGGTGTGAGGTCAGTATTGTGCACACCCCATTTACGCCTGCTGACACCCGTGTGTGCTCCCTGGCCCTGCTTTCCCCACACTGAGCTGGAGCAGTGCCCAGCTGGGGGATGCCGAGAGGCCCGGCTACAGGCTGATGTGGCACGGCAGTGGAAGTTTCTAGATGTCCACCATAGTGAGCTCCATTTCTGGGACAGATCCCAGCTGTCCCACCAGCTCAGACTGGGGGGGAGGGCAGGGGGTTAGTGGGAGGGACCCCTCTGCAAACTCTTGCCCAAAGCCCCTGAGCTGATGAGGAGGATGAAGCGGCACAAAGAGCTGGCGGTGCCGGAGGGCCCAGAGCAGGGTGGCGGAAGTGAAGCGCTCCAAAGAGGAGGAACAGCCGGCGGAGGCCAGTGGGAGGGAGATGGTGGGAGACCGCAGATTGGACAGGCTGCCCAGGGAGGGGAGACACAATGGAGGGAAGTCGCTGCGTGGCTGTGCTGGAGGCAGCGCCTGCCTGTGACGTACCCCATCCCCTGCGCCCCGGGGCGAAACAGGGTGCTGCAGGCAGGATGCGACGCAAGCAGCGCAGGGTGCTGGTGGAAACCCTTCTGGCATGGTCCCGCTGCAGCGGTGGCGCGGCTGGAGGGACACTGGGGAAGGAGGGATGGGGAGGGTCATGGTCAAGGGGCAGAGGGCACATGCTGTTTCTTCCCAGTCAAATGGGGATTTATTGCTGTTTGGGAGTCAGGGAAGGGAGGTGCCGATTGATTTTGGACAGGGATGAGATTCTCTAAAACAACACACTGACTTAAAGCAAAGAAGGGACTGAGGGGTGGCCAGGCTTTAACTACCAGGCCTCAGGCCGGCTCTGTGCACGGGCTCCATTTCTGTGTTTCATTCAGGTTTCCTAGCCAAGGAGGAGCCCATGAGCAGAACTTGCCTCTGTCCAGCGGTTCCCAGGGAGTCTCTATCCAAACCCCAGTGCTAGCTGGTTTTCTGAGGCCTCTCCATCATGCCCAGGATTGTGCGGGGGCAGCACTGCTCCCTCTGCAGCACTGCAGATGTGCTCTGGTTTCCTCTCCTTCCTGACATCTTTTCCCATTCCTCCTTCCCCCTCCACACACCACAAGCTGGGAGCTGCCGAGGCTGCTCTGTGGAGCCATCAGTGCTCGGTGGGCAGCTGGCACCAGAGATGCTGGAAGCTCCTCTTGGTGATGGCAATGTGGGGTTGTCACACAAGCACTCTCCAGTGCCAAGAAAGCTATAGCCAGCCATGGATCAGGTAATTAAATTAAAATATTGGTACTTGTGCTGTGGAGCCTCCAGCGAGGGTTTCTCCCACTACGTGCCTGCCAGCACGAGGGCCACGGACCTGTCTCCCTTCCTTGGATGAGTCACTCATGGCCACAGACCCTCCCCAGTCCTCCAGCCCGTCCTGTGCATCACAAGATCACTACACCTAACTAAAAGCAGGGGGGGGACATGCATGTATTTTAGCTGTTCCTTTTCCCTGCACCAGCGAGACGGGCCACAGCATTGCTCCAGAGAAGGGGACTGCATCTTTGTCCCCTCCAGAGCGGTCCCCAGGTCCCGCTGGAGCCCTTCCCAGCTGCGCCCTGCCGCCTTCCCCTGCCTGGGCAATAAAATCCGCAGTCACTTTCCCGTGGACGACCCTTCGCTACGCCCGGGGCTGCTGCAGGCGGGCGGTGCCGGGGCCAGGGGGATCCCCGGCTGCTGGCGGGGTGCTGCCTGGGAACCCCAGGTGGCCCGGGGTGCCAGCCGGGACACCGCTCCCCGTGCCTGTCCCCAAGCGAGATACGCCACCGCCATCTATCGGCAAGCACCCGGGGACAGGGAGCGGCAGGTAACTGTCCCTGCCACCCCATGCCGCGGGGGGGGGACTCTGCCTCTGGTGTTGGCTTGGTTTGGGGGTGCCCGAGTGCCCCTGCAAGGCTTGGAGGGCTGCCGAGCAGGCGGGCAGGGCTGCCTCCCCACGCTGGCTTCGCGTCCCTGGCGCTGGGGATGGCAGTGGGACGCGCTGGGCATCGGGAAGGCTGGGCTGGTTGTGTTGGCTCTGGGCAGGCTGGTGTCTCCCCACGGCTGAGCTGTGTGGGACCTGGGGTCTCCTGACACACGCAGGAGCTTTGCTGCAGCGGGGAGCATCGCTGGGGCTTGTACATGCAGTGAAAGGAAAGCACCTACACATGTCCCCACTGTGGTGGGGGAGCTGGGGACAGGGCCAGCATCCCCTCCTGGCCTCTAGCCACTGCGCAGGCCCCTTTCTAGTGAGAGATGTTTTGCTCTCTGTGTTTGGTTTTTTTTTTTAACTGAGCACAAGCAGCCAGCACGTCTTTGTGAGAGACCCAGGATTTTAGCTCTGATTATCTTCTCCGTCCCAAAGCCCCAGCACTGCCCACAGCCTCCAGCTACCCATGTTCACGCCCAGCAAGTCCTTGCCCAAGGATATTTATGATGGTTGTGGTGTCCAGTGCCTGGTGCTCGTTTCAGCTGCGCCCTCACCAGAGGGAGCTGTGTCCCTGCTGGAGGCACAGCCCGATTCTCTGCTCCCTTCCCTTTTTATAGCCCTTGGCAATGCTCCAGGAGACATACTGCCCAGGTCTAACAGGCACCCAAATGTGCTGAGGACAGAGGAGAAGGCTGCTGGGTTTGCATTTCTCCTGGCATCCACCTAGCTGTGCCAGATACAGTCTGTGCCCCCTGCCAGGAGGCTCTTGTGTCAGCCTGTGTCCCACGGGTGCTCCAAGGGGGATTGCAGGGTTTCTCTGGGGCTAGCACCACCAGCAGTGCAGTACATGCAGGTGTGCTGGGCTGGGGAGATTAGGGCTGGAGTTCCCCCATCTCCTGGAACAGCCCTTGCTGCAGCTGCTTTTGAGCTTGATCCCAGGGCAGGCTCTAGTGTCATGGTGCACTTGAGCTGTCCCTACTGTCCTCACCTGTGTGCCCTTAGGAGAGTGACCCCCTGCTGCCACCCCTGTGCCACCCGCATCCAGCCCAGGAGCGGCTCTTCTCCCACACTGGCCACCTCCCCAGCGTGACACACTGGCTGCCCGCACTCCAGCCAGGCAGCATCTTCCCAGAGCCACTTTGTAGCCCCTTGTCAGGGGACTTTGACACATAACCCTGTGCTAAGTATGGGTATTACCAGTATTTCCCCATGAACCCAGACACGCTGAGAACAGTCCCAGCCCAGCCCTGGGGATTGCTTCCTCTGATGGCTCTTTACAGACAAGAAAGCAGGTTTTCAGCCCCAACTTTACCTTTCAGGCTATATTGCCTGCCTCCCTGCACCGCTGCGATGCTCGGCCACAGCCGGGCAGGCTGGGACCAGCCCAGCCAGGGTTTGTCTCTCTGCGGTTTAACCCGGGCAGCAACATGGGTCAGAAGAGGGTTTCCCAGGGCCCACCAGAGACAATGTCTGCTCTGTGTCCAGGCAGCCCCAGCACCCGCGTTTACCACCACTGTAAGGCCGTGGGGTCATGAGAACTTGTACGACTTTATTGGGGTCTGACAGAGCCCTGAGGAATCCCAGAGCTGGGGCGGGTCGGGGCTGGAGGGAGGCTGGGAGCCCACCTCCGCGCTCCCCACGGGCTCTGGCCACCTCCTCCCACTGAGCAGGGCTGTCTGGCACCCGGTGCAGGGAGGCTGGGGGGGCAGGAAAGCTTGGGGTAGCCCAGGGTGCTGGCAGAGGAGGAGCAGGACAGTGCCCTTGCCCCCCCGCTTGCCCCTGAGCTGAGCTGGCAAAGGCCCCTGCGAGCTGGGACCCAGCACCCTGTGTGGGATCCCCAAGGCAGGAGCAGCTCGGGAGCCCACTGCCCCCCCCGCTGAAGGTACAGGGCAGACATATTGGAGGGGTCTCCCCTTCTTGCTCTGGGGGTGTTGCCCACCCCCCCCCCCCCCCGCCAGCTTCACTCACCCCAGCCCTACCCTTAACCTGTGGGAGTGCAGGCATCTCCGGTTACCCCAGGAAGGCAGCCTGGGGCTCCTGAGCTGCTCCTGGCGTGGCAAACTTGGACTGCCTGAAATAGCTTGGGCTCCTGCCATGGCAGAGCTGTGGCAGCCCTGGATCTATCACCCAGAGCGGGGCACGGCCGGCAGCGCTGCCCAGCTCTGCCTGCTCGGGGGCTGCAGGGCTCACCCCCACCTGGGACCCCCGTTTCGGCACCAGCGGCAGGACAGGGCTCGAGGGGCAGTCGGAGATGGGAAGGCAAGGCAGCAAATCCCTGCCCGTGCTGGACGTGGCCGGGGATCCTGCGGGGAGGTGAAAGGAAAAGAGGTTGTCTCCAAAACTCCGCCAGGCTGAGCATGGCTTCCTTGCTGAAAAGCCAAAAATAGTGTCTTTACTCAGAAGAGGCTGTAGGAGGAATCTCACTCGAAGTGCAGCCAAATACCTAGGAGGCCATAGGACAGACCCAGAGCAGCATGGCTTCGCCGAGGCATTATCAGACCTTGGAAAGGCAGCCGCCCTAGCAGAATCAGACGATAACCCCGTTACCTCTGGGCATCTCATCATGCCACAGGCGCCAGAGGAACCAGGCTGGCTGGTGAGGGGACACCTCACCCCGGCAGAGCTGGGGAGCAGCCACGGGCACCCCTCGCACCATGGCAGAGGTTCAGCTCGGGGGATGGAGATAGCAGCAGGAACAAGGGATTTTTCTGGTCTTTTGTGGCTTGGCCCAAGGGATATCTGCAAACCACCGGGGCAGCTCTGCCGTCCCTGCAACGCCAGACCCCTCACAGACAATGCCATCCTCCGTGGAGCTGCTGCCTGCGCTGGGCAGCACCCACCTGCTGCTGGGTTAAGCTGGCAAAACGCCGGGAGAGCAGAAAGGCCATGGCCTTGCCAGGGGAGCGCTCAGGCCCGTCGCTCACAGCATCTCTGTGCGGTGCTGACTTATCATCTCTGCATTCCCAGGGGTCTTGCTCCCTCCCCCAGCACTTCTGTGGGCAGTTATTCCTGGAAACATCCTGGAGTCACCTTCAATCATGCCTTCATCCGCTGACATTTATAGAGCTTCTTCCAGCAGCTGATGGATTTAATAGTGTGAATTTCCCCCCAGTCCCGGCCAGTGTTTATGCCTTCCCCTTCACAGGGTCTGTCATTACCTCGGTGCATGGTGAGGGCTAAAGGCGAAGCTGCAGCTCCACTGCCAACAGCTTTCGGCTTCTGGGCAGGGAGACCCGTCCTGGCAGAGCCCAGCCGTACCCATCTTCTGCAAATTACTGTCTAATGCCCTGCCCACCAAGCTAATCCTTCCCTGGTCTCTCCCAGCCATTTTTGCGTCTCGGATTTCTCCCTCTTGGGTGGAGGAGCCGCAGGGCTGCCAAATCTTACAACACTCAGGCTATTTCTTAAAGCCCTAGCTCCTGAAATGATGGGAAAACTGGAGGCTCCTGTCTTCTGGCAGCTTTTGTTTCTTTAAGGAGCTTCTCATTCTCCTGCTTGTGCAGAAAAATCTGGGACCAAGAGTCTGCAGCCCATGCAAGGGAGCAGAGGATGAGCACAGCCTGCAACCCAGGCAGACCCAGGCTGTGGCCGCTCTGCGTCCAGGGACACCCAGCCTTGCCAGGCAGCCATCAAAATTCCCACCAGTGGTCACTTGGCCTCAATCACCCACCCTCAGAAACCAGGGGACAAGAGAGATGCTTAAGGGAAAGGTGGAGCTGGGGCTGGAATGGGGCTTGGGCAGGGTGCTGAGCACCCAGCCCTGCAGTGCGGGGGTTCCTGCCCTCCAGCCTCTCCGCAGTGCTGGACCCGATGCCCCCGAGGGTTCCACATCCTCCCTGCTCACCCAGCAGCCTTTCCAGCTGCAGGACAACCTCTCTTTTCCCCCGCCAGCAGCCCTCCGTGCAGGCCAGGCACAGATCCTCTGAAGCAGCCCCGAGCCAACCCAGACACTCACTGGCAGCACGTATCACGGCTTGTGAATGCATTTCCTCCAGGGAGTTATTTTGGGCATGGCACCGTGGGATGGACGCTGCTCCTGCAAGCACCATGGGTGCATCCCGCAAGAGCCAGGCGTCACCCACGGGCACCCGGCTTGAGGGACCCGGAGCTCTGGTCTGGGAAGGTCAGCACAACTAGGCGATACCTGGGTGCTCAGCACACATTCCATTGAGGTCCAGAGCTAGGTGGGACCCTAAAAGTCAGTATCGAGCAAGCTAACAAAATGGGAAAAAAAATAAGCTGTTCTATTAATTAGCATTAGTCTAAATACTGGCATTTTGAGCAAGTGTGTTGACAGTTTTAAGATGCCCAACAAGGCACAAACTAGTTTACTCGAAATGAGGCGGCAAAAGCCCTGCTGAGGCCCAAATCTCCTGTGTGAGATGCACAAAGCCCTCCAACCTCACCCGGTGCTGAAATTCCTGTGCTGTCCCTGGCACACACAACCCAGGGCCCTCCTGCCATCACCTCCATTTGGAGCGGTCTGGAGGACCACCCCGGGGGTGCAGAACTGCCTGGCTGAGAAGCAGAAACCTCAGCTTCTTCAGCAGTCACAGCCCATGCCGGTGGCCGGCAATGGGCTGGGCCATGAGCCAAAGAGGATGGGGACCACCCTCCTCCCTGCCTGTTGCTAGGGTAGCTGGGCCAGGCAGGCCCCCTCCTCCCACCACCACCCTCGGACCCCATTTCCCTTCCTCTCTGGCACCCATCAAAAGAGCTCAGCACCGTGCACAATCTGAAAGGCATGGTGGTGGGAGCTGGGCCATGCCGAGTAAGAAGGGGACATGAGGATAGAGCAGAACTGTTTTTATTGGAGGTGTCAAGAGCAGGAACAATAACACACCTACGGGCTCCCCTCCTCAAGTGCCATCCTCCCCCCCCACCACCACCAGGGCAGTCAGCATCACGTGTGCGTGCTACAAGACAACGGCAAGGCTTACACTTTGCTTCAGCCAAAAGCCGGACAAAGCCCCCAGCATCCCGGGCAGTGCCGCCGACCTCTCCTTGGTGACTGTGAGCTCAGCTTGGCCCTGCCAGTGGCAGAGCAGGACGTTCACCTTCCCCCTCCGAGGAGGGGCGAGCTTTGCGTGAGAGGAGGTTTTGGTTCAGGAAAGGACAGGAGCACAGCTCCACCGAAGTGCCAGGGGACGTGACCTGGGCTGCAGCTCCCTGTGGGACATCTCAGCGGACCCTGGGAGAGAGCAAGCCGTGCAGCCTGAGCAGAGCTGCAGCAGCCGCAGGCAAGAAACGGCGTCACTAAACCCCGAAGGGCTTCGCTGCCCCCTCTCTTCAACACAAACCAAACCGAAAGGGAGAGGGGTCAGAAGACAAACCAGGAGGGGAGGCGAAGCAGGTCTGGAATGGCGTTTGGCTCTGGCTCACTTCCCAGCCCGCCGCTTCTCCTGGCGCTTGGTGAGGATGTATTTGAAGAACTCGTACACGGACCAGGCGATCGCCGTTGAGGGCATCTGATAAATGACTCTCGCCTGGACCCCTCTGAAGTAGGCGGTCACGCCACCCACTTGGTACACCGTCCTGAAGGCATTGGCCATGCCTGTGATGTGTCCACTGATGTTGGAGCTCAAGGCCAGGGACTCCTGGGTGTTGAGCAGTGTTTTGCAAACGTCCAAAGGCGTAGTGGCAGCGGCAGCGACAGCCCCCGCGCAGGCTCCGGAGACCACGTGGGAGCCTGGGTTGTACTGTCTGTGGGGGTTGAGCTGCTCTTGCAAGAACTCGTAGGTCATGAAGTGAATGGCTTGGAAGGGGATGTTCATGGTGAGCTGGGTGGTGTAGCTACGGTAGAAAGCTCCGGCCCCTTCATTGCGCCACACAGCCCGCACACAGTCCGTCACACGCTGGTAAGGCGAGTTGTACATCTGCATCCTCTGTTTGACCACTTGGGACGGATGGCAGCAGCCAGCAGCAGCAGCCAGGACCCCGGTGCGTAAAGGAAGAAAGAGAAAGGGTAAGTGCGAAACCAGGCTTCCTCCGAGCACCTGGAGTTTAGTCACACCGGCTTAAAAGCTAATGACAGACAACTCGGACCAGCAGTGTCCTGCGTGTCCCCGGGCAGGACTGCAGCCATTTAGATCTGCCGAGGCATCACGGTCGCACAGACATCACCACCTGCAAACCCCACAGCTACCGCAGCCCCAGGGAACATCCTGATACACGGGTGCTTATACTCCAGATCCACCCTCGCTCCCGAGGTCTCCCCATTCACCACCGCAGAGCTACTGCGAGGGGAGAACGCCCTCCGCATCTATTATTTTCCAAGAGCTCTCGATCTGGACAAGCCTGTCCCTCCCCAGCTGCCCCTGCTGCTGCCCAAAATAACCACAGCGCATCGCAGAGCCCACCAGCCAGGAATCGTTAGCGGCTGCTGCTGAAACACAGCCGCTCCGGGGCAAGAACCAGACACCAATCCCCCCCAACACATCCATGAGTGGTACAGGGGAGCCCAGAGCACCGCCTGCTGCTGTCCTGCCTCTTCCTGTCTCAGGGTGACCACAAATTCTACAGCTGTGATAAGAAGATGAGCTCCAGGGAAGGAATGACAATGGTCTGGCCACACAACTGCCTGCTCCTCAGGGTCCCAGCGAGGCAGGGGCAGGCAGGAGCCTCGCTGGGCCCAGATCAGCTGGAACCTGCGTTGCCATGACCCCTCCAGCTTTAAAGAGGAAAAAGTACCTTCATGACTGGTTCTTTGTTATTCCTCCTTCTCCCACCACGTTCACAGGCTTTCACTACAAACTCCCTCTGCCTTTTTCATACATACCAGGCTCAACAAAATCACTATCTTCCAGACATTTTGCAACACAAGATCTCCCTTCTCCTGACCTCTCTCGCGTGCCTTTTGTGCCCCATTCTTTTCATTTTCTTCCTGAACACAGGCCCAGAACTGTACCGCATCTTCCCGAGATCTCACCGCAGCAATGCCCAATTTCCACACACCTGGAGTGACTTCAACAGTAAAGACGACACCTCTCGTGCCTTTTCTCCTGCTCCAGGTAACCTTCCCCAGCCAAAGCCCTGGGCTGGTGCCCTCCCGGCTCCTCCTAACCTGGGGTTCGCTGCGCTACCCTGAATTAATCTCTTCTACCTACCCCCTCCGTAACGGGCAGCCACTGGGCTCCCTGAGCGGAGCTGCAGCCACTGGCCCCAAAAGATCCTTGCAGTCAGGCGAGCAACGAGGAGAGCCCCCTCCGTGCTGCAGAGGGGACCCGAGCGGCCCGGGCAGCCCCCGATCCTCCCCTCCCCGGCACGCCAGGACCATCGTTACCTTCAGCAGGGTTCATGGCTGCATCGTGGAGCAACGTTGCTACACACCCGGCTGCACCTGCAAAACAAGAACTGCCACATGTGAGCAGGGGGAGCCGAGGGACCCCGGGGCTCCATCACAGCCCCACGTCCCCGGCTAAGGCAAAGGAGGAGGCCCCTGGAAGAGGGCGAGATCTGAAAGTGACCTCCATCTCCCCGTCAAGAGGCAGGACGGTCCTCAGCAGTTCCCACCCGGAGAGAGCTCAAGAAAGAGAAGGAGAGGATTGCGACAGGCTCAGGTCCCGCAGGCTGACCGGGACTCGCTCAGGCGCAGCCCTTGGGGGACAGGCTGATGCCACCACCTGGCAGGGGCCCACAGGGCAGCGAGCGGCCCCGCGCCCCGCAAAGATGGAGAAGCGCGACGGCACTCCGCCGCACGCCTGCCGAGGGCGGGACGTGCCCCGCTCTCCCCTCGGCCCCACGCTTTCTCCACTGCAGCGGCTCGAGTCGAGTAACGGGCACCGCGGCAAGACCGGCTCTGAAACCACGTGGTGCTCCTGGGGCAAGCTCCGGCACCGCCAACCCGTGGGGCCGTGGCCGGTGCCGGCTCGTCTGCGGGCAGCTCCCATCCACCAGCATCCTTCCGAGCCGGGGCCGGCCACTAACCTGCTTCAAGCCAGATACCTGGGAGCGGCTCCGGCAGGCGCAGGACCGGTGCTTCCCCCTGCCCAGCACCGTGCCGGCGCGGCACCGTGCGGCTGGCTGGCAGCTGGAGAGAGCACAGGGCTTTAGGACATCCGTGGCACCCCGACCCCGCAGCGGCTAAGGGACGGGACCAGGCCTCCCTACCGCCAAAGCTCAGTCTCTCCCCACCCCGCTCCCCACCCCGGCGTGGCGTGGCGGGGGGGCGGCTCCCGGTAGCCCCCGGCCCCCGTGGCCCCCCGCGGGGGGGGTCGGGAGCAGTACCGTTGGCCACATGGCTATTGCCCCCCGCGTGGATAACGTCGCTCAGCGTCTTTTTTAACTTTTCATAGCAGGCGAAGTAGAGGGCGTGGGCCGGGCCGGCGCCGGTGGCCGTGATGTTCATGCCCCGCATGGGCCGCCAGACGCCCTCGGTGCGGGCGATGCGCCACAGGGCCTCCAGCACGTTCCGGTAGCGGGCGGCGGGCTCCGGCCGCAGGCTCTGCATCCGCGTCTGCAACACAAGGCCCGGGCGGGCGGCCCGTCACCCCCCCGCGGGCCCGGCCGGGCCTGGGCGGGGCACAACCCCCCCTCCCCCCCCCCCCCGGTAGGCCCCGGTTTGCCGCCGCCCTCCTCCCCGCCCCGCCGCGCCCCCCGCCCCGCCGCCGGTGCCGGCACCTTGACGCAGTCGACAGGGTACATCACGCAGTGCTCCATGACGCCCGCCACGGCGCCCGCCAGCATGTGCGTGGAGACGGCGGCGCCCTGCGGCAGCGCCTCGTAGTCGGGGGCGGGCGGGGAGCGCGGCTCGGGGCCCCGCGCCGCCTCGGGCCCCCCTGGGCCGGCACCGGGACCCGGCCCCGCCTCCGCCTCCGCGCCGCCCCGCCGCGCCCGGCCCGCGCCGCCGCCGCCCATCAGCAGCAGCAGGACGCGGCCCGACTCCGCGCCACCCCGCGCGCCGGGGCCCGCGCCCGCCCCCGCGCCCGCCCCCAGCTCCATGGCGCCGCCGCCACCGCCGCCGCCGCCCCGGCCCCGCGCCGCGCCGCCCCGCCCCCTCCGCTCCCGCGCCGCCCCGCCCCGCCGCACCCATTGGCCGCCGCCAACCGTCGCCCGCCCCCGCCGCGCGTCCACTGGCTGGACCCACCGCCCACCGCCCCCGCGCGCCGCGCTCATTGGCCGCCGCCGCCGCGGCTCGGACGCTGCCACTGGCCGGCCGCTCCCTCCGGCGCGCTCGGGCGCGCTGCCCGTTGGCCGCCGGAACTCCCCGCCCCGCCGTCCCGCGCGGCCCATTGGGTGCCTCAACTTCGCGCCCCGCCCCGCCGCGCGGCCCATTGGGCGGCGAGCCCGCGACCTTTGGCCCGCCCGCTCTTCTTCTGCGCGAGACCGGAGAGCCGCCATTGGCCTTCTCGCCCGCCACTCCGGCTCTCGGCGCGTGTTGTGTATTTGGGCGCCTCGGATTGGCTGGGCGCTGGCGGCGACGGCCCGCGGGAGGCGGGCCGCGCCCCGAGTCCGCGCTGCGATAGGGCGCGCGGGAGGAAGTCTCCGGGTGACGTCTCGCGGCGAAGGTCGGACGCGGGAGCAAGGGCGAAGCCAGGCGCGGCTCTGGGCCGCCTGGGGGCGCCGTCCCGCCCCGATCCGATTGGTCACCGCGGCGCGTGGGCGTGGCTCCGCCGAGGGGGTGGCGGGGCCGACTGGGCTCCGCGGGGACGGGGGGGGGGGCGGGGGGGGGAGGCGGAGCGCCGCCCGGCGGGGTTCGGCTGCGGCGGCACCTATTGGCCGCGCCGGGGGCACCTGGTGACGTGGCCGCCGGTGCCGGCGGCGGGTGCCGGCTGCGGGGCGATGCGCGGGCGGGCGGCGGCGGGTGCACATGGCCAGGTGAGCGGGGCCGGGCCGGGGGGCCGGGACCGGCCCGGGCCCGGTGCTGAGATGTGGCCTCTGCCCGCAGGATCGGCGTTTCCTGCCCGTTGTGGCGCTCGGCGGGACCCTGCCCGTGCCCGGGACCGCGGCAACGCCCGGCGGCGCTGGGACTGGCCCTGGCCGTGGGGCTGCTGCTGCTGCTGGCGGCCGCCGCTCCCCGCCGCTGGGGCGCGCCGCCCCGCACCGCCCGGCGCGACGAGAGGTGAGCGGGGACGGGGGCTGGCGGGGGCCCGGGGCTCGCCGGTGCCAGCCGGTGCTGAGGCGCCCTGTGTACCCCCCCCCCCCAGGTACCTGGCGCGGGTGGAGGACCTGACGGCCACCGACACCGAGGACTCGGCCCTCAATTACGGAGTGGTCGTCGATTGCGGGAGCAGCGGGTCCCGGGTGTTTGTCTACTTCTGGCCCCCGCACAACGGGAACCCCCACGACCTGCTGGACATCAAGCAGATGAGGGACCGGAGCAGCCGCCCCGTCGTCAAGAAAATTAAACCAGGTGGGTGGCACCCCTCTCTGCTCCCGGCCCCGAGGCCACCGCACGCGGGACAGGTACGGCCGCTACCCGCGGCGGGGCTGGGCTGGTTCTCAGCCTCCCTTCCCCGGGCAGGCATCTCGGTGGCGGCGGCAGCCCCGGAGCAAGCTACGCCCTACTTGCGGCCTCTGCTTCAGTTCGCGGCAGCCCACGTCCCGGCTCAGAAGCACAAGGAGACTCCGCTGTACATCCTGTGCACGGCGGGTATGCGGCTGCTGCCCGAGACGTGAGTTCGGCCGCCCGTGTCGGAGGGGAGCCAGGGACCCGCTGGGATCCCTCAGCCGTGGGGAAGGGGATGAGAACTGCCTCGTCTTGAGGCTCGTGGGGGAATTAGGAATCCTGGGGGGGATCTGAGAAAGGAAAGGGCGCGTCGCTGGGGGTGAGTGGCGGGGGCTGCAGAAGGAGGCTTTGAGCGGGCTGGGAGGGAGGGGAGGGGAGAGACTTTGGGCTGAATAGATCTAGTTTCTCGTCTCCAAAGCGCACTGGGTACAGCAGCAGGGCTCGTGGGGCTGGGCGTGGGGTATATTGCAGCAGGATTGCTGCTGTTCCTTGTGTTCCTGCAAAGGAGTGTCACTGGTGACGGTCCTTCAGCATCTGTCCCTCTCCTGCACCCTTGAAGGCAGCAGGCTGCGATCCTGGAGGACCTGGTGAGAAACGTGCCCCTGGAGTTCGATTTCCTCTTCTCCAAATCACATGCAGAAGTGATCTCAGGAAAACAGGAAGGTAGGAGCTGCCACAAAGCAGTGCTTGGTTCCCTTTGGTATATTACTGTAATCACCCTTTCTGTCTTGTACAGGTGTCTATGCTTGGATTGGCATCAACTTTGTCCTGGGCCGGTTTGATCACGAGGACGGTGAGTCTAATCGCTTGCAGAGCGGCTGGGAGGGTCTGAGCGGAGCCCTGCTGGAGATCACCCTGGCGCTAGAGCTAACGCAGGCTCTGGAGCTGGCAGCATCTCCCGCTCTGGCCAGGCAATGCCTGACCCTAGCCCTGTGTGTGACACTCTCCTGGACCTGGGACCTGGAGAGGCACCTGCGTGAAGGGGGGCACTGGCAGCGTTTTGGGAGAAGAACCAGAGAGAGAGAGGGTTTGCAGTAGTGTTCCTGTCGTGGCTTCCAGTGGTGGATGCTTTGGGGGAACCTACAAAGCCAAGGGGGTGGCCAGCCCCAAGTGCCAGGACCCGCTGCCCTGCAAGTGATGCTGGGGGCTGTTTGCATGGGTGGAGGGGCCCCATGAGGCTGCTGCAGAGGGTAATGGTGGAAGGGAGGAGATGGTGCCCCAGGCCCTGTCCCTTCCTGATGCACCGCTGTGGGTTGCAGAGGAGGATGCGGTGGTCACCGTAGCGCTGGGGGACCAGGGACATTCCCTGGTTCGGAAACGAACAGTTGGGATCCTAGACATGGGGGGCGCCTCCCTGCAGATCGCCTACGAAGTGCCTGACTCCGGAGCCTTCTCCTCCCCGCAGCAGGTGTGTATCTGGCTGGTTGGCCCTGAGAGCAGCCCCTGCCTTCCCTGGGTCGCTGCTGATCACGGACCTCTCTGCACCCCCAGGAGGAAGCTGCCAAGAGCCTGCTGGCAGAATTCAACCTGGGCTGTGACGTGCAGCACACTGGCCACGTGTACCGTGTCTACGTCAACACCTTCCTGGGCTTCGGGGGCAATTTTGCTCGGCAACGCTATGAGGAACTTGTGCTGAACCAGACCTATGTGCACAATCGGTACTGCTGCCTCACCTGGCAGTGCTCCTGCTGGGGCATTGCAAAATGGGGTGCTGGTTCCTTCGTGCTGCCCTCTCCCCATTGGATTTGCCCCAAGAGCCGCCTGTGGCGATAACAGCTCCCACAGCCACGCTGGCAGCAGCAGATGCCTGGGCTGGCACAGGGTGCACCAGTGTTGCCCTTCTCTGAGCCCAGCAGCCTTATCAGTGCCGCAGCTCCCTGCCTTCCTCCTCCTCCCTCCTCCCTTCACAGTAGGCTGTGGGGAGGCCCCTCTAGTTGCTTTTGGCTTTTCTTTCTCTGACTTTCCCTCCTTCTTCAGCACCGATTCACTGAGCGCATCTTTCCACCGCATCCCCGCCTCAAGCTCTCTGTCTCCTGTCTCTCCTTCCCTTCCCAGAGCGCTATGAGAAGCTGTTGCCAGAGGCGGAGAGGCTTGGTGCCCAGGTACTCCTGTGCCGAGAGCAAACCCTGCCTCCAGATCCCCGGAGGCTGCGCAGGGGTGCGGATCCCCGTGAGCTGGGTGGGGTGGGCTGTGCGTTGTTGCACCCACAGGTGCTCGGGGCACATGGCTGCAGGTCAATGTGACAGATCTGGCTAGTTCAGCTTCAGCAGGAGGTGTCACGGTGGGTGCCAGCACTGCAGGGTACAAGGGGAAACGCCTGGTCTCGTGCAGGGGGTATCCAGATGCGCTAGACTAGGCTTTTGGGAGGCGGCACAGAAGCCCCCCATGCAATTGCCTTTCCTTCCTGGCCTGTTTTCCAGCCTGCACAGCCAGCAGACAGGGCTGAGCCCTGAGGTGCCCTTCCTGGACCCCTGCCTGCCTGTGGGGCTAGAGGACATGGTGTCAAGGGGCGGCCAAACCCTGTACATGCGGGGGCGAGGGGACTGGCCGGCCTGCGTGGAGCTGCTGCAGCCCCTCCTGGCCGGGACCAACAGCAGCCATGCCTCCCTGGTGGGGGCCTACAAAGCACCCATTGACTTTGGCAACAGTGAATTTTACGGCTTCTCCGAATTCTTCTACTGCACTGAGGATGTGCTGCGCCTGGGGGGCCACTACAGTGCCCCCACCTTCACTTCAGCTGCCCAGGTGGGTGCTGCCCCAGCCCTGGGGCTGGGAGGGAGTGGGGGCCATTTCTCTGTTCTGAGCTCCAACTTCTCTGTTCCCCAGGAGTACTGCAGCCAGCGATGGGAGGTGCTGACCCAGCGCTTCCGTGGCGGCCTCTACTCAGCACATGCTGACCAGCACCGCCTGAAGTAAGTGGCTTTGCTGGAGGGGTGCCGTGGCCGGACCTCCTGGGGGGCTTTTGCTGGGGTGAGGGACTGTGGTGTGAGGGGTAGCGTCGGGCAGATGCTCCCATGTGCCATGCCTATAGGTATCAGTGCTTCAAATCAGCCTGGATGTACCAAGTCCTTCACCAGGGCTTCCGCTTCCCCCTGGACTACCCCAGCCTGCGTACGGCCCAGCTGGTGTATGACCGGGAGGTGCAGTGGACACTGGGAGCCATCCTCTACAAGACGCGGTTTCTGCCACTCAGGTACCGTTTGCTTGCTGATGACATCACTTAGGAAAGGGTGGTTGGGGAGGAACAGGAGTTACCCCACTGGGCAAGGGCTCTGCTGCCCCGGCAAGGGAAGGAGAAGCACGGGACCCTGGTAGTACCCCATGGCATCTCACGGCATTTCCTGACTCCTCTCCATAGGGATCTCCGGCAGGAGAGCATCCGGCAAGCACACACCTCCTGGCTGCGCCTCTCTTTTGTCTACAACCACTATCTCTTCTTTGCCTGCATCCTGGTCGTAGTGCTGGCCATAGTCCTCTACCTCCTGCGGCTGCGCCGCATCCACCGCCGGCAGCTGCGCTCAGCCCAGCTTGCCTTGCTCTGGCTGGACAAGGTGGTGGTGCCACCGGGCCAGGGAAACGGGCCATGACACTGGTGGTACCCACCATCCAGTTGCACCAGCAGAACCAGGACTGGCTGACAGCCTGGGCTCCGAGGGCTTGGACTCTTTCTTAAAGACTATGTCAGTTCCGTGCTCTGTCACCTCCACGTCAGAACCGGAGGGCTGAGGCAGCTACAGACGGCTTTCCTCTCTGTCTCACCCCAGTCCTAATCTTTGCATTCCTTGGCCTTCGCCTTGCTACGTGGTGTAGAGCAAAGTCCTCTGCTGCCAGCAGGCTCAAGGCTGCAGCCCTGGCAGGTCCCACAGATAAGCGGGATGCTCACCGAGGTGGCCAACCCAGGGCTGTGGCCTGAAGCACTAGGCCACCCCATGACTCAGCCACCAGTTTGCAGAGCAAGCTGGTGAGGTGCTGTAGCTCATCACCCGGGGTGGCCTTTCTGCAGTCCCTTACAAGCCCACAGGCTTGGAGAACAGCAGTTGCCAGCAAAGTTACTGCAGGAACCAGGTGAGCCACGAGCTCCAGTGAGCTGCACTGCCCAGCCAGCCCCTCTCAGAGCACTCCTCAAGAGGTGTCCTGCTCTTTGCCATGTCTTCCCCTCCCAGGACAATCCTCCCGCAGTTCTAGCCAACATCCCAGGCTCAGCACTGAGGGCTCAGGGATTGGTTCCTAAGGCACCACCACTGTGGGCTGCCTTTCCTTTTACACATTCCATCCTGGGCAACATCTGCCCCGTGGCGTCCCACACGTTAATTGGGTACTAGCACCAGGACCAGTGGTTCTCACCCCCACGAGCGCAGGCTGGGCCTGCCCATGGGGAAACCACCTCATTCCAGCCCAGCTCGCTGCCCCAGGGCAGGTCAGGGCTGTGGCTGTGCACACAGGCACAAGTCTTCCTCCCCTGGGGCTGGAGCCCCTGACAACCTGATGAAGTTTGTCACTTTTTACTTGAACTCAGCTGTTCCCATTCGTGTAGCAATAAACAAACTCCTTGAGCCATCCAGCACTGGTCTTGTTTCCTTGTGAGCACCTCCCTGGCAGGGACAGCTGGTGGGATAACTGGGGGCCAGCGCGTGTCTGCACAGCATTGCTTTGTGCCACCGTGGGGGGACGATGGAGCTGCTCTCTTGCCAGCAGGTGTTCTCTGCGATTCCAGCAGGACAGCTGAGCTCAGCCCCCAAACTGGTAGAAGCAAGGGAAGCTCTGATCCAAACTGAATGGTTGTGATCCTTGGAGACAGCATCCTTTGCTGCCCTCCTCCTAGGAGCAAAACCTGCCCGCTCAGAGCGCGTGGAAGATGTCGGTCCCTGCTTTTTACCTTATTCCCCACCCCAGTCTTATGGAACTGCCTGGGAAAGAGGCAACTAAGCTTCTCCTGCTGCTGCACAGCCACAGAGATGGCCTCAGCACAGCTGCCTACAAGAAAGGCTGGGCAGGTACCCAATTCTCCCTCTAGCACATGCCATTTTCTACTTGTGACCCTGGTCCTACAGGACAAGTGCACAGGTGGCATCAAGGATACACTTTTCCATGCAGTGTGTTGCCAACCTCCTGCTCAACAGCTGAGGATCCCAGCCTTGTTCTCAAGAGCAGGCTTAAGGGGAAGGGGAGAAGTCTGAATAAAGCCAAGACTGTTTCTCAGCCTCCAAGCAGCAAGCGACTCTGCCTCCAGCATCACTTACTAGAAAAAGGATTTATTTCCACAACACAAATTTAACAAACACAGACAAATAAATACAGATGAATTATCTGATAAATAAGGGGAAACTAAAACACAATGCCCTACACAGTTCTCAGAACCTGGACACAGGTTGGGGGGGGAAGCGGTACCTAGACACTACTGCAGCACCCTCACTGCTGAGGCAAGAGGAGACACAGTATCCCTGCAATCCCCTCCAACAGGCTGCCAAGCAGCAGAACCCCCTGCCTTGCACCTCCCTCATAATACCCAAGGGGGTCCACATATTCCTCTAGAGTCAGCCCTCTGTTCACACACCCACAGCCAGAATATTAGTAAGGACTTCCCTCACCACAGGGGACTGACCATACAGCAGAGGATGCTATGGGCTCCTGCCTTCTCATGCAGAAGGGCAACCCATGCCTGAGATGACCGGGGATATGGCAAGTAGCTGGGCAGCTTGGGCTATGAGCAGGGGTTTCACTTGAGGGGCTAGGGCTGAGCACAGTGGAGGGAGCAGGGCAAACACGGGAGGGACAGGATCCACTGGCACTACACACAGGTCTCTCAGGATGGTGCTCGGTGTCAGTGACTGCAGCACTTGGCCAGCTGAGGGGATCTCTCCCTGGTAGCATGGCTGCTCCCAGGGCCGGGATTACCAGGCCCTCATTCCGGGCAGGGGTGCTGCCTGCCACGCTCTGGGGCCCAGCCATCATTGGTCCAGGCTGCAGTGCTCAGGACGTGCTGGGGCAGTGGGTCCAGCCTCTGCCCCAGCACCTCTGGGGCCTGCCTGGTATGGGAGGGTAGAGGCTGGAACAGCAGCAAGAGCTGGGGGAGGGAGAAAGGAGGAGAAGTTAGCACCAAACTGCACCCACGAGGGACCCCCACAAACCTAGAGATCCACAGACTCGGGGGAAGCACGTGCTTGCTCAGGCCCAGCGCAAAGCCAGCAGCCCCATGCTGAGACCAGCTCACCACAGCCACAACGTACAGAAGCCAAAGCATCTCCCACCCAGCAAGGCCCAGGCCGCAGCTCCCTCCCCAGCCAGACAAGCAGGGACATCTCTGCCACCCCGACCCTCTGCCCACTCACGGTGACGGGGGTCTCTGTTCAGGCACCAGCTCCTGGGGACTGCTCACTCCCAGAGGAAGCGCACGTACCAGATGGTCTCGTTTTTCAGCTGTGGCCCGAACAGGGGGTTGGCCTGGGCCAGGATGGCGATGAGCCAGCTGCAAAGAGACCCAACCTGCCATCAGCCCCGGTAGCACAGGGGCAGGGACCAGGATCCCGGGATGCTGCTAACGCAAGGGGCTGGCAGAGGAACTGCTGTCCCGGGGGGCGAAGTGGCCCGGGAGGGAGGCAGGCCGGCCGCAGCCCGGGCACTGTCCCGTTCATCCACGGGCGGGAGGCTGGGCAGCAGCCACTGGGCCCGGTGCGGCCACACGGAGGACAGGGGAGGCGGGGCCCGATCCGCGGTACTCACAAGAGGTAGCAGCACACGGCGGTGGTGACCAGCATCGTGATGATCACCCTGCGGAGACACCGGCGTTAGGACGGTGAGGCCCCAGTCCCGGACCCCCCGTACCCGGTATCCCTCCGAGACTCTCACTCACCCGCGGTTCGGCCCCTTGGGCACGAACCAGGGGGCGGCGATGCCCACGAGGCCCCAGAAGGCGGAGAAGAGGACGAGCGGCAGCGCGAAGCTGTGCGCCGTCATGGCCGCTCCGCACCGACAGACCGATCGCCGCGGCCGCCGCACCGGATGCCGCTCGGCCCACTGCCGCGCGCGGCGGCCAATCCGCGGGCGGAGCGCAGCGCGTTGACGCGACCGCCGCCTCCCATTGGCCGAGATGCGACGCCGGGCGGACGCGGGACAGCCGCCAGGGGGCGCCAAAAGAAGCCCGCCCGCCCTCCCCTCCCTGCCGCGGCGGCGCGGCTCGACCCGGGCCCGCTGCAGCGGCTCCCGCCGGGGCTCCCCGCACCCCTCCTCACCTCGCTCCGGAAAGGAGGCACCCAGCCAGACACCAGCCGCTCCGCAAAAAACGCCTTTATGTTACAAAGTTCGCGCTCACACCCGCCGCCTCCTCCCTGTACCCGGGGTGTGGGTGAGTGGGTCTCTGCTGCCTCCGGGCCCGGCAGCACAGCTTCCCCGGGAGGGCCCTTCCTCCGGTGGGTTACTTGGGCACCCGCCGGAGCTCGCTCATGAGCCACAGTGCCATGCTGAGCAGTGCCAGGGAGCCCGACTGGTGCGTGGCAGCCAGAGGTGTGGGGACATACAGCAGCAGTGTGCTGATGCCCAGGCCCACCTGCCAAGAAGGGAGAAGGGGTAAGAAGAGCAGCTGCGGATGCAGCGTTGGTACACATCCCCAGCACAGAGTATGATGTCCAAAGGCCCATGGCCGCTGCCAGACTTCCCACCCTCAAATTCAGACTGTGAGTGCAGTATGGTGAGACAGCTCCAGCAGAGATGCAAGCTGAGGATGGCTCCATCTCACAAATGTGCTACAAAGGACTAGAGGGAGAAATAAAAACAGAAGAAGAAGAAAAAAATAAAGACAGTACCTGCACGCAAGCGACAGCCAATAAGGAAGTCACTGCCATCCTGGTCCTGCGAGGGAGTGGGATCTTGCGCGAGAAGAGGTACAGTGCTGTGACAGCTGTGACTGAAGCGATGCCCTACAGAAGGGAAGGGAAACAACCACCCTTCAAGGAAGGTTCAAAGGAAATGAGTGCAGTGGCTTTCGGCTGCACCCTCCACGCAGTAAAAGAAATTCTGTGAGCAATATTTAACTGCAGAAACGTGTTAATGGCCATGACCAAATCCCAGAGCCCCCATGCCCACCAGGTTAACAACCCTGAAATTTAACTAAAGTTATAGACAGTTCCATTTTTCTTCCAATTAATGCTTTACTTTCCAATAGTTTTTCCTCATTTCTTCACATCATTAGGGATTATTTCTGCCCTCTCCCCATCTGTCACCTTGACAACTAAAGGTGGAAGATGTCATCTGGAAAACTAATCTCATTTTTACCACTCAGCAGTAGTTCACCAGCGTAATCTTGCTGAGCAGGTCACCCCAGGTGATTCCTCTTCACTTAATCTTTCTTTTTAGTCTTAGCAATGGCTTACTCCACAGTAGCACTGGCAGTGGTATTAAATACCTGGACTGCTCTAACTAGCTATTTTCACAGAGCACTACTGGTGTAAAGCAAGTTCAGCAATGCTGGATGAATCATTCAATATTGGGACTTCCAAGTTTTATTTCACATTACTTTCCCGAGCACTTCAGTAGCGAGGGCCACCCTGGTCTGTAGCTTGTTACGGAAAAGGAGACACAAAGAAATGAAGTCTGTAACTTGCACAGGAGGAAGATGTCCACAAGGAAATAGAGTGCTAAACTTCCTCTTTCCGCAGAAGCAAATTGGTAATGTGTTCTCAGGACCTTCGGACACCCTGGATATCACTCAAGCTGACAGAACCACAGCCCAAAGAGGACAGCCTGGTTGCAGGAGGCAACCAAGAAGAAACACAGACACAGCAGGAAGACGGCACTTACCAAGATCCTGTGATCAAACTGTACAGTTGTAGGATTCTCAAAGATATTTCTCAGCACGGGGGAGAAGGCAAGGAGATCATCTGGGATCCAGCGCTCCCCCATTTTGGGGAAGGAATTGTACACAAGGCCAGCATCCAGCCCTGCCACAAAGGCACCTGCAATTCCAGAGCAGAAAATGAGACAACCAGAGTAGGCACAGGTGGCACGCCAGGTTGCACAGCTCTGACTCAAGAGCTCAGCTTGATCCTGAATTTCTTTTAGAAAAATATACAGAGATCGCACAGCAATAGGAAGGCTGGAAGGCGCATCTCCATCTGCTCAGCAAAGGCCAGTAAGGGAGGTTCTTGACTGGCAGCCCCCTGCCAGCAATAAAGTTTTCCCAGAAAACATGATGGAGTTGCTCACAGTCCCCACCAGACTAGAAGAAAAACAAGGCAGAGGGGAATGAGCTGCAGATGGGACAGCAGAAAGAAATACTCTTACCTGAAAGAGCGGTAAGAAAAATGAGAGCTGTAGTGCCATGAGCAAATTGTCTCAAGCGAAGGAGCTGATGGCTCTCAGGTAACTGTAAAATACAGGGGGGGAAAAAAAAAAAATCAAAGCAAAGCATTTCTAGTGCTGTCTGCAGCAGGTAAGAAAAACCTTCACTGCCTATACAGGCCAAGTAGCTGGCCTGTATTTTACAGGAGGAATCCAGCTACCACCCACCATGCGGCACAGTCACACTTCAGTGGTTCCTCAAAGCCACAACTAATTGAGTCCGACCCTGTACAGAAACTGAAGAGGCCACTGGGCAGTCACTGGCACAAACCATTTAGCCCGGACAGGCAGACCCCTGCCTGAGCTTGTGTGAACTCTGAGGCTGATTGCTTTTGAGCAGCACAGCACGAGTCAAAGGAAGCGTCCCATAACTGAGAAGTTTACAGAAAGGGTGTTTTGTAACACAGTATTAGATCAGAATCAGGAACAGAGACTGAAACAGAAGCACCACCACCTTTCACACCCTTTCATCACCCTCCACATCACACCCTCACCCTCTGAATTAACACTACCCTGCGCTTTTGACTCCTGACACGCTCCTCCGTACCTTGTGTAGCGGAAGCAGCAACGACAGCCCTGTCCACAGGCTGGCAGAGTACAGAACCAGCGCAGAGCCGAGATGTGCCGCGAGACGGTACTGACTGACCCGAGGAATGTCATAAGAGTCTGGCTTCTCTTCCAGCCCACTCTTCACCATGTACCATCCCAGCAGTCCCTGGCAAAAAAAAAGAGGGGTCAGAGCCAGCTCCCCTAGGCTGCTATACTGCCCTTCATCAGAAAGACAGCTCGGTGAATAACCCTTTATGTTTGTCTCAGCACGGACAGGGCAACAGTGACTGCTAGGACCAGATAAACATTAGGGACAAAGCAACTTGTTTCCTCCACTTTCAACCAGCTACCAGCACCAACCCCTGTCCCAAGCTTTCACGAGTCCCACTGCCTCAACGACGCTCGATCAGAAGATATTCACAGGAGATGCTGCCGTTAACCCCTGCAGCTACAGAGCTCTCTCACCTGGAAGCACACCAGACCGCAGAGCGCAAGAACGCAGCCCTTCATGGGGCGGCTGAGCCAGCCCTTTCGCCAGAAGTAGGCGGCAGGCAGAATGTAGGCCAAGCCCACAACACGGCCCCACATGCGGTGCGAATACTCCATGTACCAAATGAACTTGAACTCTGTCAGCGTCATGTCGTGATTCAGGCTGTTAAAGACAGGAAAACAAAGAATGACTCAATGCGAGGTGGCAGTCCTAGTTCCCATGACAAAGGAATCACCTTCCTCAGGGAAAGGGAGACAGCGAAGGAGCCACCATCAGACAGGCTTCACGTGCCTTCTCAGTGATGTCGGCAAGAGTTCCTTGTGTGGCTCAGTCGCAGATGGGATGCTCCTAGCCCACCCTCTCTCCACTTTTGCACACTCACATTTTAAACTCTGGGAACTGCTGGTACTTTTGGAACTCGGCTTCCCACTCCTGCTGCGTCCTCGGGGGTTTCATCTCTTTCACCAGGTGCCAGTCGACCATCGAAAGGCCCGATTCTGTCAGCCTGGGAGCAGACAGAGACACAAGCGGGCACAACTCTGCTCCCTGACCGTATGCAAACCTACCGAAACGAGAGCTGTTGGCTGCACTAGGCAACCCTGAAACTCACAGCTAGAAACAGGATGGAGATCAGGAAGTCCGTGAGTGAGCAACAGACCCCAAATTACCACAAACGTGTGAGACAAAGTTACCCCCACGGATCAATGCCCCGCGGACAGTGCCCCTCTGGTACCCCACCACGTCCCCTTGCAACCAGGAGTGGGGAAAGGCACGAGAGGGGCTCCCACAGCCGCACTCAGGCCGGGTCACGGGTGCGGGAGGCAGCCGCGGGCCGCAGGGACAGCCTAGGCGGGTCACCGGCGGCGGGGACCGGAGGGCGGCAGGGACCGCCGCCTCCGCACGGCCTCAACTCCCGAGCCCCGCCAACGGCCCCGGCGCGGACACGGCCGCGGGACACGAACCGGTGCCAGCGGGGCGGGGGGTGCCGCGCTCACCTGGTGACGCCGCCCAGCACCACGGCACCGGCCACGGCGCCGCTGCAGGCCAGGAGCCATCGCCCCACGGCGGGCGGGGTGGCGGGCGGGGGCGCGGCGGGCTGGGACACCTGTTGCAGGAGGCGCCGCTGAAGGCGCCGCTGCGGAGGGGGCAGCGGGGGGAGGAACAGGCCCGGTACCGACCCGCCCCGTCCCTCAGCAGCGCCGCCGCCACGCGCGGGCAGCAGAAGCCGGACGCCGCCGCGAGCCGCACGCAGCATCCCGAGTGACCCCGGAAGTGGCGCGCGCGCGCGCCGCCGGAAGCAGGGCGAGCACTTCCGGACACACCTGGGCGTCACCATGACAATCCCCGGCACGTGACCGAAAGCCAGCAGCGACCCCCGCGCGCCGCCAGCGCAGGTGAGGGCGCGTGCGAGGCGGGGGCGGGGCCCAGGCGGGGGCGGGGGCGGGGCCGCGACGCCGGGGGGCGGGGCTTCCGCCGCAGAGCGCGAGCGAGGCGCGCCGGCTCTTCCCACCCCCTCCGCCCTCCCGCGCCCGCCCTCGCGCCCGCGGGCGGCGCGGGCCCGGCCCGCGAGGGGGCGAGGCCGGAAGCGGGAGCGAGGGGGCGGGGCCTGCGGCGGAAGTGCGGCGGGGGCGGGGCCGCGGCCGGCGGCGGTGCGGAACCGGGCGGCCGCCATGGGGCGGGTCGGGCTGACGGCGCCGCTCTGCCCCAGGTATGGACGATGGCTTCCTCATGGAGGTGTGCGTGGACTCGGTGGAGTCCGCCGTCAACGCGGAGCGTGGAGGTAAGGCCCGGGGGCCTCGGAGGAGGCGGTGGCGGCGGGCCGGGCCCCGCGGGGCCGGTTCTGACGTGCCTCTCCCCAGGTGCTGGCCGGATCGAGCTGTGCGCGGGCCTCGTGGAAGGAGGGACCACCCCGAGCATGGGTGAGCCTCGCCCGACCCCGCCCTGCGGCGGTCCGGGTTCTCCCCCCTCCCCTGGGGCCGGTGCCCCTGCCCGGGGGCTCAGCGTGCCCAGCGCACCCTCCTGAGCGCCCGCCCTCCCTTCGCCCTCGCCCTGTGTCCCCCCCCCCGCCCCCGGCCCTGTGCACCCCCCCACTGTCTCGCCTTGCCTCCCCCGGTGCCTAGAGCTGCCGTCGCCGGGTGCTGAGCTGCCTCTCTCCCTCCCCCCCCAGGACTCCTGCAGGTGGTGAAGCAGTGTGTCAGAGTCCCCGTGTTCGTGATGATCCGACCTCGGGGTGGAGATTTTCTCTACTCGGACCGTGAGGTGGAGGTGATGAAAGCTGATATACGCCTTGCCAAGCTGCATGGGGCCGACGGGCTGGTGTTCGGGGCCCTGACTGAGGACGGGCGCATTGATACGGAGCTCTGCACAGCATTGCTGGGTAAGAGTGTCTCTGGTCAGAAGTGCTGTGCCGAGCTGTGTGCACTACCTGTGCTGTGGCTGGGGGTTCAGTGCTGCTCTGTCCGATGCTGTAGAAAGACCTGCAGGGTGCTTTGGTCTGCAGGTCTTGTCTGCGGCCTTGCCATCTGTCTCCAGCTGCAACACATTAAATAGGTAAAAAGCTTCACAGACCGAGGGCCACTGCCCCAAGTAGTTCATGCAGAGTTTCAGGCCAACTGGGACACAATAGCAGGGTCTAAGAAGAACTGCTTCAGGGGCTCCAGGGTATTAAACTGTTGGATTCTCTCTTTTCTCTGTTTTCTTTGCCCTTTGTTCTTTCCCTTGTGTCCTTGCTATGGATGTCTAGGATGTGTCTCTCTTGGACTTTGGCCTTGTGGGTAGCTGGCAGCTTGGTTTTGTTTTTTCCTGTAACACACCCAATGAGAAAAGATAATAAGAGAGAGATGGAAACATGTAAAAGGCTACTGAAGCTGCAGTGGGAAACTGTTAGTCCAGACCTTTAACATGTAGAGAGAAAGAGAATTTGCTTCCACACCTTCTCTGTGAGCTACAGCCAAAGCTAAAGAGGGTTGAACCTTTCCCTGGTGATGTGGTGCTGAGGTTTTCATGTGAAGGTGAACATGCTGTAGGAAGTGCAGCTAAAGAGAGAAGTCTTGCCAGGATTTGCCTCCACTGGAGCAAAGAGGTGCTCTGCTGGAACCAGTGTTTCCAGGACAGGAGACAGTTGGATTTATTTTCATAGAAATAAATAAGTTTTGCCCAGTAAATAGAGCATCACTGGTGAAGTTTGCTGTGATCTGAGAGCAGAAATTGTAGGTAAAGAAATCACAAAAATCAGCTCTTCTGCTTTCAAAGAGCACTGGTCCTGTCCTTTCCTCAGGTAGATGAGACAAGGTCCCCCCTTCCTTCCTGCAGAGAAAGACATCTCTGGTGGGAATGAGGGTTCTGCATGATCCAGATGAGATGAGGGATTTTGGTGTTACTCATAAAAACAAAGGTTTGTTGCTTTCTCAAAGGGCAGAAGAACTCTTCCCCACCAAAGAGCAGCAGCTGCGTTGTTCCCAGCAAGTACTGGGACTCTTGTGAGCTCCCCAGAAGTGGCCCGAGAAGCCTTTGCCCTCTTTTATCTCATGTGCTTTACTGGTTCTAGCATAAGGGACTCTGTGCCTGTCCTGACCATATGTCTTTTTATTGCAGCGGTGTGCCGTCCCCTGCCAGTCACATTTCACCGAGGTGAGTCGCCTGGGACAGCGGCCCTGGCAGGGACCAGCCTCAGCCCTGCTGCCAGAGGAAGGTGGGGCTGGGAGGGAGCTGAGCTTGGTGTACTTTGGGTGTTCTTTGCAGGGGAAAGCTCTGCATGCTGTGCAAGGGCAGGCTGTGACTGTACTGTTTCCCCAGGAGGGGAAAGGTCCAGGCTTGGGGGCTGTGTCACTGCCCTGTGTGGAGAGGAGGTGTCTGAGGAGCTGAGCGTGGTGGCCCTGGCACTGCTGCAAGGGGGATGTTGTAATCAGGAGCTGTGGCTCCCCATGGGGGTGGCCAGCTGTGAGAAGGATCCTTCCTATCGTTGTCTCCTGGGCTCCTGAGCTGGCAGGGGGACAGGGCTTGAGCATGACGAGCTGAGTAGTTTCTGAGCTGTTCCATTCATCTCTCAGCCTTCGACATGGTGCACGACCCTCTGGTGGCATTAGAGACCCTGATCTCTCTGGGGTTTGAGCGGGTGTTGACGAGCGGCTGTGACAGCTCAGCGCTGGAAGGATTGTCCTTAATTAAGAGGCTTGCGGAACAGGTAAGTGTTCCCTGTGTTACCGTGGCTGCTCCTGGGCTTTGCCTGGAGGCAGCTCCTTTATGGTAGCCCTTGTTTCTGTAAGGAACTTCTGTCCCGGAGTATTTGCCCTTCTTGTCTGGCTTGGTCTCGGTCTGTTTTCCCAAGTTCATGTGGGCTGAAGCCCAAAGTCTCCCACAGCAAAGACTGGTTGGGTTTTTCTTGCTCACAGCCTGGGAGGAGGGTAGCAACAGTTGGTTTCATCAGCTGATGTCATCAGCCCATGTAAACAGCAAAGTGAGGTCCCTGCTGGGATCTCATGGTTCCTGTTAGGAAAATGCAACAGAGAGGTAAACAGGTGGGATAGAGAGGCAGGAGGAAATGTTGATGAGTTGTGTTAGCTGTAACTGCAAAGTCTTTTCCACATTTCCTTGTAAGACATGAATAGTACAAAAAAGATGGGTGAGAGTACACGAATCGTAAGCCACGGTGACGTCCATGAGCTTGCTGAAGGTGCTGCGTGTAAAGTTTCTTTGTCACCCCACAAATGCACGTGCGGATGTAGTGCTGAGCAATATCACTAACATGTTGTTATTCTTTCAGGCGAAGGGCAGAATTGTGGTGGTGCCAGGTAATGTTTTTGTTATCATCTGTAACAGGTCCCATGGTCCCTAGCCCTGCTTCCTAGCCTCTCACCCTGGGATGCGCTGAACTGGCTTTTTGAGGCAGGTCCCCAGGAGGGGGAGCTCCTGCCCTGGTGCGAGTAAAGGCCGGGCAGCCGGCTGGGGGTGGCAGAGCCCTGCCGCTCACTGGAGGGTGTGGGGGCAGCTCTAGATCTGTGCACCAAGGCTTCTCCCGAGTCTTTTCGTGTGCCCGGATCTCCCTTGTCCCAAGGGCTGTCTTTACCCCTCTGTGTAGATGGTGTTTGTCCTGTAGGGGGTGGGTTCCAAGGTGATGTCAGGTCTGGGACCGTGCCATCTGGGCTGTATGGGACATCTGGATTCTCCTCACCAGGGGGTGGCATCACAGAGCGCAACCTGCAGAGGATTCTGGAAGGCTCCACTGCTTCTGAGTTTCATTGCTCTGCTCGCTCAGCCCGGGACTCAGCCATGAAATTCAGGTAACTGATTAGTTATTTGTAATTTTTTTTATTTTTTAGCAAAACTGTACAAGGGAAAAGCTGAATTAATGTGAGCATGAGTTTGTAGAACAGCCATAAATTTCAAACAGCTTTCTCAGTGCTAATTGCCCTCTCATGATTGGGATCATGATGCCTGACTCTGTATCCTGCAGTGTACGAATCCAGCAGTGCTCATCATCTGGACACGAGCTCCATGCGTGACCGGATCCTTGAGGCATTTCTGCTGCTGCCCTAGGGCTTGTGAGTGCACTTGTGTGGCACTTAGGAAGGCAGGTTCTGGTGTAGTTGCCTTAGGCCTTTAACACTGGAGTGTGTAGGATTTGGGAGGCCAGCGGGACGTGAGGAATGAGTGAGGAATGGCTCGTGTTTGTCCACAGGTCTACACTGGGTTTCTGCTGATGCTGCTGTTCCTTGCCTTTGGATTCTTCTTCTTTCTATTACTGTCTCATCTTTGGTCTGGGTGGCACCAGCAGGTTCTGACTGCTGCTGAGACTAGGGGAGATAGTGGGTTTTCCTTAGTGTGTCTTACTCGTCTGTATCACCTACATATAGTAACCAGTCATTTTCCTGACAGAAATCCGAACGTTGCCATGGGAGCATCCTTCTCTGCCCCCGAATACTCCATAAAGGTGGCAGATGTGGCCAAAGTGAGGACCCTGAACGCGATTGCAAAGAACATTCTGTAGTGGAAAGCACCGTGCTTGGACAAGAGTGCCGAGACTCCAGGGTCTTCCCTGCCGCACGGACAGATGGGTACTGCTTCCGTCCTCAGGCTGCAGAGGATGTGAACTAGGTGACGAAGCCTGACATCTCTTCCCTTGGCTTCCCCTGAACGACCAGTCCCTGGCCTGGAAACTTATGTTGGCCATTTTAAATAAAAGGACTCGTTCCCAGATGTTGCAGCAACAAGCTGTTTGGCAGTATTTGGGAGAAAAGGGAGCTGCGCAAGTAGGGGGATTGAATTGTGTAGCACTGCATGTGATTGTCAAATAAACACTGCAGCTGCCCCCCCCCTTGCTGTGCTGTTTTAAAATTTATTTTTACTTTACAGATAAGACTGTGATCTATATTGCATAGCTCAGTACAGTGTGCTTTGGTGTCAGTTCAAGGATACACTGTGAACAGAGAAGTCCGGATGAGCTCATTTGTGTGATGTGAGGCAATTTGCCCAGGAGGCAGAAACACCCCTCAAGAATGACATAATAGCAAATAAGCATTGAGCTAAATATATGACTCCAATCCTAGTGTCAGGAGAGGTAGGTCTGAGAGCTGCGTGCTGGGTCTGAGAGGCATGAGCCAGACTTGTGTTGAAGTAGCCAGGCCCTACTGCGCCAGAGAGAAGACAGTCGCATCCGAAGTGCCAGGGAGGGAACCTCCACAGCCATGGCTGGAAAACAACTCCTGCTGCGTCTGCCAGTGGGGTAGCTGGGGATTAGCAATGCAGCAGCTGCTAGGTAGGGAAAAGCATGTTGGTACGTAGAGGTGATGAACACATTAAGTTCTAATGGGAAGGAGCTTCTGACTACCTGACTGATGAGGTGGGCTAGTTGTGAGGCATCCTGGGCTGTGGGGCGTGGGTGCTTGAGGTGGGATTGGGCGTACTGTGAGATTCCTTGGGGAGGACAAGGTGCTTTTTCTCAGGGACTTTCCAGATTCTTTTCCTAACACGAAGCACAAACCATCTGCTTGTTCTCCAGATAGTGCTCGGGGCAATGTGCCTGTTGGGTTATTGCTGCCTAGTCAGAATTAGATTAATTTTGGTTACCCTGCAAAATACCCAACAAAAGAGCCAAACGGTGTCAAGAGTGGTCCAGTAAAAAAGTAGAGACCCAGAGATAAAGCACCTTTATTCTTGCTGCCTGCTCTTCTCTAAAAGATCCACAAAGCTGAAGAGAATCCCCCTGACAGCAGAGACAGCAGACCTTCTTAGGAAGCAAAAAACAGGGTTCAGATTTGTCTGCCCACCTTGGCAATAGCATACGGCCTGTGAGGATGTGCAGGAAAATGTAATGTCTGACAAGGTGGCAGCAGCTTTTGTCACCTTAAACAGAATCAGGTCATTGAAAACTTACAACCAAGGCTCACTACGTATCTTCAGCTCAAAGGGTACATCCACCTTTTCACGTGGATCCATCAGAGGTATCGGTGTCTCCCAAAACACACCTCAGGAATGTACATGGTAGTTCTCAACATAGGAGCTGGGAAAGGAACGGCTGCTTAGGGCTGGTGTCAGAGCCTGCTTCAGCACTGACATATGTGCAGGCAGTAGGGAGGATCCAAAATCAGAAGCAATTCTATAATTTGTAATTATAGTCAGTGTAATTTGGGACACCTGATTTAAGAGCTCATGGCTTATGTCGTGAGATTTCATGAGTCATGGTAAAGATTAAGAAACCGGTAATGCAATAAACATGCTGACACAGCTCCCCCCCCCCCCCCGCCCCCCCATCATCATGAACAGAGAGTTTGGTTCCTTCCTTTTGTGTAAAATTTAAAAATAAAAAAGGAAAGAAAAAAGGCTTTTGAACTTACATGGGGTTACAGCATAACAAAGCAGAAAAACCCTTCAGTAACAGAGATGAGCAGTGATGGCCAGACTCACTTGTAGACTGTCTTGCAGAAGCCTCTGTCCTGGACCAGACCCTGTGTGAGATGGGCATGAAGCAACGCCTAAATTTGAAAACTTAGGCTATAAGATGGTGGAAGACAGGTAAAGGCAGGGAAGCACAGGGAAAAGGTGTGGTATTGTTGGCCAAAGAGATCTTGCCACTTCAATGAGCTTGGTCCCAGTGAAGGTTTTCTGGGTATTGTAGTGAAGGAAGCTGCATGGAAGGAGCTGAAGGGCAGTGAGGTGGCTTTGTGGGTTTTTAGGAGGAGCATGTCCGGAGCTGAAGGGCAGTGAGGTGGCTTTGTGGGTTTTTAGGAGGAGCATGTCTGGAGCTGAAGGGCAGTGAGGTGGCTTTGTGGGTTTTTAGGAGGAGCATGTCCCAGCTATGAGGCTAGTGGTGATGTGCTTGTTTTGAACATTGAAGATGGCTTGCATCCTGTGCTGAGCAGAGCACTTCAGCTCCAAATGAGACCAAAGATGGGGTGAGGATGGGCTGTGACACGTACTGAAAACCAAGACAAGCGATGGGACAGAGCGTTAAACAGGAAGGTGCCATGAGCAAGTGCTGCCCTTTGCAGCAGCAGCACTCCAGGTGGGTACAAGCAAGGCCAGAAGACACCTATGCCAGCGAGCAGAAAGAAGAATCACATCAGCACTCTGGATGGAGAAGGGCTGAGGGAGTGAATGCTCCATTCACTCATTTCTTATCCGTTGCATCGGATTGCTGCTCTCATCAGCAATGTGTTGGTTCCAGCCTGGAGGACCTAGCACTAGGGGCAGCTTTATTTACAAAACCAAGTGGATTTAATCAGACAAGCCAATAATAATTAACCAATGAGTTGGACATTGAACCTTCCTCTGCTATTGATGGTAAGGTGGTTGTTCCTGAGCAATTACTCATTGTATCACCCTTGACTTCTGAGCTATCTACTAATCCCACGAACAATGAGACAGCAGAACCCTCGCAGTCACCCTACCTTCCCCTGTTACCTGCTGCTCCCCAAGAGCATGCATGATAAAGCAAATTCAGTTCCAGCCTTAGAGTGGCACCATCCTTATCTGCCCTCACTCCTCCACCTTTCTAGGCAGCAGGGTGAAGATTTAGTGGCAGTCAGCCTCCTCGGGAATGGTCCTCTGGCTGTCTCAGAGGGTTGGGGGTTGCCTTAGAATGAAGATTCAAAGTCTCCTTTGGGTTTTGTGGTCAGCCAGCTGCCGTAACGTGCAGACAACACAGCGATGTGGGAAAGAGAAGCAAAAGGAAGAGCTGGGAAAGTCTCCAAGCTGTGCAGGCCAAAGGAACCTGGATCCTGGGGACTCAGAAAGACCACTGCAGCATGTGGTCAGCTCAGCTGCCAGATGCTGCAAGTTCCCAGGCCTGGAGCACTGCTGGTGTCCTGGGCCTCCTGGCTGGGTGGTACATGAGAAAAAGGGTACTGTCGTCTTTGGCTCCTGAGGGACCAGCCTTTGCTGGACTTTTTGTCAGTGTTCAGCAGGCTTGTTCTGTCAGGAAAGGTCTGTTGCACCAAAGCACGTTGTCTTTAGTGGGTCCACATGAGCCTGTCTGGGTTGGTGTGCGCTGGTGAAGGCTGTGGTTTCTGAGCAATGGCTGTGGTGTCCTGCAGTGACTGTGACAGCAGCTTCCTCACATCTTCCCTTTCATCTCTTTCTTGGGCCTTCCTCTCCTCCCTTCCCCAGAGCCCATGCAGTTCCTAAAGCCCTTTTGGTCACTGCTTTGGTCTGTGGTGTTACGCAATAGCACCAAGTTAACAATTAACTGCGTGTCATCAGAGATTTTGTCCCAACACCACTTGAGGGTGTGTGGGGACTTTTGTCCCAAGCATCCACCCAGGACTCTCACAGCCAGGCAGAACGAGGGGAAGGAGCCACCGTCTCTTCTCGCCTGAGCCATGTCGGCAGCCCTGGAGGAGTTCTGTGGCTCCGTCTTTTGGGTGAGTGGCTGCATCGCCCCATCACCTGTTCTTGGGGCAGGATGCTCGGTGGAAGGGGAAAGCAGTAGATCCCAAGGCTCACAGCGTGTTCAGCCAGTGGGACCCAACTGACAGCGGTCGGCCGAGGTTCTGGTATTTATCCAGGGCAGCCATGGCACCGAGCGCTGTGCACTGCCTGGGTGGTATCCATGAGACAACGATGTAAATGATCGTTCCCTGAGTGAGCCCTGTCCTGTTTTAGCCCCGCAGCCCAGCTGGGAACATGGGACACCCTGCACAGAACTCTCAGGGTGCGATGGGGTGGAGCAGGGTGGGCAGGAGCTATAGGAGTGCTGGCTCTTGTGCTGTGAGCCAGATGAGAGTCGAGCCATCCCAACTGACTTGGCTGTCTGTCCTTGCTGCCCTCAGAACGCCTCCTTCCTCACTCGTCCAGATGCTGACCTGCCTGTGTGCTTCCAGCAGACTGTGCTGGTCTGGGTCCCCCTTGGCTTCTTCTGGATTTTGGCTCCATGGCAGCTCCTGCCCATGTGCAAATCCAGAGCCAAGAAATCGTCTGTGACCAAACTCTACATCGTGAAACAGGTAGAGTGGGGCTGAGGGGGCACAGAGGGCAGGCTGGAGCAGCTTCAGATGGAGAGTTGGTGAGTGGAAAGCCTCTGGGCTGGAATCAGGTGAGGGATGGAGGGATGAGAAGTGTAGGAGAGAAGGAGCAATGGGCTAGGGCACCATCTGAGACAGAAGTGTAAAGGGGAGCCCAGGATGAGGCATATCTGGGACAGAGGGGATAACAGGGCGGGGATGCACTGGGAGGGAGGGCTGAGGTGTGTGCTGGGCTGTTATCCTCCAAGCTTAAAATGATGGCAGTGCTCCTATGGAAATGCTGCAGCTTCACAGCACCCTAGAAAGCTCTCCCGGGCCAAGTTTGGGTTGGAAAGGGTGTAATGGTGTATGGGGCACAGTGGTTTTACACCTGACTGCATTGTCTCCCAGTATTTCCCAGTGCTTGCGATGGGCTGGGTCTCCCCTCATGCCTACTCCCCTCTCCCTGCAGGTGCTGGCTACCTTGCTGATGCTGACAGCAGTGGCGGAGTTGGCCCTGGCATTTGTAGAGGACACGGAGCAGGACCCCCTGCCAGCTGTCTGGTACACAAACCCCAGCCTGTACATCGCCACCTGGGTAAGGGATCAGCTGGTAAACGTGCTGCATGTCACCAAAGAGACAGGGTGTGAGACCGCGGGGCCAAGCAGCAGAAAACTTCCCATAGCTCAGAGATCAGCTGGAAGCTGTGTCCATGAGGGAAGCGTAGCCTGGAGGATTGGCAGGGACTAGCCCTGAACACGTGTGGGTGGTGCACAAGGGCCATAGGTTGAGGGCAGGTGTCTGATTGTACGGTGCTTCGTCCTTTTATCCTTAAAGCTGGGATAGATACTATGCCTGTGAGCGTAGCTGAGCTCTCTGGCTGAAGACTTAGTAGCAGCAGTATGGGTTTCACAGCGTGAACATCAGACCATGGCTTGCTGCTCTGATGTCTCACAGCTTCCCGTGGGTTCCTGCTCAGTTTTGCACGAAGAGCTGAGAAGTTTTACGGGATACCCAGGCAGAGGAGAAAGCTGAGGACATAGGGGCTATTAGCTTGATGGAAGTTGTAGCTATCTTGTGTGAGACATGGGATATTCTAACAGTCTTATCAAAGCCATAAGGCTCAGGAGCTACACTTAAAAGCAAAAGTAACACCCCTATTTGCTATCCTTCATGTTTTGTCATGTCATTTAGTTTCATGTGCAGAATTCATGTGAGATTATAAGCCAAGGGGACTGCCCAGAGAGGCTGCGCTGCTGGGTCTCTGATCTGGCTTTAATTCCAGGTCTGGAAGCAATATGCAGGAGACAGGGTGTGACTCCTCACAGCTGGGCGTATCTGAGAATCTGGGGTGAGAACAGCTAAAAAGAGAAATAGTGCTCTGCTGTAATGTCAGGGTGTCTTCAGACCTTACTTTTCCTATGAGAAGCCTGATTTTACGTATTCCTGAAATAAACCTTTGTCCTGTGCAATTAACTCCGAAGCTTACGCAGGGTTGGCAGTGACCTCAGGCACTGGGAGCTCAGTGTCTTCAAGGCAGAAAATCCCGGCAGATCACGTGTGCTGGCATCATGCTCCAAAGGCATCTTTAGAGCCTGAACAGAGTCCTGCAGCCCTACCTGAACCACTGACTGATTTTCCTTCCCCCAGCTCCTGGTCCTGCTGATCCATGAGGCGCGACGCTTCTGCTTGTGCAGAGACTCGGGGATACTTTTCTGCTTCTGGACACTGTCCCTGCTGTGTGGGATATTGCCATTCCAGTCGCTCCTCCGGAGGGCCCTGCAGGTTGGGTTTGGCAGGAAGCTCTGCACTTCCCCATGGTCTTGTTCTGTCCCCAAAGGAAGTCCCTTCAGACTTCATCTCTTGACAAGCTCTCACTGGTATCACTGAGGTCCCAGCTGCCCTAGGGACCCTGGAGAACCAGAAGAGACCTGAGAAGGAGTGGCTCTTTGAATTTGTCCTGTGTCCTTGGGGAGGCATAAGCTCTCCAGTGCCAATTTCTCCTTTTATGGACTTATGGGAGGAGGTCAGGGAGAAGCAGGGAGGGGTGGCAAAGGGAAGCTGAGCCAGGACCCAGAGCGAGTTTTGCACTGCCCTGTTGGGGTCAGCCATGTTCACTGTCTTGGGGATGGATCTTCTCTCTGAGGGCCAAGTGGCCTTGACACAAGCCCCAACAGTCACCCTGGTCTCTCCATTCCTGCAGGCACCAATCTCCGATGTGCCACGGTTTGTCCTTTTCTTCATCTCCTATGGAC